>NC_142340.1:41405714-41715357 GCF_054954075.1 Amborella trichopoda
TGATGCACTATTTTTAGGATTTTTAAAATACCTCATATTTTCAGTTCTAGAGGATTGAGAAGATCAATTGGGGTTTTCTAAGATGACATTTTCGGGTAGATTTTGAGTTGCACCTTACTTCTATAACATAAAATTAGCACCTTATATATACTTTTTCAATACTTAATTGTGATATCACAAGAAAAAACATTTAGAAAGTTCATCCCTTACTCTCTTTTTTTGGTAATTTAGTGGAAAAGACAGGCCCTACCCGTTTTTTCAAGTAGTTTAGGAGTTGGCTTTTCTTTAAAAGGTATTAGCAGGATGGGGTTGGCAAGTGAGAATGAAAACCACAACGTAATGAATAAGGTGTGGGGTACTACCACCACGACACCCGCACCTTTCCAAGAGTGCATCCCTTCAAATGCATATAAACGCCATAGCCCCAAAAGACAACACAAAAATACTTCAATTTGTAGGGAGTCAAGTTTAGAATTATACAAGAAAAATCCTTTTCTCTCCATGTATATGTTCCTAGATTCTCCTCGAAGTAACCTATCTCTTGATTTGCAAGTAGCATATTGTTGCTTCTTCATTTTGGAATATATAAACTTTTTCCTTTTCATTTCTATCGTGCTGTTCTAGACCACGGAAAATAACTATCTTATAGAAAGCTGGTAAGTAAAAGTATATCATGATAATATATGGAAGTATTACCTCTATTGGCTTTCGTCTTTCCCATATAAATAAGGTATTATTTTAAAAATTCATTATCATATTATATTTTGGTAGTATATACAATGAGACCATTTACTTTTGATATAAGGTTACAACCATCCGATGTGAAGTTTGATAGTTTCAGCATGACACAAAGGTCAAGAAAATTTCTTTTGAAGTTTGAGCTAGGTCAATAGAATAAATGCAGCCACCTAATTTTACATCCAATGGTCTAGATTAATTGTGACTACCTTGAACCAAAAGTAAACGATTTCATTCTATATTTTTTCTTATCTTTTATTTTAATAAATTTTGGTGATAAGTTTTTCTGAAAATTCCCCTACAACGAAGTGTCATGATCGGAAGTAGTGAATAATGCGATGACTTTTGTTATGGAATGTCTAAATAATTTCTTTTGAATTTCCGACAAATACGAGCATTGGACCTTGAATGTCCAAGGTCAACGCTTACCTCTCAATACATAAGTTTTGCAAGGTGAGGGTCTCGGCTTTGGATCGTCAAAGTAACCGATCATCAGGCTTTCAAGTCAAAAAATGAGTTAGAATATTCAAGGTCCGAAGTTATAATTTAAAACTATTTTCTTCAAATCTACTAGACCTCATCACATTAGGTTTTGCTCTAGAGGTTGAAATTCAGCATTTTGGAAAAAGTAGATAATTGAAAAAATTAACCTAAGCTGGCAATAAAAGTATATCGGCAAATTAATAAATTGGTAGTTAATGTCAAAACATTTAAGGCAAGAACTCCAGACAAAAATGTAAATTACGAGATTAGTCAAGTTAAAAAAAATCTTGATTATTTATTTCAGAATTGACTAAAAAAACAAGGACGAAATATGGGGTATGTATAAAAGATATAAATAAAATTACAATTTTCTGTTATCGTGAAACTGCACTCCGTACACGTTCTCTCACTCTCTCCCGTTAGAAAATCATATCTTTATTCATCGCTATTATCAATTAAAAATAAGAAAGCGAGCGGCAATGCTCCTGTAGGAGCATACTGTAGAACAACTCCCCCACGTACAAGAACTGCTTGGTAGGATTATTTTTTATCCAAAATCTTAGGATTAACTCAACCGTGTACATATTTTCACACAATTTTAAAGCTCGAATTCTTAAACACTTCAATCTTAGTCATAATAAATTCGATTATTCCTAATCAGTTAGTCATAATAAATTCTAATATTCCTAATCAATCAAGGGATGCTACTTTCGAGAAAACATAAAAGAAGAAAAAGTTTATATAAAGTTGCAACCTTAAAATATAAAATTACAGATGCACCTTAAAAATCCATCAGAAAAAAATTGTTTTAATGTTGAAAAACCTTCTAATTGATCATCTCGAAATCGAGATATAAAAATATGCCAAAATAATAATATTTTGAGTGCAAGAAATAATGCATCTTGCAACATATTATCTAGACTATCCAATTTCGAAATTTTCATATATTTATAGATCTACTTAATTTTAATCATTTTTGGAGTTTAAAATTCTATAACTAGATATGAAAATAAATTTTGAGATAATCCTAAAAATATTTTACACCAAAATTACATATTATAATAAAATTTAGAGGTGCGCCTTAATTGGAATGTTTAAAGTTGCAAACTTATAGAAACCACATCCCATAAAGATTGAGATTCAATTTTTCTTTTTGTTTTTTTTTTTTTCGGTCTTTTCTTTTTGTAGGGCGAGTGGTTGTTAGGTTCTATAGGTTAAATCAGCAAAATTTGGCATCCAATTAATACTCAGAGCTTGAGTTTTACCCAAGGGAGCAAAATTCATGGTATACTCCTGAGGTAGTAGCAAATCTTTGGCTGGAAATGAACCCTGCCTTTGGTTTTGTTGGGAGTTTTGACCTCATAAATAATATTTCCCCTTAGTTTTCCACACTAAATTATAAAACCTACGTACATGACAGAGAGTTAACGAAAAAAAGAAAAAGAAAACTCAAAAATAATTATTTTATTATAGATGCATTACTTCGATAGTGTTCTAAATACGAAGTCACATACGAATATGGACATTGACCGTCCTCTCTTACTCTCGTCCTTCACCAAGCCCCCGTTTTTTCCAGGAACGGGTGACACCGAGAGAAAGAAGGATGGAGGGCAACCATGCATGGTCCCACCCATCTTCAGGGGACGCCAATGTGTCCCCCCCCCCTAACGTATAAGCATTCTCTTCTCTAATTGACCATCCAAATGAGAGTGTGGAGACTAAAGTTCGAGATAAGAAAGTGCCGGCTATGCATTTTTAGAACCAAATGAAAGAGACTCATAACTATCAAAATTACATAATCGGGCAAAACAGTCAAACTATCCAATTTCTTAACGATGAAACATTTACTAAAGAAAAAAACTCAAAGAATTCCAAAAACTTCATACACAAGAAAATTCCCTTCCCTAGTATACAAAGTACCCATTTTCAACAGATCATCCCAGGACTACTTCATAATAATAAGGCAACCAATCTCATGACCACATAAGTTGTCAAAAAAAAAAAAAGAAAACCAATCTTAGGAGGAGATTTATCGTTCCAAATTGAGAAATAAAAAAAGGAAATCTAACATTAACTTCAGTTAGCAATCAAAGGAGTACCCGTACAATAAATTTCCACGGGAAACAAATAATGTAAAATTCATGAAGAAATGTGATAAATGGTCAATGTTACTTCGATTGGATGGTGATGGAGAAAGAGTAAGACCGACCATCAAAGTCGCAACATCTTGTGGCAGGTCCTATTCTCACCATCACAATCCATCACACGTGTATTACACGGTGATGACCTTCATGACCTTATATCGCATTGGTCATGAAGATTGTAGCACACTGACCACATTTTAAAAGCTAGTTCCAATGTTTCCTTTTGGATATGTCCCGGTGGTGTCATCCGAGGAACATTACTTTTCACTCCTACGTTTGATGTGAACTTCTTTCCTCTTTCGTAGTTCTCTTTTGACCCACAAAAATTTTCTATTTGTCTCCACAATTTTATTTTGAATGTGTTAGATAAATTCTCAATAGAGAGATTTAAATAGTTTGATTGGAAGAAATCAGGAGTTAAGGGAGGGTGAGTGAGCTATTTTTAGTTTGAACCAGCAGGAGCATAATATACACCTATACCTTCGCCTAGAGAAAAAATTGAATTATTTTCAAAATAAAATTTGAATTCAAATTTTCTAATACGTAAATCTAATCTCTCAAAAAAATGGCCCTTTTTAATCAATCTTGAGACATTATTATTTTCAAGTGCATAGAGAGCGTAATTTGGAAAAAAAAATAAACTGATGAGATGGTCTATGCGTTGAAGAACTTACATCCTCAAAATTTCAGTCTTAAAATTGCTCCTAGATTTTTAACTGTCGTAGTAAATGGACAATTTACCCCTGTGGCAATATGAAATACCCTGGCTAATGTTTTTTCAAAGAAAAAAAAGGCAGTGCTCATATACATTTTCATATGAAATTTTGAATACCACCCAAGAATCAGTAATGATTATTTTAAAAGACAACAAATTGAAATCCTGAATTTTATGACACTTCAATTTTACCAACAAAAAATTCGAATCTCTTTTCAATCTTGACATTATATTTTCAAGTGTAAAAGAGCCCAACTTGTACTTTGGGATTGTAGAAACGAAAAACAATCCACGAAAACAAGAAAGTAGAAATAAATACAAAAGAAAGAGACAACCAACCACAACACAAATATATACGTGGTTTCGCAATGTGCCTACGTCCACGGGAGATGAGAGCTTATTGAATGGCAATGGAGAATAGGGTTACAATGGCTCTCTCTTCCTCATGCTTCTTTGTTCTCTCTTATTACAAAGACATCTGCATTTTTCTCTTAACTCTAAATGAACCCCCCATTGTAATAATATATATCGAATCGTAACAATGTATATCGGGCAATAATATATCGAGTGCCAGATAGATAGTATAAATTACTGAAATACTCCAAGTACAAATATATATCGAATCCCATGTACCAATATCCAAAATTTTCTTCGAGGGTTGCCACCCCCGAACCCCCGCATGGGCCAAGTCAACCGAGTCTACTTGGACGGACACTCCTTTGGGCCTTCGGCCATCTGGAGTCGTCCTTTTGACTCTACATTGACATATCTATTTCCTCAAAATACAAGACATCAATCATCAAGACTCCTTGTACCAAAGGTAAATGGTGTACAACCCTCTCTTTTTTTATTTTTGTCATGTACGACGCTTGTTAATAGATTGAAGAGCTTCATCCCAAAAATTTCCTATGAGCAAAAACAAACTTCAATTCTAAAAATTGCACAAATAATCCACTAATTTTAATCAATTGAATCCATGCCCTAGAACAAAACCATGGCGTAGAGAGAAAAACCATTCTCTTTAGAGAGAGAAACAAAGATGTTCTCTAGAGAGAGAAAAAGCATTCGGACCTATTGCAAGCCCGTTGCAAATGGGGTGTAGGCAAAGGCAATGGAGAATGCTTTTGGGGCATACACGCCACGTGAGATGGAGACTCTGTTAAAATAGTAATTTGTCCCTCTCTCTGTAGAACACTCTCTAATCACCCCCATCTCCTCTCTCTCTCTCTAACTGCCTCTCTCTCCCTCTCTAGAAAACTCTCTCACCTCCTCTTTCTCTATCTTTTCACTCTATCTCTCTAGAAAGGTGGTAGTAGTAGGGCGGTGATAAGCCCTATAAAGAGGGGATGCGTGTGAGAAAACCAATAGAAGAAAGAGGAGGTAAAATGAGTGTTGAGAAAAAGAGGGTTAGAAACGGTAGTCACTCAGTCCATTTTATTTTATTGTATCCATACTATTCTATGTCATAGTGAAGTATTTTTGAAGAAATATTGCTTCCTCTTCATCCCTATCATCGTTCTTTCCTATTTTCCAATTAAATTACCATATCCACGCTCCCTAAATTCCCAAAATTTGGTATCAAAGTCATACCCCTGTGTTGTCTAAAAAAAAATATGGCATCCACTTCGGGTATGAATTTTACTCAACGCCTATTTGCTATTTTAGATGGAGAAAACTATGAGCCATGGAGTCTCCAAATAAAAACTTGTTTTATCTCAGAAGATTTTTAGGATATTGTGAAAGAAGGCTACGTAGTGCTAGAAAACGTAGCAGCATTGGAATCATGATCGCATGCAAAGCAGAGCGAGTACAAGGAAAATAAGAGGAGAGATGCAAAAGCCCTAGTCTTAATCCGACAAGGGGTAAGTAAAACTATCTTTTCTTGAATAAAAATAGCTTCAAAATCAAAAGAAGCATGAGAAATTTTGAAAAATGAATTTCAAGGATCTGAAAAAATAATTTTTATCAAGCTCCAAAATTTATGGAGAGATTTTCATAATTTGATGATGAAAGATGGTGAAACAGTTCATAATTTCTTCACTAGAGTTACATGAATAATAAATCAGATCAGATGTTATGGAGAAGATATTTCTGAAAAATTTTAAGAAGTCTACCTACAAAATTTGACCATCTTATGGCTGCTATAGAAGAATCAAAATATTTATCTAAACTATCTTTACAAGAATTAAGTGAGTCTTTGGAAGCACATGAACAAAGGATAAATAGATTTTCAAATCAGAATATAGAACAAACTTTTCAGTCAAAGGTTACAATTTCTCAAATGAAAAATTTTGAAGAAAAAAAAGATATGGGGATATTTAAAAATTATCATAGAGTTTATGGAAAACAAAATTTTCAAAGAGATCAAGAAATAGGAAGAAGCAAAAATATAAATAGTCAAAGAAATTCAGATCAGAAAAATAGATATGAATCATATTGTATTAATTATAAAAAAATCTGGGCACGAATCAAATAATTGCCGATATAAATGTCAAAAATACAGAATCCCAAATCACTCTCAAAGGGATTGCTGGTTTCAAAAGAAAAATCAAATTTAGAAAAATGAAGTAAATTTTTCTGAAGATAATAATACAGGTCATATGTTCTATTCATACATGAATACCCAACAAAATTCACAAGATGTTTGGTACCTGGATAGTCGATATAGCAATCATATGACAGGAAATAAGAGCAGTTTTGTTGAAATAAATGAAAAATTCCCTTCACAAGTCGAGCTAGGAAATGAAAAACTTCAAAATGTTGAAGGAAATGGAACAATTGCTGTAAAACTTAAAAGTGGTTGCCCTAAATTGATTCATGGTGTCCTTTATGTTCCTGGTTTGATACAAAATCTTTTAAGTGTTGGGAAATTGATGAAAAAAAAGTATTCAATCAATTTCATTAGAGATGAATATATAATCTTTGATGAGATAATTAGTCAGACCATAGCCAAAGTAAAAATGACCCCAAATAAGATATTTCCTATGGTCATGCCAATATGTGAAAATTATGCCTTGAGTATTGAAAATGTTGATAAATCCTACCTATGACATCTAAGATTTGGGCACTTAAATTTTCAAAGTTTAAGATTGATGGGCTAGAAAAGTATGGTAATCGGATTACCATCAATAAATGAAGAAAAAAAAATATGTGAAAGTTGCATTTATGGAAAATTACATAAATTACCATTGTCAGGATCATCTTGAAGAGCTAAAGCTCCATTGGAATTAGTTCATGCTGATATTTGTGGATCAACTCAAATAGAAGCCTTTAATAAAAAAAGGTATTTTTCTCTTAATTGTGGATGACTACAGCTGGATTATGGGGGTATATTTCTTGGCCAAAAAATCAGAAGCATTTTCAGTTGTTACTCAGTTTAAACTGGTGTAGAAAAACAAAGTGGTTTTCCATTAAAAGCTTTGAAGACAGATAGAGGACGAGAATTCACATCAATAAAATTTTGAAATTTTTGCAAAAAGAATGAAATTAGAAGAGAATTGACAGCAACATACACTCCACAACAAAATGGAGTAGTAGAAAGAAGAAATAGGACAATTGTTGAAATGGCCCGAAGTATGTTAATGGGTAAGCATCTTCCCAATAAATTTTGGACCGAAGCGGTTTATACTGCTATTTATATTCTTAATAGGTCTCCTACTAAATATCTTCAAAATAAAACACCTTTTGAGGCCTTGTATAAAAGAAAACCAAATGTAAGTTATTTCAAGGTATTTGGCTGTATTGCGTATGGCAAAAGAACTTCCCAAAATATAGAAAAATTTGATGAAAAAGGCGAAAAATATATCTTTATTGGATATAGTGAAGTTTCAAAAGCATATCGCATTTTCAATCCAAAAACAAATAAATTGGTAATTTCTACAGATGTTGTATTTGATGAGAAAAGGGAATGGAAATGGGAAGAAAGATCTGGCCAATAACAAATAGCAATATTAAAAAAAGAAGGAAATACTCCACAAGAAAGTGCAGGTTACTTCGCATTTAGCCAATCATATATACGATCATGGGTGGGATCCCAGTGTTTGAGATTCCCGATTCCGCAAGCAAGAGATTCACGAGACCCTACAGAAAGGCCATCATATAAGTTGCTATAATCCAAATTGTAGCAATAAGCGACATTAAGTGGCGATGGCATTGGTGGTAGCAGTAGTTGTGATTGTCGTGGTCATGGGGGCTCTAGTGGTGGCAATCGTGGCGACAGTGGTAGCAGCCTTAGTAATAGAGAGTCGCTAACCTGCGGATCAGCTGCTTTAACAACTTCATCGGGTTGGGGTTTGAAACCAAGCATCCATCCTACTAAATGAACGACCTAAAAACCATATAGAAATAAATAAAATAGACGAATGCAACTGCGGAAGAAAAATCTATTGAATGCTTGGGATCTGAGAGTTTCCACTGTATCTAATGATCCAAAAAGAATATGGCACCTTGAAAGATAGAGTACTCGAAATTTCTCATACCGCTAAGTAGTCACTCTATAAATCTCTCGTAAATCATAGTAATTTTTATGAATGAAATGATGGTTTATCCTCTGTAGACGTAGGCACTATTGTTGAACTACGTATATTCTTTGATGATCTCGTTCTTTCTCTCTCTTTTTTATATATTTTCTAACTAGTTAAGTGCATGATCCTAATAAGATCCAATTTTTTGGGATTTTTGTTTATGTGTCTAAAAAAATTCTTAAATCCTAAGAAATGGCATTATAGACATCCATTTTCTTTTCAAATCTATTAAGACACCAAGCGCACATGTCCGCTTTAGTGCATGCAAGGCATGTGTAGTTGTGCACGTCATTCTAATGTGCATATGTTTTGTTTTGATTTCAGTATTTCACAGTTTGAATAATCGCTCAGCAAGGAACTGGGCTTGGGTTTGAGTGTTTATCAGTTGACTTCAAACATTGCTATATCTCAAGTTCGATTCTTACCACTGAAATACTCAATAATAATAATAATAATAAAAATTTGCCAAACAAACTCTAGACTTGCAGAGAGGGTTGGGACCCAACTTAGCGTCGCATAAAAGAGAAGACTCGCTTTCCCTTATCTATGAACATGCTTTGAAGGTTCGTTTTACAACTCTCCCAATCCAACCAAGTTGATTTATCTCCAGACTTTGTGGATCGTAGATCCGATTCAATGGTTTAAAACCATAGTTATTCCAAATAAACGTTGGGGTTCAAGTGTGAGCACTAGTTACAATGAATCTAACCACCAAAAACAACTTTCTTGAGGATGGATTTGAATCCAAAATTTTGCAGGTCTATTATCTAACCCACTACGATCATGAACATGAAAACAATAAATACATAAGTAAATTTTGAACTCTAAATGTGGTCTATTTTGTATTGTTTTAGACTATTCTTTTTAACTCGTCTGAAGTCAACTGATCAATGTTTTTGGGGCTCCAATTTCTTGGATCTGACGCACAAATGAATTAATAGTGTGAACTCATGAGTTATCCGATTCACCAAATACTTTTCTTTCAAAACATACTATGATCCATAAGACCATTGAAAATCTTAAATCGCAAGCGTAATCACAATGCCAGATACAACCAATGGATAGATATCCACTGGAGCCACAATGAGATATCATGCGATGACCAAGCAGGCAGTCCATTTCTCTCTCCATCACCACCCATTCATCCATTGGACAGTCCTAGACGCTCATGACCATATACTTCTATGGTCTTTGGATCATGGATTGGAATATATGTTTCCATTAACCTCAGTTAGTTTACGCGGGGTCTAATATAGACTTGATACCCTCTTGTTGACTTGTACAAAATAATGGAAGATGCTATACCAAACCCTCTAATGTTATTATATTTTATAACAAGAGAAATGTCATAGCAACCTCGTTGATGTGACTATTGATCATATTATAATAGTGACAGATCATTTTATGAAAAAAATACTTCCTCACCTAATACTCAGAGCAGTTTTATATCTTAAAAATGGGAGATGTAACTTCTTCGAACAAGCCACTAATCTCAATGAAATATTATATGCATATACTTAAAAATACATGGGAAAGCTTTCTATGTTTCCCCTACAACATAAGAATTCTATGTTCCCTTTATCCAATCGTTTATTTTTGAATGGAGGGCTAAGATTGCCCCAATCACAATGTCACGTCTCTACACTGTTTTATTTTTAATTTTTTTCTATAAACTGTTTTGACACCAAATTTTAGATGTCTATTCCTATATTAAACTCGCACTAACAAAAAATATAAAAATTAATATTTTCAATAAAATAAAATTACCAAAATACCCCTAAAAGTTTCAAGAGGTATTTTGGTCATTATTTTTATCAAAAAATTATTGTTAATATTTTTTATAGGTGCTCTCCATTGAGAAGATGGCACGTACCAAATTTCATATTCAAAAAAATTGTATTCGAAAAACTAAAAATAAAATACTTTGAGATGTCGGATCTAAGATCAAATAGTGAGTGGCTCTCTTGATAAAAAATGGACAGCCGGATGATATGGGAAACATAGAACTTCTATGTTGTAGGGGTAACATAGAAAGCTTTCCCAAAATAAAAATAAACAAAAACAATTATAGTTGACTAATATTCGATAGCGCAAATTTAATCTGGCCCGTTGGACATACAAAGTGAGGTATTCTAAGTGGTATACCTCATCTCTCTCTATCTCTCGATATATATATATATATATATATATATATATATATATATATATATATATATATATATATATATATATATATATATATATATATATATATATATATATATATGAGAGAGAAACTTTAATTAAAAGTTGGCCAATAATAACAAGAAAATGTCATACTGGTTGACTTGCTAGAGATAGATCATATTATAAAGAACGATATTGCAAGATTATATGCTCTTGCGGAGCACACCATACACTAACTCCCTTGATTAAATCCTTGATGTATTGTCAGGATCTCAGTCTTTGGAGTAGGAACCTCCTCAACTTAAGAACCAACTCCAACGGTTAAATAAATGAACAAGTAAATAAATATATGCGTGGAAAAATAACCTAGTTAGACTGGAAAGAGGTCTTGTAAGTGAAAATCCTATTTTTATTCAAAATATTCATGGAAGGAAAATGTTATCAAATTAGAGAGCACTTCAAAAATTTCATTATAATAGATTATTTTGATGCCCAAATATCCTCAAATTGATCATCTCGACATCAAGATGCATGGACATGAGAAAAAAATGGATTTCAAGTTTTGGGAATAGTGCATCATGTAATGTAATTTTGGTATGTCAGTTTTTATGATTTTCAAATATTCATAGATCTTCTCAATCTACACTATTTTTAAACTTGAAATTTTATAATTAAAGATGAAAATATATTTAAAGGCTTTCACAAATATTTCCAGTATTGAAACCACATTTCTGGACACTATTTGAAGGTGAGTTTTAGTTTGATTGTTTAGAGCCTAGGCTCTATACAAATTGCACTGCTCACATAATACTTCTAATGAGGATCCCAAAACTTTAGATTAAAAAAAAAAAAAAAAAAAATCTTCTAAGTACATATTTTGTAAGAGGGAGCATGTACATAATGTGCTTCAGCAGGAGTACATTAAAGCCCACCGTATTATAAAAGGTTAAAAGGACTTTAAAATAGGAGGAGCCTTCAATGCAAGTTCCCATGCCTTACGAAAGTTTTCTTAATATATAAGAAGCACGGATAAGTTTGCTTGCATTGAGACTTCAATGGCTGCAAATTTCAGTCCAGATCTCAATTGCAATGGCTTCGGACCATGAGAAGCATTTGTGACTGTAAGCAATGGAGACCTTCGCAGCTTCTACATTGGCATTTTAGGTACATTTGTGGATAAATATTATGGATCTTCTGTTAATTTTGATTGGTTGTTCCTCTTTCTTTCAATTTGTTATTGCAAGGAGGCCTCCCTTCTTTGTGCAGCATAGCTAATGGCGGGAAGTTCAAGTTAGCCTCTTTTGAGAGACCATGTTAACCCTCTCTTATTTAGAGAGAATAAGAAGTTTGAAGTTGAACAAAAAGAGATTAAAGCTCCTTTAATATATACTGTGGAGTAAAAAGGGTATTTAATGCCCACTTTTATTTAACTTTTTACTTTAAGTTGATTTCAAGTCTTGGAAATAGTGCATGTTGTAATATTGTCTAGACTGTCAATTTTCTAGTGCTCATAGATTTGTTAGATTTAAACTATTTTTGAATTTTTGAATTTTATGATTAGAGACGAAAATACGTTTTCAAGCCATCACAAAGATTTATGATACTGAAACAATATGTTTTGGCACTATTTGAAGGTGCACTTCCCCTGGATTGATTAGGTCCTCGGACTTGTACAAACCACACCATGCATTTGTTGGTTATTATGACCTGCTTATAACAAAGTAGGTAGTCTTATTGTATATTCTTTGCCTTTATTAACACTCATGTCTACTCCTAACTCAACTTCATATCTAATTTGTGTCCCTACTTTGTCTTTTTTCTGATTCGAGAGAGAACCATGTCAGATGAAGAACAAGACTCCTTTGCTTTGAAGTATACCGGTGTAAGTTCAATCTTTTGATTTATTTTCTCCATGAAAATTCAAAACCATTATTGCGGTCTCTTATAGAAGTTCTCAAAAAATTATTTGAAGCTCCAAAACATTCTTGACCTCAACCTTTACATCAAATAAAATTTAGGCCATCCATTTGAAAGGTTGATAGGTCAGATGGTTCGAGGTTTTCTTGAGCTTCATATCTAATGAAATTTGGAGCAGATTGATTTTTGAGAGGGTTCCCATGTACCTCAAAAGTGGGTATTGATGTTTAGAAAAAGCACCAGATCTAGTGTTCATGAGGAAACTGTTATTTACGTGCGGAAAAAGTTTATTTAAAGCATCAACCATAGTATAGATATAAGCTGCACCTCAAAACCCCATTGGAAAAGTTGTTTCGGTGCTAGAAAGACCTTAAATTGATCATCTATATGTCTCAATATAAAAAGCGATTGCGAGTCTATAAAATAGTACATGTTATCTATACTGTTTATTTTCAAGTATTTATAGATTTTTTCGATCCATACTATTTTTGGAGCTTTGAATTTTATAATTAGGGATTAAAACAGATTTTTAGACTATTGTAGAGAGATTTCCAGCACCATTATTCCATCTCCTGCTTCTTGCCAAAATTGCAAAATTTGGATGGATCAACACTTTAATTATTTATGGTTGGCAATTTTATATATATATATATATATATATATATATATATATATATATATATATATATATATATATGGGAAAAGTTTATATAGAGACGAGGCTCTCAACAATCAAATTTCAGCCTACCTCAAAACTAGAAGAGGTTGTTTTGATGCCCAAATATCATCAAATTGATCATCTCGACATCATGATGCATGAATATGAGAAACAAATGGATTTCAAATTTTTGAAATAATGTATTTTGTAACACATTTTTGGACCGTCAATTTTTAAGATTTTAAAGTTTTCATAGATCTATCGATCTACACTATTTTTGAAGGTTTAAACGTTTTAAATAAAGATGAAAATATATTTTAAGGCTATCAAAAATATTTTTCAGTATTGAAACTACATTTCTCAACACTATTATATATGTGTGTGTGTGTGTGTGTGTGGAAGATACTACAAAACACCTAAAGGTGAAAATGAACAGTGATTTCACCTACCCTTATCACCATCCAAACTCCATCGTACGGTCACAATTGTTCAGTAGTATTTCAATTTTAATTTTTTGTTTAGTAAAATAGCCCCGTAAAATTTCAAGGGTATTTGGTCAATTTATGTTTTGCGTAATAGTTTTTTCATATTTTTATTAAGTGCGCTCCAAATTTCAAGTAATTCAGATTTTTTAAAAAAATTAAAAATTGAAATAATACCGGACACTGTATCCGTGCGATGAAGTTTGGATGATGATGAGAGTAGGCGAAATCATTGTTCATTGGGAAGAGTTTTCCTACATATATATATATATATATATATATATATATATATATATATATATATATATATATATATATATATATATATATATATATATATAAGGGTGAGCCTATGGGCTCATATGATAGTGTAAGCCCAACGACTCATATTGAATCCGGGCCGATCTGACGGTTAGGACTGTATATCGGTAATATAATTTCAATATTTTTTATATAAATCCAAATAAAATAAAATTTTGAGCATAAAATATTCTCATCAAGACGCACCTAATAAAAATATTAAAAAAAATAATTCATATAAAATATATTGACCAAAATGCCCCCATAACTTTTCAAGGGTATTTTGGTCAATTTAATTTATGCGAATTATCTTTTTTTTATTTTTATTAGATTCTACTATTTTTCTATTCTTGAAGAATAGACCTTTCAAATTTCAAGTATATTAGATTTATAGAAATAAAATTAAAATTCACGTATGAAATACAATTGCGATCATTGGATCGGTTCAGATTCAATCTAGGACATTGGGTTTACATTGTTCCATGAGCGCATAGGCTCACAGGGCCTTATATATATATATATATATATATATATATATATATATATATATATATATATATATATATATATATATATATATATATATATATCGATGGGGTTTGTCTAGAGTTAACAACCCTTCAAAATATAAAGGTTAAAGTTAGAAAGGGTTGTGATGGGCGTCTATATCAAAAAAATAAATATTTTTTGTTTAAAAAAGTATTTTAATAGGTAACTTAACTATTAGCAAGGGTAAATTTGAAATTTTTACAAAAGTACAATGGCATTTTGAAAGTTAGTGTTCTGAAATTTTATTTGTAGAGTGCTTTTATCTTTTAGTAAAAATTTCAACTTGCCATTTATGGAGATGAAGAAAGTACCTTTTGTCTTGTACTAATATTTACAAAATTACCCTTACTTAATGATGAAGATATAATAAAAAATAACTGTTTTTTAGAAAATAGACTACAAAATTAATAAATACACATTTTACAACTCTCTCTATCTTTAACCTTTGTAATTTGAAGTGAAATCTTTATATGGAGTTGAGACTCTAAACAATCAAATTAGAGCCTACCTCAAAAATTTCACTAGAAGAGGTTATTTTATCACCTAAATATCCTCAAATTGATTATCTCGCTATCAAGATGCATTGAAATAAGAAGAAAATAGATTTCAAGTTTTGGAAATGGTATATTTTGTAATACATTTTTGGACCGTTAATTTTAAAGATTTTCAAGTCTCATAGATATGTCGATCTATACTATTTTTTAAGCTTTAAACTTTGTAAATACAGATGGAAATATATTTTAAGGCTATCACAAAGATTCCCAATATTGAAATCACATTTCTCGATACTATTTGAAGGTAGGCTCTAATTTGATTATCTAGAGCCTAGGCTCTTTCTCTCTCTCTCTCTCTCTCTCTCTCTCTCTCTCTCTCTCTCTCTCTCTCTCGTGTGTGTATATATATATAAAGAGAGAGAGAGAGAGAGAGAGAGAGAGAGAGAGGGGAAAAGCCTTAAAAACACATATAGGCAAACTGCTATAGTATTTCGGCCCCCGTCACCAACATCCTATGTCTGTGACAGTTTTGCCTAAAAATCGCCACAGACTTATGAAAGCTATGGCCGTCTTTATATATTTTTTGCATCAAATTTGTTTGAAAAAAATCCCGCCATGAACATGTTATATCCGTGATGGACCACCACAGACATGTTATATCTGTGACAGTCTTTAATTCACGTCGTCCAAAAGAATCGGATGGCGCCGAGCCTACAAGCGAAAATACTATTCATTTTTGCCCATAGGCGTTTTGTAGTCTCTTATATATATATATATATATATATATATATATATATATATATATATATATATATATATATATATATATATATATATATATATATATATATATATGAGAACTCTTCCCAACATCTGTAGGCAAAAATGAATAATGATTTTGCCTACCCTCATCACCATCCAAACTTCATCGCATGATCATAGTTGTCTAGTAGTGTTTTATTTTTCATTTGTTTTCTACACATCCAAATTACTTGAAATTTGGAGTGTGTGTACATCTTAGTGAGGTTCAGCTATAAAATATATAAAAAAAATGTTTTGAAAAATATAAATTGACCAAAATACCCCCAAAAATTTATGGGGGTATTTTGGTCAATTTATATCTTGCGAATTATTCTTTTCATATTTTTATTAGGTGTGTCTCACTAATATATACATATATTCCAAATTTCAAATCATTCTGACTAGTAAAAAAAATGAAAATTGATTTACTACCAGATAATTGTGACAATGTGATAAAGTTAGGATGGTGATGAGGGTAGACGAAATCACTATTCATTTTTTCCTATACAAGTTTTTTAGTATCTTCCATATATATATATATATATATATATATATGTTAGGCTGACATGCCACGATACATAGGCTCCTAATTGATTGAAGCAAATGATAGCCTTCATTTCTAATATGCAAGTTATGGGCTTTGTTGTTAAGAAACCTAACAAGAAAAGTCAGTAACAAGAGAAGATAAACCATGTCTAACAACCAAACATAAAGCTCACAGATTAAAAAAAAAGATATTCAAGAACATCAAGATTTATTTGTGGATGGCTAGACAAATTTTGTTCCATCATGTCACTATATAACGGCCATACCCTCAGTTTGTGATGTAGTATAAAATTACCGGTGACTAACACCAGGAAAAAATAACCATGTTTTAAAAAAATAATAAAACTCATGAAGGAAATCACAAGAGGAAAAAGCAAAACGTACGGATACGAATATTCCAGTATGGGCCCACAAGTAAAAGGAAAAACACAAAACACCCATAAAAGTTTCTCTTTTACTCTACATGATCTCAAAGATCACTTGTTCATTCATAAAAATTCAAATCTCCATTACATAGTGTGTGTCTTTTCCTTTAATACATTTAAAACGCCATCTCACGTGAGAGAAAAAGATAATTGCGAATATAAAAAACCAAAAATGATATCTAACCAGAATAAATCTATCTCTAGATTCTTTCCATATTCTTCAATCCAACTTTTGAAAAAATCGCTACAGCTCCCTACTTCATCCTTCTACCTACGTGACCCATTATTTTCCTTAGTTTTAATTTAAATTAAACTAATCCGTATTTATCCATTTTCTTTCTAAAATAAAAGATAACTACCATAACACCCAAGTGATACCTTAATAAAACCATCAACCTATTTTACAGTACTGACGTTTTTATCATAGCTCTTAAAAGATATATGCAAATGATTCTATCTAAAAAGATAAAGTCTATTTCTAAGATTAACAAAAATGTAGATTTCCTAGAAAATAAGTGATGACCAACTCTTTCGAAAGAAGAAGATTTGGTCTTAAAAAATACAGACTTAATTTTCTTAAGTAAAACATACTTCCTAAAATTAGACTTTATCAAACTAAACCAAAAATCCTATTTTT
Source organism: Amborella trichopoda (assembly GCF_054954075.1). Classification (NCBI taxonomy): domain Eukaryota; kingdom Viridiplantae; phylum Streptophyta; class Magnoliopsida; order Amborellales; family Amborellaceae; genus Amborella; species Amborella trichopoda. Next base: position 41,423,293 of record NC_142340.1, read on the forward strand.
AATAATTAGCCCAATAAATAAAAACAAGAATTCTACCCAAATTCTAAAAATAAAATTAAGATTATTGTGGGTTGTGGGCTGTAAAATTAAAATTAACATACATGCTGGATATGTGGGTGGTTAGGTGCCTCGATCTAGCCCTCCTGGTCGTTTCGACCTGGTGGCGTGGCGCCGGGTTCGAGATGGACCCGAGACCTGAGATTGTTATATGGAGAACCGTGAGAAGAAAGCATGGGCAGAAATATCAACCGATGAGAGAGTAATTAGGGTCGCAAGGTAGGACTCACCTCGCATGGGTCCGTGACGCGCTCGGGCTGGCTCGCATTGGCACCCTCTTAGATCACGAAGAATACCCCCCTGGCCTGTGGCCTGTTTGGAATCGTCTCCCTTGACCTATTTTTCTTCTTACCTGCAAAATACATACACACATTAGAGTACAGACAAGTGGGTCTGAAGACCTCCCCTTGTCACAGGGTGAACACTAACGTGCATGTGTACTCAAAGAGAAATGAAAGGAACAATGTAGGAGGGACCATGTCAATTCGATAGCCTTACGACATCTCCTTGGCGAAGGACTTTTACTAAGATCCTACGGTGAGGATAGAAAGAAAAAGGGGTGAGATGCAAGAAATGCAGAGAAAAGGAGGAAGGGTTTGAAGGCTAGTATGTCTTCCAACTAGTTCTTCAAAGAAAATTGGGGCAGAGGTTGGTTTGGATTGCACCCAACTCCTCAGAGGCAAAGAATAGAGATTTTCGTGAACAGAGGGAGAAGAAAATGAATGACAGAACTAGTGAAGCTCATCTTGTCTCTTGCTGAACCTTCGAAGAATGGAGTCGCTTGATCCGACGTCTAGGTTCATGTAGTGACAGGACTAGCACGACAATTGTTCTGGTGTGGTAGCTAGGCAGGCACAGTGACAAGACCGGCACAACAGCTTAACTACTCAACAAACAGACGAACGTGATGATTAATCTCGCATAGTGGCAAGTCTTGCGCGGCAGTTAGACAGGCACGGTAACAAGTCTAGCACAACAGCTAAACTGGTCGACAACAAGACTGACGCGATGATTGTCCTACCATAGTGACTAGCCTGGCGCGGCAGCTAGACGGGCACGGTAACTAGTCCGGCACAACTGTTAAACTGCTCGACGTCAGGGCTAGCACATCAGTGCAAGGCTCAACTAGCACTCTGGTCAAACAAGACAGAGGAGAAAAGAGAGAGAGGAAATCGTGCCCAACAGTGTGTGCTATCGTGCGCGGCAGAAAATGGGAAAGGAAAATAATCACGCTCGGCAGTTTTCGTAAGGAGAGGGAGAAGAAAATGAATGATAGAAGTAGTGAAGGTCAGCTTAGCTCTCGCATAACCTTCGAAGAATGGAGTTGTTTGACCAAAAGGCTAGGTGCACGTAGTGACAAGACTAGCGCGACAATTGATCTGACGTGGTAGCTCGACGGGCACGGTGACTAGACCGGCACAACGGCTAAACTACTCAACGACCAGACGAACGAGGTGACTAATCTAGCAAAGTGGCGGGTCTTGTTCGGCAGCTAGACGGGCACGGTAACAAGTCCGACACAACGGCTAAACTACTTGACAACAAGACTGGCACGACGACTATCCTAGCACGGTGACTAGCCTGGCGCAGCAGCTAGACGGGCATGGTATGTCATGACCCCACGCTCGACCGCCCAACCTTTACTGACGGAGGGTGACCAAGTGCATATGTCACTTAGGTAGGAGTAGACTCAACACCTCGTCTTTGGTAATCAAGCAAACTAAGAAAAGTTGATGCTCACAAGTCTAAGATTTAAAACTTAACAATTTCATGCATAAGAAAAGATGTTTCAGTACATTACAACCCGAAAGCAGTACAATAGAGTCAGAGCTCCAACGCCCAAAGTTACATAGTTCTAAGAAAATAATACAAATAGGGCTGAGAGTCCAGCTACCTACAAGATCTAAAAATCCTTCTCAGAGTGGCCGCTTTGATCTCTAGCTACAACCCGCACACCCAAATCTGAACCTGTCAATTTCCGTCGACGAAGGAGGAAAAGAATGGAATGAGCTTTGAGCCTCAGTAAGCAGATCTAGTGTTATACACTGTTAACAAGTTTACCCATATGCAATAAACAATTTACTAAATCATAATCAGTGGTAGTCCAGTGGTCATGCACATTGGTCATTGGATATCCAAGCGACAGTGCATCAATTATAGACAATATCATGCAGTCATTACAACTATAGAAAATCACTGTCACAATTCATTCATTTGACATTCACTCCCTGGTTCACCTACTTCTGCTAGTAGAAGCCTTATCCATCAGGCTAAGCCAATCCCGTTGCTTAGGATTTCTACCATCCTACAGGAGGGAGGGTAACAACAAGTGGGGTAATCCGCTTCGTAATACCCTCAACTCACACACACGATCCCCAGCGCGCATTGGGGGTTCGATAGGCCTTTGCCTTGCAAGGTATCAATCAATCACATATCTCAACTCATAAATCTCAAGGAGTGACCCTCCTTCCTCCCTTAACCCGTTCCTATCATTGTTCATGTTAGGGGATATGCCAACATTACTCTCTCAGTCTCTTAATCTCCACTACCGACGGGCGTCCCATCACGTAGTGGCCAGTCTCACATAGATAAAACAGAATAGTACGCACTACCAATGGGTGTTCCATTGCGTAGTAGTTATCATTAAGGCGTCTTCTCATACTCAAGCATTGAATTCATTCTTGCCAATTCAATGCTTTATAACAGATAAATCACATTTTCATTATAAAAATATGACATTTAGCGCAAAGCACCCCTCATATAAGCTATCACAGAGTACTTACACATGGATTTCCTTAACGGCATTTTTGACACTTACCAAGAAGTTATCACATTTTTATTGCACTTATCAGTTTTAACATACCACATTGCTGCGGAGCATCATTCACCTAGCCGTATGGCATAGGTCTAACAATTACCCAATGACATTCATACTTATCATTTATCAAAGAAACTTTCAATTAATAGCCAAATGAGAAAATTCCATACTCCATTTATCAAGGAGATTGGACATCATTTATCAGGTCAAAGGTTTGGTCCCAAACATCCGTAGTTGTTGGAAAACAGTGTGCGGTGACATGCCCATGCATTTTGGGGCATAACTCAAAATTTACAAGGAATTTCGAAAATCTCAAAGCAGGTAAATTTGAGCTCATTCACATACCTTTTCAACAGGTTAATTTAAGGGAAATTGGAAGCCATTTGCTAGGGTAAAGGCGTGGCCCAAAACATATCACAGTAGCTGGAATTTTCAATGACTGTCAACAGTGACATGTCTCACACTCTAGGCCATATCATTCGATCTATGCAACATTTTAACATGTCATGAGAAGCAAACATAAAGTAGGCACATATGTATTTTATTCAAGACCGATTAGGCCTAATCAGGCGCCGTTTGGTCAGCAAAAAGACTCCAAGCAAAAGCCCTCTCAGTTGCTGGAAAATTTCCTTTCCACAATATTAATATGCTACCACCATGATACACACTATTTTACAAGTCAAGCGAGCAAGTTTGGCAAGGAGAGTACTTTTATAATTTTCCAAGTTCGTTGACAATGGATGAATACTCATTTTCTTTTGCTATGCATTCTACATTCCCGTATTTTAATCTACCATTTTTCCTCATTCTTCATACTCCATCACTCCATGGAAGCCTTAAGGGTGGCACAACACAAAATAACCTTACCTATGGTCATTACTCTCCGAAGCCGCCACACGCAGGTCACCTCTTTCTCCTATCGACAGTCTCCCAACGGTAGTAGCCCAAGACACACGGACGACACTATCATTTGCCCTCAGTGCCGGGCGTGAGCTTTCGTCTCTTCCGACTTCCTTATCTCTCTGCTGCCACGATTGATCAGGCTCAATTGAATTGTGGCCTTTACATCATCCCCCTCTTAAAAAAGGATTTTGTCCCTAAAATCATTAATCAAAGAGGTGGGGGTATTTTTCCCTAATTTCATCCTCCCGTTCTCACTTTGATTCTTCTCTTGTGTGATATTGCCATTGCACCCGTATCCGGAGAATCTCTTTATTGCGCAACCTGCGCTCTTCGGTTCAATATCATAATTGGTTGTTCAATGTAGGTTAGGTCTTCCCTGAGTGGGATTGGCGTGTATTTCAACATATGGGACGAGTTAGGTCGATACTTCAATGGAAGACATTATGGATATTGGCCAATTCAGGTGGCAGGGCAAGATGGTACGCCATGTTCCCAACTCTTTCCAAAATTTCGAGAGGCCCAATATACCGTGGGCTCAACTTTCCCTTCTTGCCAAATCTCGTAATACCCTTGTTCGGTGATATCTTCTGAAAGACCCGATCACCTACTTCAAATTTGAGGTCTTTCCTACATTTATCGGTATAACTCTTTTGGAAACTTCGGTTGTCTTGAGTTGCTCTCTAATTAAGGAAATATTCTTAGAAGTTATCCTGATTATTTCGGGCCCCAGTAACTTCCTCTTGCCCACCTCAACCTAGCAGATAGGCGATCTACACTTCTTCCCATATAGGGCTTCATATGGTGCCAACTGAATGTTGTCTTGGAAGATATTGTTGTTGGCAAACTCTATCAGGGGCAGATGATCCTCCCAACTTCCTGTAAAATCAGTGACACACACCCTTAGCATAACTTCCCGTGTTTGAATGGTTCTTTCTGATTGGCCATTTGTTTAGGGATGAAAGGCGGTGCGGAAGGAAAGTTCGATCCCCAAAGCTGATTATAGGCTCGACCAAAATCTAAAAGTGAACCTGGGGTCCTTGTCTGACATAATGCTGATAGGAATCCCATGAAGTTTCACAATTTCTCCGATGTACAGCTGAGCCAACTTGTCCAATATATAGGTAGTGTGAACCGGTAAGAAGTGGGTAGGCTTAGTCAGTCAATCTACCACGACCCAGATACTATCATGCCCTGCACTGGATCTCGACAACCCGGAGACAAAGTCCATTGCAATGTGTTCCCATTTCCATTCTGGTATGGGCAGGGGTTGTAACACTCCAGCAGATTTTTGATGTTCGGCCTTCACCTGCTGACATGTTAGACATCTAGCTACAAACTGCGTCACGTCTCGCTTCATGTTGTTCCACCAGAAGGCTCTTTTTAAATCCTAATATATCTTTGTTCCCTCGGGGTGTATTGTGTAGCGAGAGTGGTGTGCTTCCTTCAGAATGGCCCTTTTTGCACTTTCGTCATCGATAATACATATTCGGACCATAAATCTTAACATTCCATCACTGCCTATGGAGAAGTCCTCTCTTCCTCCTATCTTCAGTTCTTCAAAGATTGTCATTAGTTGGGGATCTTGTTTCTGAGCTGTTCGAACTCGTTGGAAGAGTTGGGGCTCCACCCTAAGACATGACAATCTTTCACTCTCTTCACCGAGGGGTTGAGATGGGTGCCACTCCACCACATCCTCCAACAACTTCATTTCTCGCACCATCAATTGTGCTATTGAGACTATGGTTTTTTGACTTAAGGCTTCAGGTATTATATTAGTCTTACCTTGATGGTATTCGATTGTGCAATCATAGTCATTCAATAGATCAATCCATCTTTTTTACCTCATGTTCAACTCTTTCAAGGAAAACAGGTACTTGAGGCTCTTGTGGTCCGTGAACACCTTAAACTGAGCTCCATAAACGTAGTGTCTCCAGATTTTTAGTGCAAATACTACTGTTGCGAGTTCCAAATCGTAAGTGGGATAGTTCTGCTCATACGACTTTAATTGCTTGAAGGCATAAGCAATAACCTTGCCTCTCTGCACTAGTACACTCCCGAGACCTTTATGGGATGCATCAGTATAAATCATGAAATCTTCATTTTCCTTGGGAAATGTCAGGATTGGGGCGATGGTCAGTCTCTTCTTAAGTTCATGGAAACTTTTCTCACAATCTTCTGACCATATGAACTTTACGTTCTTTTGGGTCAGCCGAGTTAGGGGAAGTGCTATCTTCGACAATCCCTCTACAAAGTGCTTGTAGTATCCGGCTAGCCCTAGGAAACTACGAACCTCGGACACATTTATGGCTTCCACCTTGGAGGGGTCGACCGTGATCCCATCCTTGAAAATAATGTGACCCAAGAAGGTTACGCTAGGAAGCCAAAACTCACTCTTACTTAATTTGGCATACAACCTTTTTGACTTTAAAGTTTGCAAAACAGATCTTAGATGTTGCTCATGTAACTCCCAGCTTTTTGAGTATACCAAAATATCATCAATAAAGACCACCACAAAGTCATCTAGAAAAGGACGGAACACTCTATTCATCAAATCCATGAATGCAACAAGGGAATTGGTTAATCCGAATGACATCACAAGGAACTCATAATAACCTTATCAAGTTCTAAAGGCCGTTTTCGGGATGTTGCCTTTCTTCACCCTTAGTTGGTGATACCCTGAGCAGAGATCGATCTCTGAAAACACCTGGCCCCCCTGGAGCTGCCCAAAGAGGTCATCAATTTTATACTTATTCCTTACCGTTACTTGGTTCAACTGCCTATAATCAATGCATAGCCTAAGGGACCCATCTTTCTTCTTCACAAACAGGATGAGTACACCTCAAGGTGACACACTGGGTCGGATAAACCCCTTATCTAACAATTCTTTCAACTGCTTTTTTAATTCGTTCAACTCTGTCGGGGCCATCCTATACTGGGCTTTAGAGATGGGAACCATGCCTGGGAGTACCTTTATTTTAAGCAATTTCCTTTGTTGGAGGCAGAGAGGGTAACTCTTTTGGGAATACCTTAGGGTAGTCCCTAACAACTGGTATTTCCTCTAGCTGGGCCTGAACACCCCTATTCTCTACTACATAAGCAAGATACCCTTCACAATTCTTGGTTAGGAGGTGGGTTAACCGAAGGGTGGAAATAAGGTGTAGAGAGGAAATATCTCTGGTGCCCTCAAAGTGCAGTACTACATGATCATGACAATTAAAGGTTACCGTCTTTTCGTGTTAATTGACGGTGGCATGATTGGTGTACAACCAATCCATGCCCGGGATAGCATCAAAGTCTTGAATATCTAAGAGGATCAAATCCACAGGTAGGTTACACCCATCAATTTTAACCCCACAATGTCTAAATGCCCTATCAGTTTCTAGAGAATTCCCCATAGGTGTGCTTACTACCAAAGTATAATTGAGACGTACAGGAACAACATTTAAATGAAAAGCAAAATGGGGTGCAACAAATGAATGAGAAGAACAGGGGTCAATTAAGGCTTTGTCTCTAGCACCGCAGATAGAGTGCGTAACTCTAATCACTGAGGGAGAGGTCTTGGCTTCTTGTTCGGTGAGAAAAAACACTCGTCCTTGTGTCTTCGGTAGGTCCACGGTCTTTGCCACGGGGCAATTCTTAACTCAATGACTGAGCTTGGCACACTTTAGGCACACGTTTCGCTTCCTGTAGCATTCGACGTCAGTGTGGTTATCTTTTCCACAATGAGAGCATATCGAGCATCGATCACTTTCCATGTTGCTTGGGTGGTTCTTCTGGGCTTTCTGATTAAGCTGGTAAGGCTTTCCTCTAATATCATTTTTTAGAAATTATCGAGGCTTCTTTCCAAACCTTCCCGATAGCACAGCCTTCATCTTTCCTTCCTTTCTCAATCTATGATCCTCGCAGTCCCTTTCCATCCTTAAGGCGAAATCCACCAATTGGGTGTAGGATTTCAGGTTGGCCGACATCACTCTCCCTCTAATATCTGGTCGAAGGTTCCTCTTGAAGTTAGTCGCCTTTCACGCGTCGGTGTTAATAATGTGGGGCGCGTACCTAGAGAGCTCTGCAAATCTGGCGGCATACTGCTCCACTATCATACCCCCTTGTTGGAGTTCAATAAACTCTAGTTCCTTTCTCTCCTTGACAGAGTCGAGAAATTGCTTCTCATCGAAGGCTATCAGGAAGTTTTCCCATGTGGTCTAGGTCCCCGACTCTCCCCAAGACTGCTTCACCCCGTTCCACCAGTGCTTGGCTTATCCTTCCAGCATGAAGGTTCCTAACCTAACCTTTTGCTCACTCGAACAGTGCAGCACCTCTAGGATCTTTTCTATCTGTCTTTTCCACCTCTCAGCCTTCTACTCCTCCTTGCCCCAAAGGGTTGGCGGCGCCAACTTCCTAAATCTCTCTAAAACCATCATTCCGTTCCAAGGTAGGGGGTATACTGGGCGAGCATCGACTCCTTCATCATCTGGGTCATAGCCCCCAGAGTCCTATAGAATTCACCGAGTGCCTAGGTGTTCGCGTTGCTAGAACTAGCATTTTGGGTACGAGCTCTCGACATCTTCAACCTAACCACAAGAGCACCCAATCACTTGTCTACCCCAAAGCAATTCTAAAGACTCCCCTCCTAACTCCCTAGGCTAAAGACCCTATCTTGGCTGCTTTGATACCATACTATCACAACCCCAGCCCCGACTGCCTAGCCTTTACTGACGGAGGGCGACCGAGCGTGGGTTCATGATCCCAATGTAGCATATGTCACTCAGGTAGGAGTAGACTCAATGGCTTGTCCTCAGTAATCAAGAAAACCAAGAAAAGTTGATGGTCACAAGTCTAAGATTTAAAACTTAACAATTTCATTCATAAGTAAAGATGATTCATTACATTACAACCCAAAAGTAGTACAATAGAGTTCAAGGCTCTAGAGCCTAAAGTTACATAGTTCCAAGAAAATAGTACAAATAGGGTTGAGAGTCCAGCTACATACAAGATCTAAAAATCATTCTCAGTGTGGCTGGTTTGATCTTTAGCTGCAACCCGCACACCCAACTCTGAACTTGTCACTTTCCAGCTACAAAGGAGGAAAAAGAATGAAATGAGCTTTAAAGCTCAGTAAGAAGATCTAGTGTTATACTCTGGTAACAAGTTTACCCATATACAATAAACAATTTACTAAATCATGATCAGTGAAGGTGCAGTGGTCATGCATATTGGTCATTGGATCAGTATGTCGATTATAAGCCAGATATCCAAGCGACAGTACATCAATTACAGACAATATCATGCAGTCATTGCAACTATAGGAAATCACAGTCACAATTCATTCATTTCATATTCACTCCCTGGTTCACCTAGTTCTGCTAGTAAAAGCCCTATCCATCAGCCCAAGCCACTACCATTGCTTAGGACTTCTACCATCCTATAGGAGGGAAGGTTATGACAAGTGGGGTAATCCATTTCGTAATACCCTCAACTCACACACACTATCCCCAGCGCGCATTAGGGGATCGATAGGCCCTTACCTTGCAAGGCATCAATCAATCACATATCTCTTCTCATAAATCTCAGGGAGCGACCCTCTTTCCTCCCCTAACCCGTTCCTATTATTGTTCGTGTTAAGGGATATGCCGACATTACTCTCTTAGTGTCTCAATCTCAACTACCGACGGGTGTCCCATTACGTAGTGGTCAGTCTCACTTCGATGTAACAGAACAATACCTACTACCAATGGGTGTCCTATTGCGTAGTGGTTATCATTAAGGCCTCTTCTCATGCACGAGCATTCAATTCATTCTTGCCAATTTAATGCTTTATAACAGATAAATCACATTTTCTATATAATAACATGACATTTAGCAACCCCAAATATAGGATATCATAGAGTATTTACACATGGATGTCCTTAACGACATTTTGACACTTACCATGAAACTTTCAACATGAAGTTATCATAGTTTTATTGCAGTTATCACTTTTCACATAGCACATTGCTACGGAGCAGAATTCACCTAACCGCATGGCATAGGTATAACAATTACCCTATGACATTCACACTTATCATTTATCAAGGAAAATTTAATGTTTCAATTGATAGCCAAATGAGAAAATTCCATACTCCATTTATCAAGGAGATTGGACCTCATTTATCAGGTCAAATGTTTCATTCCAAACATGCATAGTTGCTGGAAAACACTGAGCGGTGACAAGCCCACATATTTTTAGGCATAACTCAAAATTTAAAGGAAATTTCGAAAATCTCAAAGCATGTAAATTTGATCTCCATCACTCTATGGAAGCCTTAAAGGAAGCACAACACAAAATCCACTTACCTATGGTCACGACACTCCGAAAGCTCCACGCGCAGGTCACCTCTTGCTCCTATCGACAGTCTCCCAACGACAGTAGAACTAGGCTCACACTAAGCTCTAGAGAGAGAAAGTTTGAGGGACGGGGAAAGGGAGGCAAAACAACGCTGAGGGTGGGGAGATGCACGATTTATAGGCGTGTGGGTTAGTGGGATCCACTGTGGCTGACATCGCGAGGTGGTTGAGAAAAGAGTTGCGGCTGGCATCACTCACGCTGGGTTGACACCGCTGACGGTTACACACTTGACCGATCGCGCTCGGCGTTACTCCAAATGGCAACGTTCCTGACTGCAACACACTCTCGCCGCGATGCTCCAGACGGTGATACACTCTCACTGCGATGCTCTAGACGGCGATACACTCTCGCGGCGATGCTCCAGACGGTGATACACCCTCATGGCGATGCTCCAGATGGCGATAACTCAAGTCGATGCACGGCATCACAACATCTCAGCATTTCCTCTCTTCACACTCGACGTTACGTCTCACACCTTTCATGCACGGCTTTAGCCTGGGCGGCGTTACCCCAACATCGATGTTAACGCTTCTCCGCTCTCTCTCCAATTCTCAGTCAGCGCTACTTCACATCGTGCACGACACTACCCCCTTACGCTCTCGGCGATGCCTTCATTCGTGTGTGGCGTTAGTCTGACCTACGCACGGTGTTAACCCCTATACCTGCGGTAATGCCCTGGCTTGCACGCAGCGTTGCCTTCATGTTACATGGACGACACTAGGCCAAAACGCACGAACGGTGCTATCCTTCCCCCTCAGCGCCAGGTATATGCTTTCGTCTCTTCCGACTTCCTTCTCTCTCTTTTATCGCAAGTGATCAGGCTCAATTGAATTGTGGCCCTTACATGGTAACTAGTCCAGCACAATGGCTAAACTGCTTGACATCAAGGCTAGTACAACAGTGCACTCACCAGCCCTCTGGTCAAACAAGCAAAAGGAGAAAAGAGAGAGAGGAAATCGTGCCCATTAGTTTGTGCTACCGTACAAGGCAGAAAGTGGGAAAGGAAAAGAATCATGCTCTGCAGTGTTCGCTGCTGTGCACAATAGTCAGAGAGAAATAGGGGAGAATCACGCACAACGTTTGCTATGTCGTGCGCAACAGATAGAGGAGGAAAAGATTGTCACGCTCGGCATTTGCACTGCCATGCGCAATGGACATGGAGAGATGAGATCGTCATGCTCGACAGTATGCATTGTTGCGTGGGCCAGACTGAGGAAAAGAAGAAGATAACACACGGCATTTACACTACCGTGCGTGATGGACAGAGAGAGCAGACATTGCCACGCTCGACAATATGTACTGTCGCGCACAACTATCTGAGAAAAAGCGGTACATCACGCCCAACATTTACAATGTCGTGCGTGATGAATAGAGACAGAAGAGAACGTCACGCTCGACAGTATGCGCTGCCGCGTGCAACAGACTGAGAAAGACGAGAACATGAGATGACATAGAAACAGATAGAGAAATAAGGAGAAGAGAAAGGAAAGGAAACAAGAAAGAGAGAAAAAGGAAAAGAGAATCAAGAAAAGGAAAGAAGAAAAGAAGAGAAAAGGAAAGAAGAAAAGAGAGAGAAAGAAGGGAGAAAAAGAAGAGAGGGAAAGAAGAAAGAGAGATAAAAAGAGAAAGAAGAGAGAGAAATAAGAGAGATAAATTTGAGAGAGAAAGAAGAGAGAGAAAGAACAGAGAAAAAGAGAGAGAATAGAGAGATAGAAGAGAGAGAAAGAGTTTACCTTACGCTTGAGGGTACCACCAAAAGTATTCTCTTTCCTCTCTCTCTTTCTCTTTAAGACATGACCCAAAATCTTAAGAAAAAAGTAGATTTTTTATTGATGAAACTTGAATCCTTTACATGAAGTGCATGCTTATTTATATAGAAGTGGGGCCCAAAGGTGGGTGTACAATCAAAATTTGAACTAATTGTAAAAAATTAGGCATTAAGATAATTAAAGAAAATCTAAGAAAATGGGAAAAATGATTATTTTGCCCCTGTACCAACAATTCATGAAATTCCAATTGAGTCCTCACTGTGTCAAAGAACTCTTGGGATCTTCCCGGATTGGTTCGGGGTCTTTCTGATCTCCATTTGGCCGAAAGATAATTCTTTCCTTGATCGGCTCGGGAAGACGGACGTTTTGATACCACTTTCGAGCCACGGATTGGGTCTTTGGGCCACGATCACGAACTGCGAAAATAACGAGAAACATGCGAGCTTTGTTTAAAGACTACGTGCATTTCTTGGTATTTTTCGATGATTTATTCGCTGAATATTGACGAGAAAGTTGTTGTGAGCATTTGGAGACGAACGTGGCTTGATTTAGTGCCCGAACGACCATTTTCTATTTTTGATCTTTTGGCTGGAATTTGGTTTTCGGTGGTCAGAAAGTGCAGAAACTTCATACTTGTTTCACGTAAAATCTGACCGTCCATCACATGTGACGTTCAGCTATGATGAAGCCTCGAACCTTGTGCTCGTAGTGGGTATGATTTCGAGTCGATTCGACGTGCGAGCATCATGTTGTGGCCACTTGAGCGAGGTGTGCTCTTGCTGTAAAACCTGCAACCTTGTCTTGAATCGCGATTGTCTCTCGTGAATTGAGCCCAAAACCCATGAACACAGTTTCTATTAATGGAAACTGGTTTACTAAGGGTGCACGGTAATAGCATGTGACCTACCCATTTCTGGTAATTTGGTTATAACTTTGTTCTAGGAATGTCTGATCAAGACAAAACATGGTCCCTAAGGGTTTTCGGACGTTTCAGATCTAATGGCGGTGGTCACATAGTCATTTGACGCTCCAGCGATAGTGTTGTAGTTATAAGGTCCATTTCAGGGCGATTGAGGTTAATTTTTTCAAAACTGTTTTTGCGTCTGCACTGCCTTAAACTCATCGGATTGTGACAAAAATTGGTAGGTATTCTTAGGAGACCTTTATCAAAATTCTTGATCCTTCTTGGTCCATTCTAGGACTGTTGGAAATTTCTTTTCTGGATTAGAGCTTATTATCCTACGGCTTCTCTTTATTGTATATCAGGGATACAAGGTGATGAAATTTTCCCTCAAACAGCTTGCCCCACCGAATGTTGTGTTTCAAGAGAATCAAGAAGGACAACATTCAAAAAATTACCCTTCGGCTTTATTATTCTTTTTTTTCTTCTGGTCACAAAATCATACAAACGCCGAAGGAATATTCGCCTAACGTTGTAACCAAGTTGCTCAGATGCCTGGATGCATTTGTCACAGATCCATTCATGGAGACTTAGGGGGAGAAGAGACATTGAGGGATGATTTTAAAGTCCACACCCAATTGGATGGTTTGGCGACATCGTTGGCATCTACACCAGATTTTGCGAGATGGCTGATATGACAGTTTCTTGCCTGTTAGGGATGATTTTAAAGTCTACACCTTGTTGGACATTTTGGTGGTGGTAGAATCAGTGAGGGATAACTTCAAAGTCTACACCCTATTGGATGTCTTGGCAGTGTTGTCGGTCGTCATACTAGATTTGCAGGGTGCCTGACATGACAATTTCTTCCCTGTGAGAGATGATTTTAAAGTCTACACCATGTTGGATGTTTTGACAGCGTTTTTGGCAGCCATATCAGGTTTTCTTTGACAAGCAGAGTACCTTTGAGGTCCCATCCTGCCAAGTCCAGTCGAGGCCTTTTTGTCTGCCAGTCACGAACATTTTTGTCTGGTCAGGGAGGGGTTTTGGCTAGGTGGCCTTGAAAGGGATCTACCCTAGTTGTTGTGGCCAGGTGTTGACCTGATTTAACAGTTTCTTGCCTGGTGAATGATCTTGTTTTTGGGTCCCGATAATAGGGTATTCTGCTACCGAGGATTTTTCATGAAATACTGGCCGAAGCTGCCTATGAAGACGAATGCTTCATCAACCTATTTTATTGATCCGCGTGCCCTTTGTGGGTTTTCACTTGGTCTGGGGAAGTAGTGTCGTAAAGATGGTTTTCACCAACCTCCTTTTTATTAGGCTCTTTTGCCCATGACTTGACAGCCATGTTTGCCCCCTTTTTCTTTTTTTTTTTAATTTCTACGAAACACTTTTACTCATGGCTTTGTGACCATGCCCATCCTTCATTTTTACTCATGACTTTCCCTTTTCAGGTTTACACCATACTGGTTTTTTTTCTTTCTTTTTGTGTGGGGGCGTGTTTAAGGTCATGCCTCTGGGACCTAAGCAAAGCAGTTTAACGTCATGTGGCCAGGACATGTGTTACAATTTAAGGTCATGCAACTGGACCATGATGGTCTATGGAGGTCAAGGAATGAGTATCGTGGTGGATCGGCTCATTTGGTGGAGATGGCGCGAGACTGTGTATGGATGATGGATGGTGTTTGAATGGAAGGTGGATAATTGGTGACCCACTAACTGACGGCGAGTATGGATGATGGAGTGGCTCATCGTTTTGTGAGTATGGGTAAGACTCACTGGGGATGAAATGAAGACAGTGTGTAAATGAGTGCGTGGAGAGGCTGGCATAAAAAAGGCGTGTGTGCAATTAGGGGCACACGTGTATGGGGGCATATTTAAGGTCATGCCCTTAGGACCTAAGGGAAGCAGTTTAACATCATGTGGCCAAGGTGTGTACTACAGTTTAAGGTCATGCAACTTAACCATTGTGCAAAGCAGTTTAACGTCATGCTGACAGGACGTGTGTTGCAGTTTAGGGTCATGCAACTTGACTGTTTGTGCAAAGCAATTTAATGTCATGGGGCAAGGACGTGCACTTTAGTTTAGGATCATACAATTGGACCGTTACACAAAGAAGTTTAATTTCACCCCGCCAGATGACTATAGTTTAATGTCGTATAGCTGAACCGTTACGCAAAGCAGTTTAACGTCATGCGGCCAGGACATGCACTATAGGTTAGGGTCATACAGTTGGACCGTGTATGAGTCTCCATGTATGTGGGTTGTCAATGAGGGTTGGACTCACTGGGAGATGTGAAGTGGATGAGGCTCCATGGGGAATGGGCCTGCTGGTGCGCATATGGACGGTCCAGTTAGGGAAGGCGTGCATGAAAGTGCATGCAAAAGGCATGGGTGCAACAACAAAAGTTTGCACGTGGCAGTGAAGAAATATCACGTCTGGCTGCATCTTCGCAGAGGTCGACAAGGCACATACTTCAATGGAGCACGCATGGTAGCGAACGTGCTCGGTGGTGAGTCCACGGCAGCGTGTGGCATGGGCATGCGCAGTGGCAGTCATGCGACAATAGGCATGTACGACAGCAGCTTGTTGAAGTCGGAGACGCACGACAGAAACATGAGACGCAAGAAGAGCACGATAGTGAGAGGCTGGCTCGGCAGTGAAAAAGCGCATGACAATGAGAGGCACGCTCGATAGTGAGAAAGCACACGGTAGTCAAAGGCGCGCTCGACAGTGAAAAAGTGCACGACAGTGAGAGGAGCGCTCGGCAGTGAAAAAAAATATGCACGGCAGTGAGAGGTGCGCTTGACAGTGAGAAAGCACATGGGAGTTAGAGGCGTGCTCGGTAGTAAAAAAGTGCATGGTAGTGAGAGGAGCGCTCGGCAATGAGAGGCACTACATCAGGTTCAGGCTTAAGGTTAAGCCCGACCCGGTCCAGCCCATTACCGTTTGACCTTCTAGACTTGGGCACCCTTTCTTCTTTGTGGTGAACATCTTCGGGAACCCCTGGGTATAAAAGGAGTTTAAAATCCCTTTTTTTTTTTTTACCATTTTACCTTAGTGAAATTGGAGAAGGGGTTTGAGCAGTGAGAGGGTGAACTCCTGCTGACAGTGAGTTTTTTGGTGAGAGGAACACACCGCAAAAGAGGGAGAAAAGGGGTTGGATAGTGAGCAAGGACCTTCATCGGGAAGAGGAGAAGAAGGTGCAGTGGTATTTTCCGGTCTAGGGTCTGCCGGCAGCGTCTGCAGAAAGAGAAAGAAGCTGTGTTTGTGGCAAGAAGCTGCAGGCAAGAAGCTGTGTTTGTCGATGAAAAGTGCGCATGACGATGAGAAGCGCATGGCGGTGAAGAGTGCACGACATTAGATCACGCACAACAATGTAAAGTGCTCGCCATTAAGAAACGTGCATGACAGTGAGGAGCGCTTGGCTTTTAAGACGCGCTCGACAGTGAGGTGCGCTCGCCTTTAAAACACGCACGACAGCGTAAAAGGTGTACTGTAGTGAGAAGAGTGCGTCTTTAAAACACGCATGACAGTGTCAAGTGTGCATCAATAGGATGCACCTGTTTCTGAGGAAAATGGCCGAGAACTCGGGTGATGAGGGCCCCGCCCCCATTCCAGAAGTTAAGAATCTTCCCAAAGCCGAGGAATTGGGGACCAGTGATTTCACTGGTGAGAGTTTGGTTAGGGGAGACCCGATCTGGCTCACAGAGCCTGCACGCAAGCCACACTGGCCTATGAGAATCACCTTTATTAGCAAATCAGTACGTTTCGAAGTTCGTGAAGTTGGTGATGGAAACATTTTAGATGAAGAGGTGGGGGTTGCACTGCTCCATTGTCTTCATCGAGAAGTGGCTTTCAGTGAAAACCTTCTTACTCTTGGGAAGAGGATGATCAAGACAGAGGGGCTGGTATGGTCCCCTACTGGACTCCGAGTGCAGGGGGGGCATCAGTTTCTGATAGGATATACTTCCTGGACACTCAATGTGTTGCAAATTTATGCTAGCTTGCTCAAACGGGTTGCCCTGGCATAAGCAATTCAGTGCTCAGTAGGGTATGTTGACCGATGCTCCAACATCTTCGAAGCACTGTTGAAGACATGGAGTCATGTTAGCAGTACATGGCTTTTTAGGCATGGAGAAGCGAGGATCTCTCTGCTGGATCTTCACTTTATTTGTGGCCTGTCATTAACAGGAGCGATGTACGATGAGTTCATGCCTCAGAACTGGGTTATCTTTGGCGAGGCGTCGCTAGGTGGTGAGGCACCTCCTATAGGCCTTAAGGAGTTGTTATAAATCTTCCAACTCCTCGCCTCTCAGTTTGATCGTGTGACCTTTACTAACTGCGTGCGGTTCTTTCATGGAGAATACCCTGATGAGGCCGGGTCAGATCATGGTCCTTTAGGGAGGAAGAAAAAGGCTAGGAGGGAGGTGATTCCGCCATCTTACAAATGCCAATCTGCAGATGATGGTGTTTTTTAAGCAGGTTACTTGGCCCTGTTTCTGTGCAAATTTTTCTTTCCTGGGGGAACATACATAATTTGTCCAAGCACCTTCTATGTTGCTTATGACATGGTGATTGGGCGGCAGTAAGCCCTCGTACAATTAGTCCTATGTGGTATTTACCATGGGTTGGGAGCCGTGTCAAGAGAAAATTCTTACAAGGGGAAAGGAGTCGGCCTCGGGTTAATAGGGGACGAGGCTTTTCCTGGGGACTTCACGAAACCCTTCCCTATCCATTATGTGTTCGGGTGGCTTGCAGCCTACTTTCCGAATACTTATACCAGGAATATGACTTTGGAGGAGCAGATGTGCCCACAACTAGTGAAGATTGTAGGGCAAAGGGCTATTTTCATTCCCCCGAGTGCACGCGAAGCTTACTTGGAAACGAGAATATCCATATGTAGTGAGTCTCCTTTCATGTGTGGAATTTTACATATCAAGTATTCGTGGATCCGTTGGGCCATGAGCTGGATGGTGCTCGCACAAACTTGCGAGAGCTCATGTTCCTTCTAAGTGTAAGGGGAGGAATTTTAGCCTATCGAACCCCTTACAACGCAAAACATGAAGGATATTATCCCCACCGCTTCGCTCGTCAGCACGGGCTTGACCAGGGGTGTCCTTTTCTTATCTTGTTTGAGAAATGTTATGGGAAGCTAGCCTTGGGGAAGATGAGGGAGTTGGGGACCTTGCGCGAATCATGGAAAGCAATCCTTGTTCGTACTGCGTGGGCGACTTGCGTCGATTTCACAGAGGAAAACAAGTCCGTCGTTCCTAATTTCAAGAGGGTAGGCCGAGCAACTGTGGCGTGTGCATGTTGGTGGAGAATCATCAACCGTGGTGAATATTGGGAAGCTAAACACCCTTGGAAGGGGATCAACAGTAACGGGCACGAGGAGACCAAACATAGAAAGGACTTCAAGGGCCCTTGGTTTGGTCGAGTCCTTGAGTTAAATTACCCTTGCAACTGGAGACACCTTGGGGTGCCCGAGCGATGGTAGTGGATGCGAAGTCACTGCAAATGCTTGTGTTGAAGGAAGGGTCGGGGACCGTTTTTGACAATCTTTGTTCTATTTTTTAATGGGACGAAGGTCGTAGGGTTCCAGATTACGAGGGGCATCCAGTCCAAGACTTAAATGCTTTTATAAGGAGCAGTCCCCACAGTGCCCCCGCCACAAGCTCTTCGCGTGGTGAGACCTCAAGGAATCCTGCACCACCTCAGGAAGGGAAGAAGAAGAGAAAGAGTCTTATGTCTAGAGATGCTTCTAAGTCTCCATCAGTTGCTGCACCTTCTCGGAAGAGGAAGAGTACTAAGCCACTTGTGGTGCTTGAGCCGAAAGTTAGTACTCCCTATCCTACTACCTCAGAGTCTCAAGAAGATCAGGTTAGAACCTCTGAGACTATCATGATATATTCGGATCAGGAGACAACCTCTAACCCTGGAGTGGCGTCACGGGTTCAAGAGATGGGCCCTGTGACAATCGAGCCTGTGCATGAATTGACTTCGGCTCCACCTTCTCCAAGCAGGATGAGTTTGGACCCATGCCCCAAGGAGCATGCCCCTTCAACGTTAGGACAGGCAAGCGAGGCTGCAAGTAGGGCCGCTGATGAAGTCCTTACTACCGTTCAGGAGACATGCATGAAAGTGATAAAGGACCTGAGCAACATGAGGGAGCTGCCCTGGGTATTGGGGGTAACAAAGACCTAAGTGTGGTCAAGCGAGAAGGGTCCATCCTCAGTGAGCAGCCTGTAGGGATCATTGAGGGTGCAGGCAAAGAAGGCCCAAGTTCTACGGTGGGAAGAGGGCTTAATGTTGACGAGATGCTAAAGCAACATGAAGCGGTTGCTCCTGAGGCTGTAGAGGTTACATACAATGTTGGCCCATCAATTACCAAACTCTGGCAGTATGCCCTTGCATTGCGCACTGTTGAGGGCGACCTGAAAGTATTTGACAACTTTGATCGCCTTATGAATGAAATAGAGGGCTGGATGACAAGGGGAGTGTAGCAGGAGGCGGAAGCAAATGAACTAGTTTCTTTAAAGGCGTCACTGGCACGCCATCATGAGAAGGTGGCCTCCTGTGCACAGAGAAAAGCTGTCGTGGCCACCCTGTAATCTGATCTTAAGCAGGAAGTCAAGGCTTGTTTTCACAAGATAAAGGCCGTAAAGGACAAGATTCGGAAGCTGAAGAGCGAGTTCGACGAACTCGAGAGGGGGATGAAATAGAGGAAAGCCCTAGATGCGGCTCTGGCTATAGAACTGTCAGAAGTTGTCCACACCATTGAGTCAGAAATTGCCTCCACGACACAAGAGGCTCAGGGGGTGGCTGAATTAAAGGAGCACAAACAAGGGACCATGGTAGCACCCGAAGAGCCAAAGGCAAAGATTGATGAAGCCATTAACTGCGTCTAGGAGCAGTTTTACATCTTTTTCTTCCTTCTTGTTTCATTCCTTTTGATTTTATAAACGTTTTGTATATAGATTTTGCCTATACATAAATGAAACACCATCTTTTGTGTTTTGCTTCATTGTCCATACCTTGTGCCTCTATTATGATAGTAAGGAGCCCTCCTTCTTGAATTAAACATCCTTTCGGGTTTTCTTTTAAGTTGTTGGGGGTGCACACCATTTTTGGTTTTTTACGAGACCCCAAATGATGATTTTTTTGTGGCAATTTTGCCCCTGGTTTTTGCTCCATGTTTTCCACTTATTTGACGACTTTTGCTCACGATAGCTAATGATGCTACCTTGACCCGTCATCATTTTTTTTGTTTCTTTTGACGCTTTTGCCTGTGGTGCCCTTTCAGGTTTTCACCACGTCCATCTTTTTGTTTGACATTTTTGCCCATGACGCCCTTTTGGGTTTTCATCATGTCTGTCTTTTCAGAGAGAGAGATGAGAAGAGGGAGAGTACCCGAGCCCTTCTTTTGTAGTGTGTCGTGCTACTTCTATGACTTCAAATGGAGCGACGGTTCACTTTTTCACCTCTGAGTCCTTGATTAGTTAGGGGCTCATAGTTCATTGTCTTCATGATGTGATGAGCTTGATGACTGTAGATACTCCAATCAGGATAGGTTTTGGCTTTTGAACGGGATGGACTCTTTGAATCCTCATGTTTGTCGTAGCTTTCTGGTACAAATCCCTTCAAAGGTTTCAAGGCTGTCTTTTGGGGTGCTTCTTCGATTTTGGCTCATCCTTTTTGCAAGGCTTCCAATTTGTTTTGAAGACCTTGCATCTCATTTTTTAGCTCAGCAAGAGTATCTTGGCTTTGATGGTGAGATGAGGAGTCTTCTTTTGGCTTCTTTTCTGCCAAGGACATGGGAAAGCGTAGAACTTTTAGGGCAACACAGACTTGAACTAGTCCTTGTGCCAGATAAGGGACATCTTCTTCTCTCAGGGAGGCCGGGATATTAAGGGCCTTGCATTCTTACAGCTTTGATGCTTCCTCCTCAATGAGTGAAACAGGGATGTGCAAGACCTTTTGCTGGTCTGGCGTGTAAGTGACCCTTGGGGCCAAAGCTTCTACTTGAATGTCCTCCTTAGGCTCGATGGAAGCTACTGGTTCGGTAGCCGGTGACTTTGAACTAGAAGAAGGGAGAGTCTCAGCTTTAGGGAGGGTTGGCAATGCTTCAAGGAGAGGACACAGAGTACTGGGGTGAGTAGAGGTTTCTCTCTTCTTCTTTGAACATGTCCAAGAGTACCCGTCCAACATCTTCAGCATCGTTATGAGGGGATGGTTCTGCTCTTCTTACAGACCTTCGATCATCATGATTAGGTTCTTGAGATGGTACCATATCTAGAAAGTAGTACTTTGCATCAATGTAATACGTATTGGCGATAGGGGACGACCTTTTATCAGCATAGACCGTGTATTGCCTCCCATCCCGGCTGTACTTAAAACATTGATGCAGAGTAGATGAAACCACTCGTTGATCGTGGATCCAAGGGTGATTGAGGAGTATGTTGTAAGAGCTGTTTGTGTCAATACCATGGAATAGGGCATAATCGTTTAATTCACCGATCTTGAGACGAAGGCGAATCGTGCCAGCTGGCTTTTCTCCCGACTGATTAGACCCCTGAACCGTGATATTTGTTGGTGTGAGGTCATTTGATCCTAACCCTAAATGGGGAAGAATTCTTCTTGGGGTGAGGTTGACTGTCGATCCTCCTTCTAACATAATTCGGCTGACGGAACATGCATGCAATTCGTCCCTTACAAAAAGAGGCTGGTTGTGGTACTTACCTCCCAACTAAAGGTCATCTTCTGAGAAAGTGACAGCCAGACTATTGCTCAAGATGGCAAGGTCGACCTCGATGGGTTATACTTCTGTCTCATATACCTTTGGGCTAGAAAGAGCTTGAACAAGGGCCATGCGATAGTCCCTTGAGAGCATAAGGGCATCCTAGACGCTGAGGAGGGTTGGGAGTTTTCGCAAATGCTCAATGACATCGTACTTGACCTTATCATCACCAACATTTTGAACTTCTGGACCCGCCACAGATCTGGGTGGTATGGAAGGTTGAGAGGTAGGTTTAGGTGGTGGAGGATTGTCTTGAGGTACCGGCTGACCTTGCTGTGCAATTGGGTTGGTTTGAAGAGGTTGTGAGGTTTGGGATGGCGAAGGTTGTGCCGCCAGACTTGGTGCCAACTAGCCAGATGATGGAGCCGAGCCTAGCATGGACTGATTAGATGGAGATTAAGGGTTTGGAAGCGGGTTGGTGTATGGAACCAGTGGTGGTCGCGGGTATTTGAGAAGGCGTGGTAAACTGGTTTGGGTATCAGGGAATGGAAGGAGTGGCAGACCAGGATACTTCAGGAGTCTGGGCTGCCAAGGCTTTTGAACGGGCAATTACAACTTCCTTCCTAACCTTAGACCGATAGGGTCAGCATTGGTTGTTGTTCCAGAGATCTACAACATGTAGCAGAATTCGTGAGAATGGGACCTCTGTCCTCTCGACTCTTTCAGTCGTTGCTTGAATTCGAGCTCGAGAGGCCATTGGGGTTTCTTCGGTTTGGAATTCTTGCAATGTTTGGGAAGCTTCTCGATGGTGGGAGGAAGCTTTGCATTGGCTCTGGATGCCAGAGCATCAACAACTGACAAGAAGCCGGTTGCTTGGGTCATCGTCTTTTTCAACTGCCTCCGATGACGTCTGCTAGTGTTGTAAGTTTTTAGCTCTTCGTCAAGAGCTTCAAAATCTGGGCATTCGCGTGTTGTACCTAGAGAAGACGTGTTAGAAGAAGAGGAAGAGGGGATAGAAGAGTCGGAGACAGGAGGAGGGGGAGAGCTTTTAAGGTCATCACTCAGATTTGACCGATCCAGGTAGCTTTTAGGATCATCATCGGAATTAGACGTTTGCAGGGGATCTTTTAGGTCTTCACCCTAATTGGACCATTGGGGGTGGTTTTAATGTCATCACCCTTATTGGACGTTTTGGAAATCTGAGGAGAGGAAGGCTCAGGAATGTGTGCTCGATTAGACTGTGAATCTTGATCAACGAAAGCGCTTGACTTGGGGAAGAAATCCTGCAGAATCGCTATTGGAGGAAGTGGCTCAAGAAACTCTACCATGGTCTGGGGCTGAGGGATTTTCTTTTCATGGACAAGGATTGGCTGATCAGGTTTACGTGGCTTGGGAAGTTGAAGGTTCGTTTGGATTGGAAGGCTCAGGCTGCGCATTCCCAAAAGAGGCTTGTGTTTGAACGACCTCTGGTGACGATGGTCTGACATGATTGTCTGTGATAGGGGTGGTGAAGTCCCTTTCTTGTATTTTCTCCTTCATTGTGGCTTGAAAGGAGAAGCACTCATTTAGGTCGTGACCTCGTATCTGGTGGGAGGGGCATCACAATTTTCTTGCCTTTCTTGTACTTTCTCCAGATGATATTCATGTTCATCTTCTTCTTGTACTGTCACCACGTGATTTGCTTTAATCGTCCTGAACGCCTTCTTGAAACTTTCAAGTTGTATTCGCCCCTTCTGGATCAAAGCCTCAATATGATCCTTGAGGGTGAAGCAATCTCGATAGGATGTCCGAATATCCTGTGGTAAGCACAATAGTTAATGTTGGTGACGAGACCAGCTTAGGACGATCATTTTTTGCTCTAGCAGCATTTGGAGTAGGGCTAGGACCCACTCCTTACTGTAGCTATAACTTTGGTTTCTTCTCTGCCCAATGATCCTTCCCATAGAGGTTCGGAGGTGGAGGCACCCTATTGTAAGACTGGGGTTGTTGTTGCCCTGCTTGAGGTGTGGCTTGTACATTTGTCGGATTCATCCCTTTGGAGAAGTCTAGAGTTTGAGGGGACGATTTCTTGGGGTCTAATACAGTGACGGCGGCACTGAACACCCCTTTTTGCTGATTGCCCCGTGCATTGAATCTAGCATTGCCTGAGCTATGGTTGTTTCCCCCATTTGATGACTACACCTGGGGTCCACCATGGTGCTTGAAGAGGATCTCTATACAGACTGATTTAGAGATCGGGGTCCGATATGGAAGTTGGATTTGAGGCCTCAACATGCAACTCTGGCTGCATGTTGCGTACACAGGTTTGGACTGCATCAATTTCAGGCATGGGATTAACTTGGTGCGTAGCGACATTTCTCCACCTTGCAATGAACTAATCGACAGGTTCATCTAGTTCCTGGGTCATTTTGAGAAGCTCAATAGCCTGTACTTCTCTTTCAACCTCATAGAAGAGCTTGTAAAACAAGTGCTCCATTTCTTCTCAGGTTTAGACCAAGTTTGGTGGGAGACGAGCATACCACTTGAATGCCTATCTGTCAAGAGTCTCGACAAACTGGTGGAGAAGAAGCCTCCCATCAGCTGCCGTTTCTTGACTTGCTGAATAGAAATGAGTGATGTACTGATCAGGGGAACTCATGCCATTGAAAAGTGGGAGTTTCCCCTTTTGGTAATTGGGGGGAAACATGAGCTAATCAATATAGGAAGGATACGGTTTCCGATAGAGGGTCGGGCGTTGTATGCCCGAAATATGCCTTCCTCACAAACTGTGGGTGACCATAGCGTCAATGTCAGCTAGAGATACCTGACGAAGGGAAGAATGGTCATGTGAAGGAGGTGGCTGTGGTAGGACTGGATCAGCGGGATGAGGAGAATTGGCACCCTGGTTGGATGTGTTCCCAGAGGGCTGAGTACCTTCCATGAGCTTGATCTTGTTCATCATTCTACACATCATTTGTTCAAATCGGTTCATTCGATCCTCTTGGTCATCATTAGGGCCATCGATGACCATTGCACTGACCCTCTCCTCAGGAAGATCGGTCTTTGGCTTGGTCAGTGTCTTGCATGCCTTGCGGACCGGCTATGGTAGGTTGGTCAGCAGGGGCTCAACATGCCCCAACTGAGCTCAGGCCCTTTATGCTGATCAGGTCAAGACTGGTTTGCGACAGTCTTGGGACCGAGGGGGCTGCACAGTTGAGTCATCTCTTGTGACGTTGATGGCCATGAATGGTCCTGGTCCTTCTACCGTAGGTTCTTCTCCATGTTGTAAGGGGTGAAAGGGATTTTCTGTTAGGAGGTCAATGTGCTCGCTTGCCCCAAGCTTTTTGGGTTCTTCCCTTGGCGCTATTCGTATGCCTCGGTCATGTTTGGCTCTCAGGCTCTAGTGTACCTCCTTCCAAAACTAAGACCGGGAATGCTCTTCTGTCATCGAGCACGACAAGGCCGTCTCTATCAGGTGCGGTAAGGGATGTGAGCCAGAGATAAGAGCTAGCTTTGGCTTGCATCTTGACTTGGGGAGAGACGGAGGATGGAAGACCTCATCTCCCAGGTGAGTCTTGCTCCAAGCTCATTTATGAGCTCTCAAGGTTGGGTCGGTTGGAAGAGGTTACCATAGGAGGGTACTCTTTGAAAAGTCCTTCAAGTACCAACTCCTGAGCAGTTTGACCTGTGGAGAAGGGATAAACGGGGGAGGAGATAGCTGTCAGTGACCTCTTAGTCGGGAGCTCGATGCAGTCTGTGGTAGTGGCACGTGTGCGCCTTTTAAAGAAGGGTCCCGGGCAACTTGATGGTCAACCCAGACTCGAACAATGTGTTGAGCCTTACGAGGCTGAGTACCACGAGTGTGTGTTTGTGAGGGATTGGCCTTGTGGCCACCCCTCACAGAGTGAGCAGGCATGTGCAGAGAGGGACGACGAGGGGGTCGTTTCTCATGTACTTGGCTTAATGCAATCAGAGGACTGCCCCAGGTAGTGCAATATGTATGCATCAGGTACACATGGTCTGGTCCGAGACTAGTCGAACCTCGACAGCGGTTCGAGGCAACCTGAGGGTTGCCTCGAACTATGACTCGAGTGGATGAACCACGAGCCTTAGTGTGCATGTGGGAAGTGATGGCCTTAGAACTCCCTTTTCTATGTGTCGAGCCTCTTGTTACATGGGCCCGATGAGGTAGAACATGGGGGTTGGCCTTTCGGCAACCCAAGGGAGCATTGACAGCTGAGCTGTCATGTATAGAAAGGGAAGGGGTTGCCTTTCAGCTGCCCCGAGCAGTTTGACCGGCAAGTAACTTGCCGGTGGCAGGTGCATGTGGTGTGGGGTGCCTAGTTTGCCCCCCATGCAAGGTGCTTTGATGGAGGGTCCACCAATGCTAGAAGATGGGGAGTGAGAGACTTTTGAGTCCCTCCTCACACTAATCTAGGTAAGAACTTGGGAGCGTGACATCGGGTCCTCTCTCAAAAGAAAGGTCAGGAACGAGGTTCAAGGAACCTGTTCTTAAGAAACATTCACGAGTGTGGGGATCATAAATTCCCCAACTCGGATGAACGGGTTAAACAACCCAGAAGACATGTGTGTGTTAATAATCAAGAAAATAGAAGAAAAGCAAGGCCAAATAAGAACGATCCAATGATGGGGTAGCGTGTCCCCAGTGAAGTCGCCAAGCTGGTTAGGCACCTTGATCTGGCCCTTCGGGTCTGGTTGACCTGGTGGCATGGCTTCAGGTTCGAGATGGACCCGGGACTTGAGATCGCTCTCTCGGGACTGTACGAAGAAGGCACGGGCAGAAATACCAACCGATGAGAAAGGAGTTAGGGTTGCAAGGCGGGACTCACCTCATGTGGGTCCGTGACGCGCTCGGGCTGGCTCATGTGGGCACCCTCTTAGATCACGAAGAATGCCCCCTTGGCCTATGGCCGGTTTGGGATCGTCTCCCTTGACCTGTTTTTCTTCTTACCTGCAAAATACACACACATTAGAGTACAGACAAGTGGGTCTGAAGATCCGACCTTGTCACAGGGTGAGCACACACGTGTGTGTGTACTCAAAAAGAAATGAAAGGAATGGTGTAGGAGGGTCCATGTCAATTCGACGATCTTACGACGTCTCCTTGGTGAAGGACTTTTAGTAAGATCCTACGGTGAGGATAGAAAGAAAAAGGGGTGAGATGCAGGGAATGGCAGAGAAAAGGAGGGAGGGTTTGAAGGCTAATATGTCTTTCAACTAGTTCTTCAGAGAAAATTGGGGCAGAGGTTGGTTTGGAATTCACCCAACTCCTCAGAGGCAAAGAATAGAGATTTTCCTGAAGAGAGGGAGAAGAAAATGAATGATAGAAGTAGTGAAGGTCAGCTTGGCTCTTGCTGAACCTTCATAGAAAGGAGTCGTTTGACCCAATGGCTAGGTGCACGTAGTGATAGGACTAGAGCGACGATTGGCCTAGCACGGTAGCTAGATGGGCATAGTGACTTGACCGACACAATGGCTAAACTACTCAATGATTAGACGAATGCGACGACTAATCTGACACAGTGGCTTGTCTTGTGCGGTAGTTAGACGGGCACAATAACAAGTCCGATACAACGGCTAAACTGCTCAACAACAAGATTGGTGCAATGATTGTCCTAACACAGTGACTAGCCTGGTGCGGTAGCTAGACGGGCACGGTAACTAGTCCGACACAACGGCTAAGCTACTCGATGTTATGGCTAGCACAGTAGTGCAAGGCTCAATCAGCCCTCTGATCAAACAAGCAAAAGGAGAAAAGAGAGAGGAAATCGTGCCCAACAGTGTGTGCTTCTGTGCACGGCAGAAAGTGGGAAAGGAAAAGAATCATGCTAGGCAGTGTTCGCTGCCGTGCGCAACAGTTAGAGAGAAAGAGGGGAGAATCACGAACAACGTTTGCTATGCCGTGCGCAACAGACAGAGGAGAAAGAGATTGTCACACTCAGCATGTGCACTGCCATTCGCAACAGACAAGGAGAGAAGAGATCGTCACACTTGGCAGTATGCACTACCGTGTGCGACAGACTGAAGAAAAGAAGAAGATCATGCACGATATTTGCACTGCCGTGCGCGATGGACAGAGAGAGAAGAGATCACCATGCTCGGTAGTATGTAATGCCGCACACAACTATCTGAGAAAAAGAGGAAGATCACGCCCGGCATTTGCACTACCATGCGTGATGGACAGGGAGAGAAGAGAAGAGATCACCATGATCGACAGTATGTACTGCCGCAAGCAACTGTCTGAGAAAAAGAGGAAGATCACACCCGGCATTTGCACTGCCATGCGCGATGGACAGGAAGGGAAGAGAACATCACACTCGGCAGTATATACTGTCGCACGTAATAGACTGAGAAAGACGAGAACATGAGATGAGATAGAAATAGAGAGAAAAAGAAGGAGAATAGAAAGGAAAGGAAAGAAGGAAGAGGGAAAAAGGAAAAAGACAAGAACGAAAAGGAAAGAAGAAAAGAAGAGAAAAGGAAAGAAGAAAAGAAGAGAACACGAAAGAAGAAAGAGAAAAGGAAAGAATAAGAAAGAAGGGAGAGAAAGAAGAAAGAAGAGAGATAAGAGAGAAAGAAGAGAGAAAAAGAGAGAGAAGAGAGAGAAGAGAGAGTAGAGAGAAAGAAAGAAAGAAGAGAGATAAAGAGTTTACCTTACACCTGGTGGTATCACCAAAAATCTTCTCTCTCCTCTCTCTCTCTCTCTAAGACATGACCCAAAATCTCAATCAAAAAGTAGAATTTTTGTTGATGAAATTTGGATGCTTTACATGAGGTACGTACTTGTTTATATAGAAGTGGTGCCCAAAGGTGGGTGCACAATCAAAAGTTGACCTAATTGTCAAAAATTAGGCATTAAAATAATTAAAGGAATCTAAAAAAATGAGGCAAAATGATGATTTTACCCCTGTACCAATAATACAAAAAATTCCAATTGAGTCCCTATTGTGCCTAAGAACTCTTGCGATCTTCCCGGGTTGGTCTTGGGTCTTTCCAGTCTCTGTTTGGCCGAAAGATGATTCTTTCCTTGATCAGCTTGGGAAGGCGGTCATTTTGATATCATTTTCGAGCCCCTGATTGGGTCTTTGGGCCACAATCACGAAGTAAAAAAATCACAAGAAACGTGCGATCTTTGTTTGAAGACTACGTGCATTTCTTGGTGTTTTTCGATGATTTCTTCATTGAATATTGACGAGCAAATCATCGTGAGCATTTGGCAATGAACGTGGCTTGATTTGGTGCCCGAATGACCATTTTCCATTTTTGATAATTTGACCGAAATTTGGTTTCCCATGGCTGCAAAGTGCAACAACTTCGTACTCATCGTACGTGAAATCTAACCGTCCATCACGTACGAGGTTCGGTTCTGATGAAGCCTCGAACCTTGTGCTCATAGTGGGTCTAATTTTACGTTGGTACGATATGCGAACATCATGATGTGGCGAATTGATCGAGGTGTGCTCCTGCTGAAAACCTGCAACCTTGCCTTGATTAGTAATCTTCTCTCATGTTTTTCTCCCGGTTCGGGCCACGACATAGGTCGTGCCATATATCAAAATGCTCAAATCAACGAGACGAATACGCTTGTAAAATTTGAGCTTGATCCGGTTTGGGATGAGAGAGATACAGTCTTTCAAAGTTGAGCCCGAAACCCATGAACACAATTTCCATTAATTGAAATTGGTTTACTGAAAGTGTGTGACCTACCCATTTCAGATAATTTAGCCATAACTTGGTCCAAAAATATCTGATCAAGCGGAAACTTGGTCAATAGGGGTTTACGAATGTTCCGGATCTAATGATAGCTGTCACACGGTCATTTGACACTCCCATGATAGGGCTGTAGTTATAAGTCAATTTTCGGGCGAAAAAGCTTAATGTTCCTAAAATTGTTCCTGCGTCTGCACTTTCTTAAACTCGTCGGATTGTGACGAAACTTGGCAAGTGTTCTTAGAACACCTTTATCAACATTACTGATCCTTATTGGCCCTTTCAGGAACTATTGAAAATTCTTTTTTGGATCAGGGCTTATTATCCTACGGCTTCTCTTTATTCTGCATTGGGGTTACATGGTGATAAAAAATGCCCTCAAACAGTGGGTTGTAAAAAGCATTTTACCATCTTGTTACACTAGGGTTACTATTCAAGATTGATTGTAAAGTGTACATATCATACTCTCAATGGAGCACTCAATATAACTATTCTGTCCAGTAAAAAACATACATTGGAGGATATTTTGATCAGAAATTTTGTGATTTACTTTAGAATCAATATATGTTTATTTTAAAAGAGAAGACTTTTGAACTCCTAAATACCAAGAACTGATTGTTTTAAAATTATGTTGGCTCTTTAAATTTTGGGTGAGGTTTGTATGAGGTGTCCCTCCTTATACTATAGATGTATGGCTTGAAATCTGGTTGGAGATGTAGTTTTGGTGTCATAAACCTTACGCTAGCTTGAAAATCTATTTTTTATCCCTAATTACAACAATGTAAAATTTAAATTGGTATAGATCAAGCAGATCCATAAACACTTGTAAATCTTGAAAATAGATGGCCCAAATAACTTGTTACAAGATGCATTATTTTTAGAAATTGAAATCTTTTTTCCTTTATATCCACATATCTCGAGGTCAAGATGATCAATTTGAGGGATCTCCACAGTTAGAATACTATCTTCATAGTATTTTTGAGCTGCACCATACTATAACAACACTAGGGTAAATGCTGATTTAAACTCTTTTCTTCAATTTTATTAAATTATTGTTTACAAAAAAAAATTGTGTAGAGAGAGAGAGAGGTTGCTCACTAGGTTGAGGGCAGTTATATCCTTAAAATTCAAAATTTGAAACCCTGAATATTCTCTAGGTCAAGGCTTTGCCCGTGGAAATGAATATAAGATATGCTCCTACATAAGCCTATAATCTTTTTGGCTTGATATTATATGGGATGAGAATTCCTGTGCATTTGAAGCTCCAAGTGATGTTAGGCAATAGTTGCTCTTTATGTAATTACCGTGCCTCTATTCAAGAATCACATTTGGGCTTTGGTGGTTAGCAGCTTACATCTAGCAGCTTTAGATCTCAAGTTCGACTCTTACTGCTAAACTACCCAAGAAAGAATAATATTCTTTAGTTATATACTTGCTTTGAAATTTTTTGTATGCATATTACATTATTTAATTTTTATGCATATTAAATTATTTAATTGGAACTCTCTGGCCTCAAATACTCGTGATTTTTTTTTTATAATGTTTTTTATTAAAATGATGATACATTTTGTTATATTGGATTTTGGAATAAACTTGCATAGTAATGGAGATAGTTCTTTGTTACTTTGTACGTCTGATACTATGATAGAGTATTTCATTTATCTAAGAAGGTTCTCTGTGTGTTAATCAATCTCTACAATGTAAAACCTTTGTGGAAAATTGTTTCATACGGGTTGGACCACATTTCTACAATATCCGGTTTGGAGGTAAAAAGCATCCATTTTAAAGATGGAAATAAATAGGTGGTCCATCTAAAAACAAGTGTAACTACCGGTCCAAATGTTTTTTTAGTACAATTATTATTTTTAGTATTCAATTTTATTTTATTTTTTCATATTCATGATCTCCATATTAAAGATTATATATTTTTTGAAAATTAAGATTAAATTATATTTAAAAAAATTACTTATTGCCGAGCCCGCATTTCTACAATATGCGGCTGGCTGCATAGAAACCGTGTCCAACCTATATTAAAAATGGAAAGAAATAATGAACACTTAGATTGCATTAATCATCATCATCATCATCATCATTATAGCCTTTTTTTAATTAATCAGGGTCGGCTACATGAATCCTAGTTCTCCATTCTGCTCTAGTAAAGGTCATATCCTTAGTCCTTCCACTTGAACTACATCTTTTCGGGCCTACCCCTTGCCATTTTCAGTCCTTTCACTTGAACTAACTCGTACCTCTTAAAAGATGTTGTATTTGTACGGTGCAGCATATGGCCAGCCCACCTAAGTCTACTCTATCTCATTTTATTGCTTATTGGTACTACGCCTAAATTCTCTCGAATATGTTCATTTAAAATTCTCTCCTTTCTTATCTTGTCACTCATCTATCTCAACATCCTCATCTGCGCTGTATTTATTATTATGAGTATATTGGTTTTGTCTACCCAACATTCTGCCCCATAGAGTAAAGATAGTCTGACCACTGTTCTATATAACTTGCCCTTAGAGTACTTTATAATAAGTTTTTTCTAGATCAATAAAGACCATACGGAGGTTTTTCCCTTCGGCCTAAACTTCGCAATCCGTTGCCTAAGTAGGAAAATACTTTTAGTTGTTAACCTTCTTGGCATAAAACCAAATTGGTTTTCATATACATTGGTTTCATGTTTTAGTCGTTGCTCAATGACTCTTTTTCAGAGCTTCAGACTATGACTCATAAACTTTATCCCTCGCTAGTTTGTACAATTATGTCTCTTTTGTTCTTGTAAAATACAAGAACATAAAATACTAAACATAAAATGAAAGATACTAAATATAAAATACAAGATACTATAACTTGCTTTCCCTTACATATTGGTTATACATTCCATGTCGATTACATAATTTTCTTAGTAAAACAAATGGTCATAATTGGGTCCTTCCTATGCCACAAAGCTAACGACAAGTGTTTGTTTTTTATATAGTGAAGACAATTAGAACACGAACCTAAAAATTGGCATTTGAATGTCATCTTTTTGGGTGTCGACACCCGCCAAAAACCACAGCATATTAATGTTTCCTCAAGTACTGTATTAAGACCAAAATGTTAATTCATTTGTAGAGATAGTGGAAATAGGCCAAGACTGACCCGAGCCCACCCAATTTGTTTTTACGCTAGGGCTGGTTTGGGCTTAAAACCTTTGTGTTTAGTATCGATTTTGAGCCTGAGCCTGCCATAAAGCTAAAATCTATTTTATTCCAATTATTTTTTTTGGAATTAGTGTATAGGTCAAACTTAACCAAGGTGCAAATCATGAAAAAATTCTCTAAAACTTTGAACATCCAACGATGTGAAGTTATGATCTCTACAACCAAAAAAATGAAAGAGAAACCATGAATCTATAAAATTAAGAAACAGGATAAAACTATGAGCCCAATTTACATAGGAAAAGAAAATAAAACACTAGAAAAAGCACAAGATAAAATCAAAATCATGGTTTATTTGAAAGTTGGACTATGTGATCAAGTACGGTGTATATAAATTAAAATTTTCTTATTTTTCTTATTCTTACACTGGTAAGACCACTCACAATGTCCAATTACAAATAAATAACTCTTCAAACAAAAAAATAAAAGAAAAGAAACACGGTTCTCACTTGCTACCACTATTAAATACAATTCTTTAAATCAAAAATTTAACTCATTGTATTATGGCAATAGAAGAGCTCAATACAGAAATAAAATTTAAATAAGTAAAATTTTCGGAGATTACCTCAACCAAGCATAGTACACCCCATGCTGAGTCTCATCCTTCTGATGGTACTTGAGATCTATGATCGGTCTCTTGATTCTCCCACTTGTGGCAAAACCGTTTCAAAGTCCTCAATACCTTAGTCTTGCTCAAGCCCCTTTGCTTAATCTTTAGAGATATGAGATATAGAAATCAAACAGAGAGATATCTACTAGATAGGGGAAGCGCCGTTTGCTACACAAATCAAGAACCAATCCTAAGCTTGGAGCATGCCCTTTTAGAAACTCGAGAGAGAGATACTAGTTTGGGGCGTGCCCTTAGGTTTGCTTGAGATAGAGATATTGCTAGGTTGGGGCATGCCCCTCTTGTCAACTTAGGAAGAGAGAGAGAGAGAGAGAAATCCTAGGTTGGGGCATGCCCCCTTTTAGATAAATCTTTTGAAAGAGATAGATAGAGAGAGAGAGAGGGAATTCTTAGAGAGAGAAGAGAAAAGAGGTGTAGAGATTTGGTAAAGGGGGATAGTCCTTTTTTATAGATTTTTTATACCTTAGGGTTTGTCTCAATTCATATGATCAAATATTCACTGTCAATCTTAAGAGACTTGTGGGATGAGAGATTTGAGTCTCCATTCCTTTAATCCAATATCAAGATTCAAACAAGGTGCTAGAACTTTGTCCTCCATTTCCTAAAAATATTCCCATCAAATACTTAAATAAGGAAAATACTATTCGGACTTTCTCTTTTATAAATATTCATTCCTTATTCATATAATCTTTCATAAAAATCTCTTGCACTTTTCATCTTGAATTTTCAAACTAATTTCAATTTAAATCTTCGCAAAAGATAAAACTCAATTTGGATACCTTTAACTTCAAGGCAACTAATAATAGAAAGCAACACCCCTTAGAGTGGGGCATGCCTCCCATGGTGACCATGGAAGGTCTCTATGCAAATTCCCATGTATATAATTTGAGGTGGGCCCATTCCTCATGGTGGGTCCCCCATATGTTTATTAAATGTTAATTTGATTTAAAAATATTTAGAAATAGTACACTATTTATCTTGTTTATTTAAAACATTGATAATTGATTTTATCTTATATTATAAATCCAAATAATAAAAATAAAATATCAAGATAATCACAAAAATTCAATAAATATTTTAATTAAAACTAATTAATTTTGATGGGAATTGGATCTGTATGTGTTTAGGAATTATCAATATACAAGAGCACTCCACATTCAACTATGAACCGCGATCCACACGAGCTTTCTCAAACAAACCGAGTAGTTTCCATGACCCCCAGTCTACTGCAGGAGCTCATGATTGGACCACCAAAGTTAGCTAATAAGCTAAGGGACATAATCCCAATATATAGATTTCAGGTTCTCCTCTAGAGACAAAACCATGGTTCCTCAGACTATGATGCAACAATGGCTTTATGGTTTGTAGGGGTAATCTCTTGCACATATACACACTTCACCCTCAATGGTAGATCACTATCTTGATATGACTATCTATGTACATGTTGTGTGATGATATTAAGATATGGTTTTAGCCTTATTTCTAAAGGCCAATCATTACACACAAGGGTCTCATAGTCCCTTGGCTCTCATCCAAGCATATTTTGATCTCATTAAGGGCAAAGTTACTAAACTCTTCTCGGTTTTATCTCTATGCTTAGGTACTTTGGGTTTTTTCAACTCGACTAACCTAGCACCTCCAGTCTAGTCCGAGTATCAAAAAATCGTATTTACATGGTATTATGGTCCACAAGAGAATCACTCTCCTACTGAGTTTATGTTTAACTATATAAAATACTTGTACAAGCTCTAATAAGGCCTTTAAAGGCCACATAAAACCAACGCTATTAATGTCCATACCATATGAAGTAAGTCCGGTCCATTTTCACTTCCAAAGAGATCTCCTGACAAAAACCCTAAGTAACCCTAGTTAGTAAAAAATAAAAATATATCAACTACTTAATCAAAGAAGTCTAACCCTATAAAACTCCAAGAAAACTTTCCTCTGTACAAATAAACTTTAAAAATAATAATAATTGTTATTATTATTATGAGATGTCTTGGTAGAGGACATGAGGTCTAAGGAGAGAGAGAGATTCAGTTGAGAGGAGAGAGAGAGGAGGTCCATAGAATCATCGGGAGTGGGAAGAGAGAAAGGTTCATGAGAGAGAGAGAGAGCTTCAACTGAGACTAGAGAGATGGAAGGTCCATAGAATCATAACCAGTGGTAAGAGAGAGTTTCACCTGTGTGAGAGAGAGAGAGAGAGAGAGAGAGAGGGGTTTAGAGGAGTTTTATCCGAAGGAGCTTGAGAGAGTGCAAGAGTCTCAGGCAGCTATAAAGTTAGAGAGCTAATAGGACAACTGAACTGCAGTTATATCTAGGGTTTTGAATGTGAACATTGCAGATGCAACTCTTAATGCTGCAGTTCAAAGAACCATCAACAGAGCAAAGCCTTTTTACATCCAGGAAAACACCGAGAATAAACTAATTAAATAGAATAAGGAAAATATTCAAGTACAATTTATCTTACAAAAAAATATAAAAATTATCCCAAAAAGAAGAAGGAAAAACCTTATGTACCAAACAAAAAATGATCCTTCTGGTTCAGGTTCATGATGTGATGAAAGCGCAATTCATGAACCCTCACTCAAGAAAAATACTCAGAAAAAGGAGATAAATAAAATCAGGAAAATCCCCATGTGAATTATAAAATTATTTATCAAAACTATACAAGGAGCTTATAAAAAAAAATGAAAAAACCTTATGTACCAAATAAAAAATAAAAAAGTTTGTGCTGCAGGTTCATGATGTGATGAAAGGAAAAGCCATGAATCTGTGGTCGAGTTTCTTCTAACCCTGCAGTGTTGGGGCAGTACAAGGGGCACCTGCAAGCAATTTTGAGAGTCTTTTGTCAATCTAGGACGTTATTTTCTTTAGGCCCATAGCTGGGATCTTAATACAAACTCTAAATACGATTTTACCCGCGGGAGTGTACAAACAATTTGCTCCCATGGTAGCATGTAATCGGTGGCTTTAATCTTATATCAATGTCCAAGTATTTGCTGGGGGTACAGAGAGCTTATCTCTTGATATGAGCCTTAATTTCATTTAAGAATATTGAAATTATTGCTCTTTTGCTGTAACAGACTACAAACATAAGAAGATATGCGGAGGAGGATAAGAGAGAGATAAAACGAAGAGAAAAATAAGGCACAAAATTAGAAGAACCAAAACACCAAGATTTACATAGTTCGACAATATACCTAAGAATTCATAGATTTCAGCACACATAAAGTAACACATGGAAGCCAGGAAATCATAGATTTAACTGAGCTCACCAGCAGTCCAACTTATTCAAAGCACTCCAAAACATAGATGTATAACATGGATGATAAAGTCCATCAAGAGTCTTCACACTTAAAGCCTGGAAACACCTCTCTCTCTCTCTCTCTCTCTCTCTCTCTCTTTCTCCAGCATATAGAACACAGAAATGAAGAGCACAGATGATAAAGCCTATCAAGTGTCTTCACACTGCACTCACATAAAACTTAAATCCTGGAAACACCCTCTCTCTCTCATACCTCTATATTCTCTCCCTCTTCTTGGGCAGCTCCTTGGACCTTCATAGTGAGATAAAATAAGAAGGCAGCCGTGAAAACAGCTACCCCACAAAACGGGCCGACGAGCCAGGATATGTTATGCGGCAGAGAAAGCAGCACTTGAAGTGGGAAAGCTACTGCAAAAAGGCCGATTCCAAGACCTAGGAGGACCTTCATGACCACCATGCCTGTAATGGACTGAGGGATGAAGACTATAAGAACAACAAGCTCCACTGATATCATAAAAATGACCAGGTAAATACTCAGTAGTGCTGCTAAGACATATATCTGGTTAGATTTAAGTGGAGGTCTCATGGCCAAAGCAAAGGCGGATGGAGCCATGGCTACGGCCAAGGGGGCTATAGCTTTGTATGTGGGCTTTATGTCTACTGGAGCACGCATTTGGTTGGTGGATTCAGGAGAAATTGGTCCGGATTCTGGCGCCGATTGGACGGAGTCCGACCCAAAATGGTGGTGGATGTTGATGAAGTTCGGAGGCTTCAACTGAGCTGACGGACTAGATGTGATGGTAAACGTCTTGGTTCTCAGATCATCATCAGGAAATGTATCATGGCTTCTTAATCCTTTGGTTTTGGGGCTCGAATTGGTCGAATCTGGTTGTGTAGTGGACTCATCCTCCTGCAAGAAGAGTGAGAGAAGTCAGTGAAGAGAGAGAGAGAGAGAGAGAGAGAGAGAGAGTGAATTTTCTCAATACCTGTTCTTTTAGAGGAGTAGTGAAAATTGAAGCCATTGTATCCTTTGTTAAGAATCTGAAGACTGTGTTGTGTTAGATCGTGAAGAAGGGCGGAAGTTCGAGGAGGTCCAAGTCTTTTTATCTGTAGGTACCAAATACTCATGTTTTATTTTTCCCTTTTTATATTTAGGTACCAATACTCAATGTTTTATTTTTGGTTTTTGTTTTTTTCAAAGCTTTGGACGCATGTACTTTGGCCCAGAGAGTGTGAATTGCACTTACCCCTTGGAGAAAAGACTTTCACATTTGTTTCATGTGAAAATGATTTTTAAAAAATATTTTCACATGAGAGAATATCTTTACATCAATTATTGTCAATTGGTATGAAAAGAAGTATTAAGATCAATTGGTATGAAAATATTCTCACACTTGATCGTAAAAGAAAATTGTTTTCATATGAAAATGTTTCATGCGAACCAAATGTGCTTTTATAAAAAAAATTTCTTTTAAAAAAAATATGGGATATAGTTTAGAATCATCAATCAAGGGCGGAGGGGGGGGGGGAAGAGGGAGGGAAAGAAGGTTGATTTTCGGTTTAAAACATGCACATGTAATTGTTCCGATTCTTGTTCAATCAATCCCAGGACGTGAGTTTTTTCATGTAGATAAATTCAGGGTGCCTTTTCACTTTTCCAATTTTAATTCATGTTGGCGGGTAGGTTCCTAGGTTGGGTTTTGCTTGAGGGATTAAATATACATTTTGTCCCAGGTGAAGGACAAACTTATAGTTCTCTTGGGACATTGAGTATCTATATATATATATATATATAAATATATGGAAAATTATTTTATGTAACCGTTGTATAGTAATATGATGCAATGACCTTAAAAAACCATCTTATGGCCAATTGTTTTATCCAAAATTTGAAATATACAGTCTTTTCATTCTAATGAACAATCACAAAAAAAAAAAAAAAATTGAAAAAACAACCTAGAAAATATTTTTTAAACCCAATTAACATAGGTCGTTCATTTTAGTGAAATGCTTAGATCTAGACCTTAGAAGGATTTTTTCATTTCCAATTATTTTGGATGGCTTTATTATCATTAGATGAACAATATTAAAAAAGGAAAAATGATTTTGAGTTTATAAAGGCTAAGATCTTGAAATTCACAAAATGAATAGTCTAGATTCGTTTTTGGAAGGGACTCATTTTGACCATATCTAGGGTTCAAATTGAACTGTTTTTTTTTTTTGAGATTGATTATTGAGATGAAGAGAGTGTGTGTACAAAATTTGAGGTCATACACGTACCACAAACATGATTTTCTAGAAGTGTTGTTCCATTATATTATAAGACAACCGTTGCATTGGATCATTGCTCAAAAATATATATATATATATATAAAGTTCACAAAGGTTTATTTATAAAGTTTAATGCTTTAAAAATAGTTTAGATCGTCCAAATCTATGAGAACTTGAAAATATTGAAAATTGATGGTCTAAAAATGCATTACAAAATACACTATTTTCAAAACTTGAAATCCATTTTTTTTTCATATCCATGCATCTTGATGTCAAGATGATCAATTTGAGGATACTTGGGCATCAAAACAGCCTCTTCCAGTGAAATTTTTGAGGTACGCTCTAATTTGAATGTTCAGAGCCTCGACTCTATATAAACTTTTCCCAGTTTTTATAGATATGTCGATATACACTATTTTTGAAGATTTAAACATTATAAAGAAATATGAAAATATACTTGAAGGCTATCAAAAATTTTCAATATTGAAAGCACATTTCTGGACACTATTTGAAGGTAGGCTCTAATTTGATTGTTTAGAGCCTAGGCTCTATACAAACCGCACTCCTTTAGGTATTATCTCATCTTTGCATTATGTTTGCGTGTTCCAGTGAGTGTCTACCGCACGACCATTTATCTCAAGTGTAAGTCTACAATTATCTTAGTTGATACTTTGTTGTGAGAAAAATTACCTTAGTTGATACGATGTAAAATTAAGGGTTCAAGAAAAATAAATTGATTTTTGACTAGTAATGCAATCTAGTGGCTAGTAGTGATTGCCATTGGTTTTCATATATATATATATATATATATATATATATATATATATATATATATATATATATATATATATATATATATATATATATATATATATATATATATATATATATATATGCTAAATGACTAAATAGTTTCTTTGTAAACAATCTCATATATACCTAGAGTAAATTCTTAAATAGTTAAACTTTGAAGTGTATTTTTTACAAATTTCTGTATATATCTCTTTCTCTTCTTTTGTTTTGCTTTATTTTTTCTTTTTTTTTAAAGGTCGGTGAGCTGGGTTGATTACTTTACATAATAAATATTTAGGTACTAAAAATGCTCTTTTATTGGGTTTCTCTTGAGTGATCAAATGTGCACTTTACTCCGAGAGAAGCACAAAATCTTATAGTTTTCGAATTGTTGGTGCGGCATTTTTCTTGTGGTTGGTAAGGCACATTGATAGTAATCGTCATACTATAATCTTTATTCAGATGGACGATGACGGAAAAGTATAGTTTAATGTTATTCTTTTAAATTTAGGAGTCATCCCAGTCGTCCATCCAAAGTCAATTGTAATGTATTAGTCATTACGTCATAGGCCACGTGAACAGGAGACGTTTTCTCTACGACAATTACCCAAAATTATGTAATTTTATCAACAACCTAGTTATAAAATTAAATCAAGGAAAAAAACTCAATACGTACATACTGCCGTGTTGATTGGCTTTCCTATAAGGTGTCAATCTTATACAATCAAAGTAACACACCTCGAAATCTTGCTAGAAGACACGGCTTTGGTTTAGTAAATCCGTATGATGACCCAAAAAACTATTTTTATCCATAATTATAAAATTTAAAGCTCTAAATACAGTGCAAATTAAGTAGACCGATAAATGCTTAAAAGTTTTTAAAATAGGCATTTCAAATAATATATTATACGATGCATTATTTTTAGAACTTCAAAATACTTTATATTTTCGGTTCCATAAGTTGAGAAGATCAATTGATGGTTTTCTGAGATGGCATTTTCGAGTAGATTTTTGAGTTGCACCTTACTTCTATAACATAAAGTTAGCCCCTTTCCCAGAGTGCATCCCTTCAAATGCATAGAGACGCCAGAGCCCCAAAAGGCAACACAAAAAATATTTAATTTGTTGGGAGTCGAATTATATAAGAAAAATCATTTTCTATCCATGCATATTTTCTAGATCCTTCTCGAAGTAACCTATCTCTTGATTTGCAATTAGGATATTGTTGCTTCTTCCTGATCGAGTGCATTTCATTTTGGAATATATAACCTTTTTCCCGCTGCAGTTCTAGAGCACGAAAAATAACTATTTTACAGAAAATTGAAAAGGGAAAGTATATCTTAATAATATATGGAAGTATTACGTGTATTGGCTTTCGTCTTTCCCAAATAAACATGGAAATTTAAGGTATTATTTTAAAAATTATTATCAAATTGTATTTTGGGATTATACAATGAAATCGTTTACCTTTTACCTTTGATACAAAGTGGTCACAATTATTTACAACCATCTAATTTTATAGCTTAGGCATGTTACAAAGTTTAAAAAAATTTCTTTTGAAGTTTGAGCTTGATCAATAGAATAAATGCACACCCAATTTTATGTCCAATGGTCTAGAATTACAGATGCACATCAAAAATCCATCAGAAGAAGTTGTTTTAATGTTGAAAAATCTTCTAATTGATCATCTTGATATCGAGATATAACAATATGAAAAAAAAAAATATTTTAAGTGCAAGAAATAGTACATCTTGCAACACATTATCTAGACCATCCATTTTCAAGATTTTCATATATTTATAGATCTACTTGATTTTAATGATTTTTGGAGTTTAAAATTTTATAATTAGATGTGAAAATAGATTTTGAGATAATCCTAAAAATGTTTTATACCAAAATTACATATTATGATAAAATTTAGAGGTGCGCCTTCCTTGGATTGTTTAAGGTTGAAACCTTGTAGAAACCACACCCCATAAAGAGTGAGATTCATTTTTTTCTTTTTCTTTTTTTGTTTTTTTTGTTTTTTCCGTTCTTTTCTTTTTGTGGGGTGGGTGGTTGTTAGGTTCTATAGGTTAAATCACCAAAATTTGGCATCCAATTAATACTCCGAGCTTGAGTTTTACCCAAGGGAGCAAAAATTCACAGTAAACTCCTAAGGTTTTGTTGGGAATTTTGACCTCAAGAATAATATTTCCCCCTCTGAATTATAAAACCTATGTACATGACAAAGAGTTAATGAAAAAAAAAAAGAGAAAAAAGAATTATTTCATTATCCATGCATTACTTCGATTGTGTCCTAAAGAATAAGTCGCATATGAATGGACATTGACCGTTACGCC
This sequence comes from Amborella trichopoda, assembly GCF_054954075.1. Lineage (NCBI taxonomy): Eukaryota > Viridiplantae > Streptophyta > Magnoliopsida > Amborellales > Amborellaceae > Amborella > Amborella trichopoda. The sequence goes on from NC_142340.1 coordinate 41,465,075, forward strand.
TCCTCTTGCACTCATCCTTCACCAAGCCCCGGTTTTCCAGGATCTTGTGGGACCGAGAGAAAGAAAGGATGGCAGGCGAAAATGCATGGTCCCATCCAATATGTAGCTGTCTGTCCCCTAACGCATCTGATACTTTTCAATTCTCTTCTCTAATTGACCATCCAATGAGAGTGTGGAGACTAAAGTTCAAGATAAGGAAGTGCCTGCTATGCATTTTTTGAACCAATCGAAAGAGACTGATAATTATCAAATTACATAATCGGTTTCACACTGGCACTCAAACTATCCAATTTCTTAAGGATGAAACATTTACTAAAGAAAAAAACTCCAGAGAATTCCAAAGCTGCTTACACAAGAAAATTCCCTTCCCTAGTATACAAAGTGCCCACTTTCAACAGATCATCCCAAGACCACTTCATAATAATAATAAGGCAACCAATCTCATGACCACATAAGGTTGTCAAAAAAAAAACCAATCATAGGTGGAGATTTATTGTTCCAAATTGAGAAATAGAAAAAGGAAATCTAGCATTAACTTCAGTTTGCAAACAAAGGAGTACCAGTACAATAAATTTCCAAGGGAAACAAATAATGTAAAAGTCGTGAAGAAATGTGATAAATGGTGAATATTAATTTGATTGGGTGGTGATGGAGAAAGAGTAAGATCGACCATCAAAGTTGCAACATCTTGTGGCAGGTCCTACTCTCACCATCACAAGCCGTCACCCATTTATTACACGGTGATGACCTTCATGACCATTTATCCCATTGGTCGTGAAGATTATAGCACACAGACCAAAAGCAATTTCCAATGCTTCTTTTAGGATATGTCCCGGAGGAACATAACATTTTAAAAGCAAGTTCCAATGCTTCTTTTAGGATATGTCCCGGAGGAACATAACTTTTCACTCCTATGCTGATGTGGGTGATTTTAATTGCATTTCTTTTTTTTGGGCAATTCAGTGAGGAGGAAAAGCTCCTATCCATTTCTTCTGATGGAATAGGGATGGAATAGGGAGAGCTTGTTTGAAGGTGTCATTGGGTGATGTTAGTGGGATTGAAAACCACGACCCAGCGCCTTCCTTAATGCATATCATGAAATGATCTACAAAGGCTATCTCAAGGTAGTTTTGATAATTTTAGTATTTTCAACATCAAATTTAGTTGTAAATTTTAGTCATCAAAATATAACTTACTTTTGGAAAACGTAAAGTTTTTGGTATTTACTAGCCTTTAATGATATTTTAGGGTTATGTTGCTTAGTTCTTAAGTTAGGATTTTTTATGTCTATATAAATTTGTGCTTATGAGCTGGTTATGATAAAGGATAAATTTTTTATTGTGGTTGTGATAAAACATATTGAGGCCTTTCATTAGTGGTCGTGTTCTCCCTTGATTTTTTTCCTAGACCAGTTCTTAACACCTGAACCCCAATAAAATAAGGAAAAATTTCGCACTCCAATAAAGAGGACATATGACTCATCTTCCCTTAACTCTCTAGATATTGTGTAGACCAGACTATCCATGATTAATAAGGTAGTTAGGTGTGCGCCATAAAGTTTAGAGTTTCTTTTAAATTTGAGCACAAGTTGATTGCCCTCAATCTTATGTTTTTAAAACAGATTGTGACCTTTTCGTATAAATTAATTATATTTAATAGTTTAGAAATGGAGACTGGAATCATATACCTTTATTGATGTCTCCTTTGCCATATGAACTTCTTTCCTCTTTCGTAGTTCTCTTTAGACCCACGAAAATTTTCTATTTTTCTGCACATTTTTCTCTTGAATGTGTTAGATAAATTCTCAATAGAGAGATTTAAATAGTTTGTTTGGTAGAAATCAGTAGTTAAGGGAGGGTGAGTGAGCTATTTTTAGTTTGAACGTGTATATTATGCTCCTGCCAGAACAGGCCTAGAGGAAAACTTGAATTAACTTTTCTAATATGTAGATCTAACCTCTCAAAAATTGGCCATTCTTTATTCGATCTCGAGACATTATTTTTTTCTAGTGCATAGAGAGCGCGATTTGAAAAAAATAAAATAAAAATAAAAAGTAAAATTGTTGAGATGGTCTATGGGTTGAAGAACTTACGTCTTCAAAAATTCAGTCTTAAAATTGCTCCTCGACTGGGTTTTAACTGTGGTAGTAAATGGACCGTTTACTCCTATGGCAGTATGAAATACTTCGGCTAATGTTTTTTCAAAGAAAAGAAAGACAATGCTCATCATTTTCATATGAAATTTTGAATACTACCCAAGAATCATAGATGATTATTTTTAAAAGACAAAAAAAGTTGAAATCTTAAATTTTCTAACACTTCAATCTCACCATCAAAAAATTGAATGTCTCTTTTGAATCTTGACATTATCTTTTAAGTGTACAAAGACTCCAACTTGGATTTTGGGACCTCTTTGTATCCAAGGTAAATGGTATACAATCTTTTCTTCTTTTTTATTTTATATACAAGGCTTCTTAATAGATTGAAGAGTTTCATCTCCAAAAAATCTCTGTGAGCAAAAACAAACCGCAATTCTAAAAACTTGTACAAATAATCCAATAATTTTAGTCAATTGAATCCAAACCCTAATACAAAACCATGGCGTAGAGAGAAATACCATTCTCTTTAAAGAGAGAAACAAAGAGGTTCTCTAGAGAGAGGAAAAGGCATTGCTAAGATATGGCTTTCAGGCCTTTTGCAGGCCCATTGCAAGCGGGGACTCGGCAATGGCGGTGGAGGATGCTTTTGGGGCGTACACGTCACGTGAGATGGAGACTCCGCATCTTAAAGATGCAGAGAGGATGGGAACCACGAGTGCATTTTACAACATATTATTCACACCATTAATTTTCAAGACTTTCGTAAGTTTATAGATCTACTTGATTTTAACCATTTTTGAAATTTAAAATTTTATAAGTAGATATAAAAATAGATTTTGAGATAATCATAAGAACATTTTACATTAAAAGTATATACCATGATAAAATTTGAAGGTGCACCTTACCTCTACACCTACAGATGTATCTGTATCCCAATTGCACCCTTTAAAAATTGGGGTCAAACAAATGATAATAACATGATTTTTTAAAATTGTTTTATGATATTATTACAAAACCAATACATGAAACACACACATGCACATGTGTGTGTATATATATATATATATATATATATATATGGAAGACACTACAAAACGCCTATAGGCGAAAATGAACAGTGATTTCTCCTACCCTTATCACCGTCGAAAGTTCCTCGCACTGCCACGATTGTCAGGCAGTGTTTATTTTTTACTTTTTTTCTAGAAATTGGAATGACCTGAATTTCGGAGAATGTGTTAACAAAAACTTGGAGAATCTATGAAAAATATCAAAAAAATATTTTATATGAATAAATTGGCCAAAATACCCCTGAAATGATTTGGGGTATTTAAAGAATTTATTTTTTGTAAATTATTATTTTTATATATTTTTATTAGGTGTGCCTCAGTAAGATGTATACACGCTCCAAATTTTAGATCATTTTGATTCGTAAACATAAAATAAAAAATAAAAACTATCTAACAATCGTGACGATGTGATGAACTTTGGACGGTGATGAGAGTAGGCGAAATCACTGTTCATTTTTTCCTATAGGCGTTGGGAAGACCTTTCCATATATATATGGATAATCTAAACTTCACAACCCTTCAAATTACAAAGGTTAAAGATAGAAAGAGTTGTGAAGGGTGGATTTACTAATTTTGTAGTCTATTTTTTTAAAAAAATTACTTTTTGTGATATCTTCATCATGAAGTAAGAGCAATTTTGTAAATAATACTACAAGACAATAAGTACTTTTGTCATCTCTATAAAGGATAAAGTTGAAACTTTTACTAAAAGATATGGGCACTCTATAAATAAAATTCCAGGACAATAACTTCCAAAATACCATTGTACTTTTTGTGAAAATTTCAAATTTGCGCTTGCATAATACTTAAGTTATTTATTAAAATAATAGAAAAATTTCCCTTTATCCCTTATTTTTAAGTTTCATATCTCATGAGACCCAAGAATTAAAAATATTACTTGTAAAAAAAAGGTCTTCATCTTTTCTATCTTACAACCCCTAGACCCCTTTCACCATAAAGTTTTGACCCAAACAAACAATAAAATGACACCCTATCTAAACTCCATCTCTCTCTAAAACTCCATCCCCATCTCACATCACTGTCTCTCTTTCTCTCAAAACTCCATTTCTCTCTCTAAAACCCAAACTCCATCTCTATCTAAAACTCAATCTCTCTCTCACATCATCATCTCTCTCTCTCTCTCAACTCCATATCTCTCTAAAACCCAAACTCCATCTCCCTCTAAAACTCCATCTCTCTCTCTCACATCACCGTTTCTCTCTCTCTCTCAAAACTCCATCTCTCTCTCTAAAACCCAAACTCCATCTTTCTCTCTCCAAAATCAAGTCTCTCCCTGCATCTCTCTGGTTTTCTATGCTTTCTTGGCCCTGAACTCACCATCCGAAAAAACATTACTGCTCTGGTTTGCGACGATTTCTTAGCCCTGAACTCACCACTCAGTTTTCTTATCCATTGATAATGGTATCAAATGTGACAAAATCAAGAGAACAAGCAAAGTCCTTCAAATTTGTTAAGAAACATCCATGCCTCACACGCACTACAAGCCCACACAACTGGCCACTCTTGGCCACAGCCCAACAAGGAACAAAGCTCCCACTTTCTCGTTCTACATTTTGCCTCTCAAGCCCCCTCACCTTTTTGCCATTACAAAATGTTGACCGTTCCAGATCCAGTCCATCCACCAAGAAAATCACATACTTGAAATCGCAGTTTTCTGCCTCTTTCCTCCCCGTATCAAGCACTCAATCAATGAGCTCTGCCCCCTCTGTGTAGTGGGCTTTGGCCCAGTTGTTTCTAGCACCATATTGACCAAACACAAAGTTATCAGACCTGAAGATCTGGCCGTAAGGACCAGTACGCACACTATCCATGGTTTCGGGCTCAAGATCCATGAAAATGGTTCTGGGAACCAACTTTCCAAAATTTCAGTTCTTTTTCGTCGAGCCAGGAACCAAACTAGAGGGGTTTCCAAAATTTCAATTCAAAAATTTTGTAATTTTCCAAAATTTCAGTTCTTTTCGGTTTGTTCATTGGTTTTTGTGGAATAGGTTTGGTAAACATGTATCAGCGATCTGGTCTACACTATAATTTACAGCAAATTTCAAAGTAATATAGAGAAAACACAAACACTTTGAGCAATATGCCAGATTTTTTAATATTTAATGGACCAGAATTTATTAGAGTATTTCCTAGTTTAACGACTCTAATTTTACCATGACATTCCAAATACTTTCAAGAATGTGTAAATATCAGGTGATTATGAGGGCGGTAATATTATCTGCTTATATTTGAGTTGTTAGAGAGGCAGTTTGCAAAATTCTTCAGTAGTTTATTCGTGAGAATTGTGAAAGTCAAAGACAAAATTTGAATGATGTATATCCAACTTCCCCAATTGGGGACACTTGTGGCTGAATAGAAAACCAGAGAGATGCAGGGAGAGACTTGATTTTAGAGAGAGCGATGGAGTTTTGAGAGAGAGAGGGAGACAATGATGTGTGAGAGAGATGGAGTTTGGTTTAAAGGTAAGTACATTAATCGTGGGAGTACATTAATAATCTTGATTTAAAAAAATATTCTATCACAAATTTCACCAATGAGTTCCCTTTATAAAAGTGTACAAAAATATATAGAAGCAAAATATTTGTAATAAAAAAGTAATTAAAACAATCATATATCTTAAAATAATAGGTAGAATTAGAAGAAGAGTAACCTAATAAATTTTTTTCTTCTTTAAATCGACAACGTCCTTATAAAGAGCAAAAGAGATACTCAATTATACTAAAGATTTAGATAGCTAGGAATTCAGTGTAAGATTCAAGTTTTCTTAAGCATTTTATTGTTTCTTTCTGTATAGAGAAGTTTGATTAATTTCATAGTTTATTTTTTATTTTTATATTTTATTGGTGTATACAACATAGCATTTTGGATGGATCACTATTTCACATATTTGGGTTGTTCTTCTAGTTAGCTGCAATCCTATATTGAGGATGTTGTTTTTTTTCTATGAAAAATAACCCTATGCCTTGGTTCACGATTCTTATTATTTGTAAATTAGTTATTGCATTTAGTAATGTTGCTGTTATTTCATTTTGTGCTCCCAATAGATCTACGATATTGGAATGTGACAATAGAGTACGAGTTGTTGCAAAATTTATGGAAGAACAATTGTTTCATATGGGCTGGATTGCATTTCTACATTATGTGGTCCAGAGTTATAAAGCATCCATCTTTTAGATGGATGCAAATAGGTGGTCCATCTCTATCTAAAAACAATTGTAACTAACAGTCCAATGTTTTCTTAATATATTAGTATTTCTAGTTTTTTCATTAAAAAATTCATATTCATGATCTCCATGTTAAAGATTATATGCTCTAAAATTAGGCTTAAATTATATTTAAAAAGTATATTTAGTGCCAAGTCAGCATTTCTACAATATATGGGTTAGCTGCATGCTAAGCGCGTCTTTTTTTGAAAGCCTCAACAAAAAATTCAAACAATATCGCAAATAACCTTAAATATAGAGGGATGGTTTGAAACGCCTTAGATCAAAGGCTGCAGATCTATAAGGCCTAGGCTTTATGAAAACAAAGTAAGGCCTGGCCTCGAATCTTCGTTCGGAATAAGTTTGGGCATAAAAAATTTCTATGATGGCCCAAAATCAATTTCTAGCACCAACTATGAAATTTAATACTAAAAAAATACATAAACCTTGCCGATCTATAAAACACTTATATTTTGAGATGAGGTTTTACTTATTTTAATAGAGCTACAGCCCAGTCAAAGTATTCTCCTAAATTAAATGTGTACCAATTCACACCAAAGATTGAGCTTGTGTCATCCCGAGGTCCAAAGCTCTTGATTTTTGGCAGGGAAATCTCTATTCGAGCTTGTTTGATAACAAGAAGTTAGAAGAAGAAGGAATTTTACGTATTACTGTTCATGTTATATGTTTGATAAAAAATAGAAGATAATTTGAGAACTCTCCTTTACTGTTGAAGTTCCCACCTTTTAGGCTTGAGTAAAGTTCCATGCTAAACCAAGGAACTTGAAAATAGACCTTTTTATTTTGCCCATGATATATATATATTATATTTTATTCATATAATAGATATTTATAATATTATATAATAAAAATATATACAATGTATAATATATAATTTTATTTTATTTAAATATTTATATATATTATAATAAAATAAGTAAAAAGTACAATATTATGTTATATATATATATATATATATTAAAATAAATATAAAATACAGTATATCATATATTATAGTATGTTATAAATACTATATATTTCTATTTAACTTATTATCTATGTAAATATAAATATAAGATATTTACCATATATCCCAATAGTTATCAAACACAGAAAACATGAACTTCTTAACTTATCAGAGAGGTTATCAAACACAAAAACTATGAACTTTTTAAGCAACTTCTAATTTACAGTTCTTCAGTAACTTCCAATTTTCAGTTCATGTTCTTATTTTTCTTATTTTGAGATTTTTTGAGGGGCCCATTGTATGTTTTTTCTATATGTTTGGAAACTCAGCTTGTACCAGTTGCTAATTGGTTGTAGTCAGTACCTTTACTTTAGAGAATGGGGCTAGGGTCAGGTAGTAGTATTATTTGAGCCCCAATTAAAAAGTTACAGTCTCCATTCTAATACTTTAAAAAACATTTGACTCTCTCTAAAATCGGTAGGGGTGTGTAATCCCCCACTGATTTATCAAAAAAAAAAGCCTTGCTTTGTAAATCTTGCGTAACTAAAATTCAATTCCCATTGCAATCCCTACCATTTGGGCTTGTTGGGTTGGAGTCGGACCGGATCTACAGAATCGGTCCCCTGGCAATTCAAGCTTGATTATTATTCTAAAGTATATAGAACTGTCCCAAAAATTAGTTACTAAATTAGATGGCTCAATTATGTGTCACCAATTAAATTGGCGGCAACCTACTAAATTTATTATATTCAAATTCATGATTTTGGTAGTCGACATTATCAACCTTCAAAACTTTAGTTCCAAAATTCATAGGAAAATTCCGTTGGACAGGAAAATTGGCTGATGCTTCAAAACTAGTAAAATTTATCTTGACCAGGCATTTCGACTTGCACAACTCTATCCTTATTTCCGGTCATCTCCAACCATTTTCTCAAATCTCTTGTGATGTTTCCATGTTCATTCATTATCGCTTTGATTCTTTTTGGACAAATAGGAGTTGAAAAACTGGGATGTTCTAATATCTAGAAGCAGGAAAGATTTATATGGTATTGTGCCGTATAGCTTGACTGAAATTTTAATGGACTACGGAAACATGTGTCTAATAAAACTGGAAGTTTTCAAACATGGAGTACTCTGGTTTTCAGAGCTGAGTATTCAATTTTATTTTATTTTTTTAAATATCGGACTGAGCTAAAATTTCTATCAATACTTCTCACAATATACACCTGTAAAAAGTATATAAATAAGTCATAAATAATGTGACAAAAATAGTTGCATTCTGATCATTTTCTTTTTTTAAAATCATTTTTGTGTATTTTTAGTAGATGTGCTCCTATGAGGCGAACTCACCAAAATTTGTCTCAAATTTATTTTTATTTCTTTTAAAAAAGGAGCATTGATCATCCTCCAATAAGGAGTGTGCTCTTCTTAAGAAGCTCAAGCTTTCATGGGGTCTTTTTGGCTTCTAGTCTTGAAACTTCCAATTGATGTGCGTGGAAGCTCTAAACCCAACGGTTTAATATTGTTGCACATAAAGTATGAGAAATAAATCATAAAACACATACAACAAGAACATGTAAATAACAAAAACACAAATATTTACGTGGTTGACCCCGAAAGGGCTACATCCACGAGCATGACAAATTGAAATCCACTATACCAAGGAAAATTACATCAAATATTTTGGAATGAACCTCGACTAAAAACACAAGTCGAACAAACACTTTTAAGCATACTATTCCAAACTGCACCACTGCCGATATCTCATCTCTATTCCATAACTAGACCATTGTCAAGGAAGTGAACTTTGAGAGCAAACGAGACTTTATCTCATTAAAGGGGAACCACCCAAAATCTCAATGGGAACTGCTTCTCTACAAGAAACAAGCCTCTCAATCTTTGAGAAATAAAAAGAGGCACCATTACAATATTTATGTCCAAAGGAAGCTGAACTTTGAGAGCAAACGATACTTTATCTTACTAAAAGGGAAACCACCCAAAATCTCAATGGGAACCGCATCACCACAAGAAACAAGTCTCTCAATCTTCGGGAGTCCAAAAGAGGTACCCATACAATGTTTTTGTCCAAATGAAGCTCTCTTCTCTAAGAAGAAATCGCATCTTATGCGCAGGGAGCTCTACCTCCTTCTCTCTCTAGAGGAACCACCAATCTCATATAATGACCCAATGAGATAAAGGAGAAGCCACCCAAAATCTCAATAGCAATCGCTTCTCTACAAGAAACAAGCCCTTCAATCTTCGGGAGTCCAAAAGAGGCACCATCACCATGTTTCTATCCAAAGGAAGCTCTCTTCTCTAGGAGGAAATCATATCTTATGCACAAGAGGCTCTACCTCCCTCTTTCTCTATAGGAACCACCATTCTCATATGGTGACCCAAATTGGGCACACAAAAATTCTCTACACTTTCATCCCACATTTATAATTAGGAATCCACACAAAATAGGAAATTTTCTATTGATATAACATATATCTCAAAAGACTAAGAGATAAATCCAAGAGTCTTAATCTTTTTGGATTGTTATTTCCTTTAGAAAACTTGTCAATATAAATCTCAATCCCATAAAATATGGAAAAATCTCAATCCCACAAAATATGATAATATCTATATCAATCCCAAAAAATATTAGATTTCCATATGTGTCATCAATCCCACCAAAAATTGGATTTCCATATGTGGGTGATTTTGGATAGCATAAAATCCAACAATCTCCACCTTGATATCAAAATCACTTGTTTACCATGCCAACATCCATTGGATAGCTTCATAGATTCTTCATCTTTTGCCAAATAAATTTATTCATCATTCTTACTAAAAAATAGTGTTTCCATCAAATTTCTCCACCTTGAACTTTACATTCGAAACCTCTATTGTCATACCGACAATCCCAAACCGGGCTCTATTGAAAACCCCAGGCTCTACCGAAATCCCCAAACCAGGCGCTGATACCACTTGTTGTGCACAGAAACTCTAAACTCGATGGGTAAATATTTTGGCAAATAAAATATGAGAAATAAATCATAAAACATATACAATAATAACACAAATATTTATATGGTTCATCCCAAAAGGGCTACATCCACGGATATGGCAATCTGAAATCACCTATACCAATGAAAGTTAAATCAAATATTTTGGAACAAACTTCAGCAAAAACACAAGTCGAGCAAACCATTTTAAACCTGCTCTCCCAAACGACACCACTACCGATCTCTCATCTCTATTTCATAACTAGACCTTTGTTAAGGAAGAGAACTTTGAGAGCAAACGAGACTTTATCTCACTAAAAGGGAAACCACCCAAAATCTCAATGGGAACCGTTTCTCTGCAAAAAACAAGTCTCTCAATCTTCGGGAGTCCTTACAAATAAAAATCAAACTCAAAGGTGGTTTTTAATTTGTATGACTTGTCGGAATAGGATGGTTGGTGTAAGCACTGTAGACTTAGGAGGTGTTAAACCCAAAGAAGTAACATCTTCGTTATCTATATTTTTTGTGATCAACCAGCCTTGTAGTGAACATAAAGATTGATTGTTCACTAGCCAGAGACCATTAGCTTGTCATATTCTCGACCCAAAGGACGGGTTGTGATAATGCATCAGTTTACTAAAGGTACTTAATTTAAAAGTAATGAAATGTTACTTACTCAATTTTATGAGTAAATACAGTTTTGTAAGCATAATAAATTTAAAATCATGGAAGCTTTAATTCCCTCTCCACTTACTGGATACTTAGTCGCAATTGAAACTCTAAACGGGTCTAACTTTTCTGATTGGAAACTAAAGATTGAGATCACTCTAAGTATTTTGGATCCTGATTTAGCCATGCGTGAAGATGAACCTCTCAAACCTAACAATGAGAGCACTACTGAACATAAAGGTAAATATGAGAAATAAGAAAGGTCTAAGAGGCTGAGCCTCAAGATTATGAAGAGGTCTCTAGGTAAGACTATATCTAGTGCTATTCCTGATAAGGAAAATGCTGAGAGTTTCATGGTACATGAACAATTTGTAGGTCCCACTAAAGCCCTGGCAATCACCTTTATGACAAAGTTACTGACCCTGAGGTATGACGATCACAGTTCTATTAGAGACATTATGCAAATGATTGATATCACAAATAAGTTGAAATCTCTGTACATGGAGATTTCAGATGGTTTGATGATGCTATTCATTCTCAACTCTTTACCTGCATAGTATGATAAGTTCAAGCTTACTTCTAATAATGGAAAAGTAGAGTTTGAATGAAATTCAAATTATGTGTGTTCAAGAAGAAGAAAGATTAAATCAAAATAAGGTAGAAGTTGCCCATTTAACTCAGACAGAAAAAGAACTTTTAGAGCATCATAAAATAAAGGTTATAAGACCTGTGCAAATTATCAATCAAAAGGGCCAACTCATCAGATTTAGAAACAAAATGACTAGAAGGAAAGAAACTGCAACTTTTGTAGGAAGAAAGGGCATTTGAAGAGAAATTACCTCAAATATAAGAAGTGGTTGGAAAATAAAGGTATCCAACAACAGTCAGAGTCTCATTGATGGAGAATGGATGCTTGTGATGGCAAATGGACTTGAAGAAGAAATAAACACGATATGAGTAGTTATGTAATTCTAGATGGTAGTTTTGTAGTTAACTTGAGAGATACTCTTTATGTGCCAACTGTTGGGCATAATCTTATATTAATATAAAAATTAGATATTTATAGTTTTAATTTAATTTTGGCAATGAAAATTACTTCTTATTTCATTATAAGTGTATTGTCAGTTCTGGAAAGTTATATGATGGTTTATAAATTGAATTTGGATTCTATTATTTGTTGAATCTCTTTTATCTCGTCATATTGTAATGTGAAACATGCAAGTGTGAATGAGAATTCTTCTATCTTGTGGCATGGGAGGCTAGGGCATATTTCAAGAGAAATGCCTAAGATATTAGTCAAATAAGGGGCATAGTTTGTAATTCATATTTCCATATTTCTATACCAGGAGCCATGAAGACTGTTGTTTATATAGTGAATCATGTTTTTAGTAATAATACAAAAAAGGGCTATACTAAAGGCCTTGTTTGAAGTTATGGACTGGTAGGAAGCTTAATTTAAGACATTTTCATCTATGGGGATGCCTTGCAGAAGCAAGATTTTATAAGCCATTTTTTAAAAGAAATTAGATTTATGGTCTACAAGTTGTTACTTTTTAGGTCTTCTAGATTTGTGGAGAATCTGGTGGTCAAATGCATTTACATCAAGTTTAGTGGGAGTATATTCACTATTTTTGTTCTATATGTAGATAACATTCTACTGCCCATCAATGACATTCATATGTTGCATGAAATGAATATTTTAAGATATTTGATATGAAGGACTTGGGCGTAGCTTCATGTGTTATTAGCATAGAAATTCATCAAGATAGATCTCGAGGGATTATGGGTCTATCACAAAAGACATATTGAGAAGGTGCTCATAAGGTATTATATGCATGATTGTTCTCCAAGTATAGCACCTATTATTAAGGGTGATAAAGTAAAAAATTACAATATCCCAGAAATAACTTATAAAGGAAGAATATGAAAAATATTCCTTATGTATTAGTTGTGGGAAGTTTAATGTATGCTCAGAACTGCATCTGTCCAATATAGCTTATGTGGTCAGTATATTGACTAGATATCAGAATAACCAACAGCTAGAACATTGGAAAGAGGCTAAGAGAATAAAGATGTATATGCAGAGGACAAAGAACATTATGCTCACATAAAGTAAATCTAATCATCTTGATGTGATTAGATATTCAGTTACAGATTTTGCAGCCTATCTAGATGAAAGGAAGTGGACATGAAGTTATATCTTCATGATGGCTGGTGGAGCTATTTCATGACAGAGTAGTCGACTATGGTAGCAAATTTCAGTTTGCTATAAGGCTACCAAGCAAGCTTTGTAGTTGCATACTTTTATCTCAGGTCTTCAAGTTGTAGATTTTATTTCCAAGCCACTAATAATCTTCTCTGATGATTCCTCTCCATATTTCTTCTCTTAAACAACAAGAGCTTAGACTTATCCAACCATATAGAAATTAAATATCTTGTTGTAAGGGAGAAGGTAAGAGAACATGTAGTGTCCATTGTGCACATCAGTACAAAACTGATGATCATTGTTACCTTGACCAAGGGTTTGAGTCCCAAATGGTTTGTAGAGCATGTTGCTTATATAGATTTAACTACACTTGGTCAATGGGAGTATATTGCTAGCATACAGTATGTGACACTCATTCAATTTGATTTATGCATATTGGATGCATCAAAGTTCTTGTTTTTTAAGTATGCATAAGGATAACAGGATATAATGTTTTGGACCATTTTTAGGTAGGATATGGATTTTACCATATCATAAAGTTTTTGTCCACCATAAAGGTTAAATGTTGGATATTATAAAGAGTGTTAGTGCTAATATTATAACCATGGAACGACAATCTGTCACTTATAAAATACAATTAGCCTTCATGATTTGGTATTCGTAGTTTAACTTGTCAAAGCCTTGATTTTGAGAGAGTATTTTGCATTTGCTTAAATTAAGGATGTATTTTTAGTTACACTTATTATTAGCCCAAGTGGGAGAATGTTAGAAAATATATCCAATATTAAGCTAAGGATTAGTGATAATCATCTTCTCCACTCTCTCTTAAAGATAACTACTTATGATGGTTTAAACAATAAAGGAAAGAAACATTATAAGGAAATAATATAAGGTGACGGACCCAGCTCTTGCTCATTCTCCAAAAGGACGTTTCCCATCAAGCTTGGAGGAGAAAAGAGGTGAAGGCCGATCTCCTCATTCAGAGATCAGAACGACAAGCTGTTTAATTTTATTATTGGATCATGGAAGGTATGTTTACAACTACTGTTTTATTTTTGTTTTTTGGTAAGCATGAACAACGATTCAAGAAAGATTTATATGTTTTTCAGGTTCTTAAATCTGTAGTTTATTTTTACATTGCCCTGTCGTGGAGATTTATTCTTCTTAAGAGAATACAATCTCCTTATTTCAGGCCTTGTACGGTGTCCTAGAGAAGGTGCTTGTGCTCGTTTCCTCTCTCCCTCTATGGTTTCTCCTCCTATCCACTTCTCTCTTCCCTTTCTTTAAAAGGTGCAATTGACATACGGATGCATCTGTAAGTGTAGAGGTAAGGTGCACCTTCAAATTTTATTATGGTACATAATTTTGATGTAAAATGTCCTTAAAATTATCTCAAAATCTATTTTTATAACTAATTATAAAATTTTAAATTTCAAAAATGGTTAAAATCAAGTAGATCTATAAACATATGAAAATCTTGAAAATTGACAGTGTAGATAATATGTTGTAAAATGCACTATTTCTGAGACTTAAATTCATTTTATTTTTCATATTCATACATCTCAATGTCAATATCAATCAAAGGGTTTTTCAACATTAAAACTACCTTTTCCGATGGATTTTTTAGGGGCATACGTAGTTCTACATTATAAGGTTGCATCCTCATATAAACTTTTTCCTTCTTTTAAGCTGCACCGACATTAGTGTTTGAGTGTTTCCCCAACCTCCGCTAGTGTGGTTATTGTGGAAGGGATGAATATTAGGTGTGGTGGTCAGTAGTTTGGGTTGAGAGTTGGTAAAGGATTGGGCTTGAGTCGCTTAAAGTGGTTAGTGGGGATTCTAAATTTATTAGTAGTGTTGGGTCATCGAGGTTCTGGCCGTGTTTTGGGAGTGTTTGCCGGCCTTTTCTTGCTCATTTTCTTCTTCTTTGTAATTGTAATTTGGAGGTTACCTCCTTTATTAATGAAAATTTACTATCAACATTAAAAAAACTAAAAAAACTAAATAACAGTCAACCCCTACCTTTGATCTTATAGGTCTTGGTAGCATGTTGAGGTGTGGTAGTGTATACTATTTCCTCAAAGTTTTTGGGAATACCACAATCCTAACGTTCATCACAGTCCATTAATATCACTGATGACAATGGAGGAATGAAGGAAGAACAGGACGCCCTAGAGCATTATATGACCTGTGTCTCGCCATCATCGTCCATCATTTTAATGGACAATGACAACACTGCGGGCTGGGACTTAACCAGCCTTTAGGAGTGCAGTATATTTTTCTTTTTGGCAATTTATGTTTGCAGCATACTTTCTAATATAAAATGTAATGCTCGCGGATAAGATGAAAAACTCTTGGAGCTCTAATAAACAAATTAAGTTTGAACCCATGCTGCTGGTTAAAAGACAAGTAGGGCACTTCCAACCAAAAAAGAGAGAATACAATTACCACTCTGCAAAATACAGAAGAAATGTTACTAACATATTTTCTGTTTGAATTATACAAACTATAATAAATATAATTAACAATTATACAAAATAAATTAGACTACTTCAAAAATGAAACTCAAGTCTGAGAATTTCCCAAAAATATCCATCAATTGCAAAAAATCTCTCTCCACACATTGGGTCTTTCTTCTGAGAGAGAAATTGAGGTGGGGGATGCTCAACAACATACCAAACATCATCACAAATCCTTGGATCTCTTCCAACAAATGGTTTAAATGTTTATTTCTATTATCATCAGTTGATTGGAGTAGATTAGTTTAGCTACAACTCAATTTTATTCTGGTGTGGGACTTTCTGATATAAATATTCATTAGAAGATGCTTCTCACACAATAAATGTAGTACGTCGGTATGCATTTGGATGCATATTTGTGTGAGAAAATAGAGTAATCATCTGCATATGTCTGCGTGTGTGAAAGAGAGGGTGATGCAGTATAAAATTTATGGCAAACAACATTGGTAAAGATAACCACGTTTAAGAGAAATAAATAACATCGTGTGTACCTCCTTTTATACATTTAAATCACCTTCTAACATTACAGATAACCCCTAACATATCTCCCTACTAAAAACTAAAGGGCAAGCTTTCTATAATTCTTCTACAGCATAAAACTTATATACTTCCCCTTATCCAACTCTCCATTCTGCATGGAGGGCTAAGATTGCCCAAGTCACAATGTCACCTCTCTACACTAATTTATTTTTAATGTTTTTTCTAAAGACTATTTTGACACCAATTTTTTGAAGTCCAATCCTCTATTAAACTCGCACTAGCAAAAACTATTTTCAATAAAATAAAATGAACAAAATACCCCTGAAAGATTCAAGGGGTAGTTTGGTTATTATATGTTATCGAAAAAATATTTTTAATATTTTTTATAGGTGCGCCCCAATGAGAATATGGAACATACTAAATGTCATATACATTCAATTTTTATTAAGAAAACTAAAAATAAAATACTTTGAGGCATCAGATCTAATATCAAACGGTAAGTGGATCTCTTGATTAAAATTGGACAGCGGGATGGTAGGGCAACCATAGATCTTCTATGTTGTATGGGAAGTATAGACACCTTTCCCAAAACTAAAAACGATAAGTAACCAAAATAATTCTATCTCTAGATTATTTCTGTATTCTTTCATCCAACTTTCTAAAAGATAAGGACAACTCCTTATTTCATCCTTGACACCTACGTGAACTAGTTTCGACCCAATAAGAAAAGATAACACTCCTTTTAAAATAATAAACAAAATATATTTCCTAAAAACTAAAGATACACATGTTGTACTCCCAACTAATACAAGAGATAAACTTTCCTAAACAAACTAAATGATACCTTCCTCCCAAGCTAACCCCATCATACTTACCTTTTTATTTCAAAAGAAGACTCCAAAGAAATGCCGTACACTCAGAAAATACGGACACTAAAATACAACTAAAGTCCTATCTTTTATGAAACAAAGATACATCCTAAAATATGGACTTTATTAAACTAAACTAAAAAAAAATCCCTATTAATCCTATTTTAAAACAATTAATCCTACTAAAAAAATAAAAGTATACCCTCATCTCTAAAAATAAAAATATAAATAATAAAATTACATTTTAAATCAACCCGTTTTTTATCTGTAAGCAAATCAATGTGCAGTCACTATTCTTCTATGTCAATTTCAATTCAATCTAATGGTCATCTAGGAAAGAAAGCTCATGTGCATCAGATTTCAGAACAATAAGAACTCTGGATTATCTATTTATAAAAAAACAACAGCAATAGATGCAAAAACTTTGATGGATGAATAAGATTCAGGCTTGAATAAACAATGGATGGTCAAGATTTAAGTCAATATTCAACAAAAAAAAGGGAAAGAAAATGTCTGATACATTAAGATTGATGGAACCAAAAAAATCAAATACAGACAAACCTACAGATGCCACTAGAATACACAGCTTGGATCCTGGAATTTTATAACAACCCATGATTGTCAGGTTTTTGTGGCATTTAAAGGCCTTATGAGAGCTTGTATGAGCATTTTATATGATAAAACATAAACTTAGTAAGAGTGTGGTCCTCTTGTAGATCATACTAGGTAAATGTTATTTGCCGATACTTGGACTAGGCTCGACGTACTAGGCTCGACGAGTTGGAAAAACCCAAGCCACCTAGGCATTGAGTTAAAACCAAGAAGGGTTTAGTGGGTTAGCCCTTGAAGAGGTCGGAGTACGCCCAATGAGAACCGAGGGACTGTGTGACCCTTGTGTGCAATGATTGGCTTTTAGAAACAGCGCTAAAACCTCATTGTATTATCATCACGTGGCATGTACATAAATAACCGTATAGAGATAGTGATCCACCATTGAAGGTGAAACATGTACATTTGTGAAAGATTACCCCTATGCACCATTGAGTTGCGGTTGGGAAACCGTGGATTTGTCTCTAGGGAAAACCATAAATCCACAGACTGGGATTACGTCCCTTACACCATTGGCTGACTATGGTGGTACAATCATGATCCCCTGCAATGGACTGTGGGTCATGGGAACTACTGGGTAAGTTTGAGAAAGCTAGTATGGATCGTAGTCCATAGTTAAAGGTGAAATGATCTAGTGCATTGATAATTTTTTAGACCAAGATAGATCCGATTGCCATCAAAATTAATTATTTTTAATTAATTTTTAATTTTATTTGATGATTAAAATGTTTATTTGAATTTTTTGTGATACTTTTGATATTTTCTTTTTTCCATTTAGATTTATAAATTAAGAGAAATACATTTTCTAATGTTTTAAATAAGAAAAAAGTTTATATAAGGTTGCAACCTTAAAATGTAGAATTACAGATGCACCTCAAAAAGCCATCGAAAAAGGTTGTTTTAATGTTGAAAAACTCTCTAATTCATCATCTCGACATCGAGATGAAGGTTAGAAATAGTGCATCTTGCAACACATTATCTAGACCGTCAATTTTCAATATTTTCATATGTTTATAAATCTACTTGATTTTAACCATTTTTGGAGTTTAAAATTTATAATTGGATATGAAAATAAATTTTATGATAATCCTAAGAATGTTTTACACCAAAATTACACATTATTATAAAATTTGGAGGTGCGCCTTAATTGGATTGTTTAATATTGCAACCTTAAAGAAACCACACCCTATTATTATTGTCTATTAGGTGACTGAGATTACGTCCCTTAGTTTGAGATGTGCCTTAATAGGACTGTGGGTCATAGGAATAGCTGGGTTAGTTTGAGAAAGTTAGTATGGATCGTGGTCCATAGTTGAAGGCGGAGTGCTCCAGTGCATTGATAAATTCCAAGATCTAGATGGATCCGATTCCCATCAAAATTAATTAGTTTTAATTAATTTAATACTATATTATTTTTAGAATGTTTATTTGAATTTTATTTTATTCTTATATTATTTTAATTTTTTCATTTGGATTTATAAATTAAGAGAAAGTCATTTTCTAATGTTTTAAATAAACTAAGAGTTTTAAATTCTAAATAAAAATTAATATTTTAAAAAAAAATTATGTGGACCCTCCATAGAATATGGGGGTCTATTTAACATATGGGTGGGGCCCATGAGGGGCCGCCAAGGGTGGCACCCCCCCCCCTTGAGGGGATTTATCTCTCTTGCCAAAACTGGTGAGAGGCAACCATGCTAGTTGTTTTTCTAGTTTGTATGAAGCTTAATTACATAATGGAATAAAAAAAATTAAATTTTAGAATGTCTTGTAAATCAAGATTGTTTGATTGAATGAATAAGGAATAAATATTCTATGGCAATGGGTTTAGGAATGGGTTTGATTGAATGGTTTAAATATTTGATGGCAATGGGTTTAGGAAATGAAAGATAAAGTTCTAGCACCTTCATTTGAATCTTGATGGCGGATCTAAAGAATGGATGACTCACATCTCTCACCTCATAATTCTCTTTAGATCAATGGTTAAGATTTGATATCACTAAAGATAGCAAACCTTAAGACATAAAAAATATATAAATAGAAGCTCTTCCAACTCAATATCTCTATACGTCTTCTCTCTTCTCTGTCAATCTCTCTCGCTCTAAGATCTCAAGGGGGCCATGCCCCAACTAGCTTTTATATCTCTCCCTAGTTGTTTAAAATGGGGCACACACCAATCTCTCTCTCTCTCTCTCTTTCTTTCTCTTTCTCTCTCTCCTGGTGGGTTTAAAGGGGGGGCACGCCCCAAGTAGTAGCTGTCTCTTTCTTTCTCTAGTTGGTAAAGAAAAGGGAGCAAACCCAAGCTAGGTGGGTTGCAAAGGGGGAGAAATAAAGCTAGTAGATCTCTCTCTTTGATTTCTATCTCTTATCTCTCTAAAGATCAAGGCAAAGGGGCTTGAGTAAGACTAACCCATTGAGGCCTTAGGTAGTTGGTTTTATATCAAGATCCATATGTATTTGAGATAATTTTACCACAAGTATGGGAATCAAGAAACCGATCATTGATCCCGAGCACCTTTGGAATGAGGAGACTTGACGTGGGGTGTACTAAGCTCGGTTGAGGTAATCTATAGTATCTTTAAATTTTATATATTTGTTGAGATCGTTTATTCCCATAAAGCAATGAGTCAATGTTTTGATTTAAAAATTTGTATTCACTAATGGTAGCATGGGAGAACTATATCTCTTTTGTTTTATTTATTCGTTTCAAGAGTTATTTAATTATAATTGGACATTGTAAGTGGTCTTATTGGTGTAAGAATAAAAAACATTTTAACTTATATACATCGTGCTAGATCACATAGTCCACCTTTTATTGGCATCAATGCCAAATCTACTTGCTGCCCTATTTCTTTTATTTCACTATTTTTTGTGAGTTGGACTTTTGTGGTTAATTGATACACCTTCGAAAGAATTATTGATATGTTCAAACACCGAAAAGGCTCTCTGCAAAATGAGATATTCTATGCTATTTTGGAGCAAAGATATGAGAAGGAAATTAGGTATTTATTTATTGAATATTTTAGTGATATTATGTATTTTGAGAGTAGGATCTACTTAAAAATTTCAGTGAGATGTCCTGGGGGGATTGAGAATTATGGACTCATAAATGAAAGGTATAAGTTCTGAACCTACAAAATCCAGGAATTGTACTTTGAGTTCCAAGAATATTTTCATCATTCATATGATTTTATTTTTAGCTGAAATTTGATTGTAACTCATCAAATTGAGTCTACTTAAAAAATAAATAAATAAATAAATGAAATAAATAAATAAATAAAAATCATTAATAAAATCCTAATGATAAGAAAGATATGATTCTTTTATTGAAGGGTGCACAAATGTTGTTTTCTGCAACGAAAATTGTTTCAATAACTTGGAAGTCATATTTTTATTTCTAATAATGTTTTAAGGCCCACACAAATTTTTTAAATGGCCATCTTAAGTCTAGTTTCTAATGGAAATTATTTCATAGAGAAATATCTCTGAGAAATAAGGAGTAAAAATTTTGGATTGGAGAGAGGTCATTTTGAATTTTCTGCAGTTTGGTGTGCTCTCATTGAGATATGAATGCTTATATTTATTAAGCCTACTTAACAAAGTGATATGATGCTGGTAGAAAAATATTTGTTGTCATTCTGTATCAACTTTCAAACAAACTAGGTTTGTAAGGAAAACTCCATGAGGGTGGAGAGGAAAAGCACTTTTACTAAATAGTATTCATCCTAAAATTCTACAGTATGATATATTTTGTGGCGTAAATGTCACTTATTTATTTCTTTAAAGAAAAGTGTTATTTGGGATTCACACCATGATGTTATGCTTTGGTTTTGAGTCTAATTTTCAACATAAATGATTTCAAGAAGAAATTCTTTGAAGATTTAGAGAAACAATTATTTAATTGAGAGGTTAAACTATAAAGTGACGTGAGTGTCACTAAATCGTAGACTAATTATATAGTGTAATTTGGAATAAAACTCAGCATTATTTTGTATTTTTTTATTCTATTTTAATACTCAAAGTTTCAAAGATAAAATCTTTACAAGTTGATTGATATTTTATTTTTATCATGGGATGCTCATGTTCTATTCTACAGTAAATTGAAAGATGTGGTATGTTAAGGCACATATTTGTATTCCTCATAATGGAAGACTTTTAGGGCTCATTCAAAGGTTTCATAGTCTGCCATGAGTATGATTTATAACAGTAAAACTTTAGAGATAGGTAATACAAAGTTGGCGAGATATGACACTTTGTGTGAATACTACTCAATCTAAAAATTGCAGAATGTAGAAGAAACACAATGTATGTAAAAGCATCTTGGTTTCTTTATAATGAAGGGATATATAAAGAGACTTGGTGGAAATATAGAAACTTTAAAGATCAGTGAGAGAATTAAATTTGTGATCTTTGGAATGATGGGATGAAAAAGTGTATGTCATTATATATGTATGGAAGAAAGCAATGGCTGAAGACGTAGATGCTGCATCGACGTGTAAAAGATGATGACCAAATGTTTCTTCATCACTTGTGTGCTCTTCCAAGTTCACAAAATTCGTCAGCAAGTAAAAGCAAAATATCAAAATAACCCAAGTACCACATTACATGGTTTTGAGGTACGAAATCTATTACACATTACTTGGTAAGGCCATATAGGGAAAGGTGATTCAATATATTTTTTTATTTTATGTTTTATATACTTCTTTTATTATATTTTGGTTGTTTGTATATGAAAGTGAATGGATTATTTGGACATTAGGAAATAAGTGCTAACAAGTTTGAAAAAGCCTGTTTTTTTATATCTTGCATTTTAATACCTCGTTGTACTTGTAAGAACTACTTAAGGAAATGATACACATGGAGATGTGGTTTGATTGATGAATATGAGCCTAAGTATGAAATACGTGAGATGAGTGTGGCTCATTCAAATATATAAGTACAAAGGGAGTGTTTCGATGGAACCCGATCTTAGTGACCATCCTCTCAATAATGTCTAGTAATATGATGTGTTGTATGTGATAATGATGTCATGATAAAATCTCCATATTTGCCAATACAAAGTGTTTTTGTCAGGTTTTGATAACCATTATTTAGTCATGCTTTATTTTGAATAAATATGTAAGATGGACTTTATGATTTGTTTTGTGTCTATAAACATGATTTGGTACGTAATTAAAGGTGAGTATGGTAAAACGATTTATGAAGACTAAGCATATATTTTAAAATTAAATTGGATCATAGGTGAAAAACCTAAGTCTATAGATATGGTTTTGAGAAAAACCCCATAGTCCTACGAGGTCCACTAAGTATTTAAGAAAAGTATTTTTTAGACCACTGTGCTATTTTCTATCTATTGTTTTTGAAAATATACAAAGTCAAGAGTTTTTTATACTAAGAGAAAGGAAGAAAAGTGGGTCTTGAAAGTATTTTATGTACATGTAAGAGGGTGTCATTAATCTATGTACTGTTTTCAAATACCCTCATGTCTTGACTCATATTTTCATAGTACCGATTATGTGATCTGGGTTTGTATTATTTAGAATCCTCGATTATCTAAGACTATGAACTATATGGTATGTCATAGGATGGCCATGTTGCTAGGTCTCCTTGACATGTGTTGTGTGGGTTAGATAACTTGGTTTATATAGGTATACTACCAAGAAGACTAGTATGGTTGAACCTTTGTGGTTCAGGATGGTTTTAGCTTTTTGCGAAACCAAACGGTCATTAAGTTACTATTTGGTATGAGACTTGTTATATTACCTCATGACATATGCATGAGAATGCTGAGATGATATTTTTTATATATTATGTTTGAGTGGGAGCTGTTAACAATCCTATGATTATTTTTAGTAGCTTGGATATTCAGATATACAGGTATCCTATTATGAAAGATCTAGATAAACTCAATATTCCAGTGGGATCACCTTATTGTGTTTGACGGGCCAGCTAGAACAACCTATTGTTGTTCACCTATGGAACCTGGATGTGTGGCTCTAGTTGTATGGTTACATAAGGGAGCAGCTTGATTGGAGAACTTCTTTAAGCCCCTAAAGATTCAACCCCGTGCGATGAGGGTATGGACGATCTTTTGTGACAGGTTCATGATTCACAATGCAACATTAAAGATGGACTACAACAATATTCGGGATGAGACCCGAGCAGCAAAGAGAAAGAGCCGTTGCCTTCATAAATCCCTTGTGAAAGGATTGATAGCGAAAGCCATGATTACTGTAATAAGAGAGAATAAGTGAAAAATGCTTGAAAGAGAGAGATTATAATTGGGAGGATGAGAATGTGAGAAAGAAATATTGTAAGGCCTCCAAAGGCCAAGTGCAAATGTTGGGTTTAAATGGCCTTTAAAGGCATTATGAGAGCTTGTATGATCATTTTATGTAGTAAAACATAAACTCAGTGAGAGTGTGGTTCTCTTGTGGATCATTCTAGGCAAATGATATTTGTCAATAATTGAGAAGGGTTTAGTAGGTTAACCAACCCTTGATGAGGTCAAAGTAAGCCTAGATGAGAGCCGAGGGACTTTGTGACCCTTATTGGTGATGAATGTCCTAAAAACCATAGAGAAATAAATAAAATAGACGAATGCAACTGATGAACAAAAATCAATTTAAGGCTTGGGATCTGAGAGTTTCCACTATATCTAATAATTCAAAAAGAATATGGCACCTTGAAAGATATAGTACTCTAAAATTTTCATACCGCTAAGTAGTTAATCTATAAATCTCTGGTAAACCATAGTAATTTCTATGAAAGAAATATTTGTTTATCATCTGTAGACATAGGCACTATTGTCAAACCACGTATATTCTTTGTCGATCTCGTTCTTTCTCTCTCTTATTTATATCTTTTCTTATTTTGTTTCTAACTAGTTAAGTACATGATCGTAATGAGATCCAACTTTTTGAGAATTTTGTTTCCGCATCTAAAAGAGTTCTTAAATCCTAACAAATGGCATTATCGACATCCATTATCTTTTCAACTCTACTAAGACACCAAGCACACGTGTTTGCTTCAGTGCATTCAAAGCGCGCATAGTTGTGCACGTCATATTAAATGTGCATGTGTTTTGTTTTGATTTCAGTATTTCACAGTTTGAAAAATCGCTCAGCAAGGAATTGCGCTTGGGTTTGAGTGTTTATCAATTGACTTCAAATATTGCTACATCTCAAATTTGATTCCTACCACTGAAATACCCAAAAATAAAAATAATAGAAAGAAAAATTGCCAAAGAAACTCGAGACTTGCAAGAGGGTGGGACCCAACTTAGCCTTGTCATAAAAGTGAAGACTCGCTTTCTTTTATCTATGAACGTGCTTTGAAGGTTCGTTTTACAACTTTCCCAATCCATCCAAGTTGATTTATCTCCAGACTTTGTCGAGCGTAGATTGGATTCAATGGTTTAAAACCATGGTTTTTATCTCTCACTGTTATATTCTTTGCAATCCTCCTTTACTTTTAGGAAAATCCCTTTCCTAATATAGGTTGGGGTTCAAGTGTGAGGAACAGTTACAATGAGTGTAACCACCAAAAATCTTTCTTGGGGATGGATTTGAATCCAAAATTTTGCAGGTCCATTATCTAACCGGTCATGAACATGAAAACAATAAATAAATAAGTAAATTTTAAACTCTAAATGTCGTCTATTTTGTATTATTTTGGACTATTCTTTTTAACTCTTCTGAAGTCAACTGATCAATGTTTTGGGACTCCAATTTCTTGGATCTCACCTACAAATGAATTAATAGTGTGAACTCATGAGTAAGCCGATTCGCCAAATACTTTTCTTCAAAAACATACTATGATCCATATGACCATTGAAAATCTTAGATTGCAAGCGTAATCACAATGCCGACACAACCAATGGATAGATATCCACCGGAGCCACAATGAGATATCATACGATGACCAAGCAGGAAGTCCATTTCTCCTTCCATAACCATCCATTCATCGATTGGACAGTGGTAGACGCTCATGACCATATATTTCTACGGTCTATGGATCATGGATTGGAGTGTATGTTTCCATTAACCTCAGTTAGGTAAAGAATTAGCCTCCATGTTTACGCGGGGTCTAATGTAGACTTGATCCCCTCTTGTTGACTTGTACAAAATAATGGAAGATGCTATACCAAACCCTCTGATGTTATTATATTTTATGACAAGAGAAATGCCACAGCAAGTTCGTTCATATAACTATTGATCATATTATAATAGTGATAGATCATTTTATGAAAAAATACTCCTCACCTAAAACTCAGAGCAACTTTTATGTCTTAAAATTTGGGGATGTAACTTCTTCGAAGAACCCACTAAGCCCAATGAAATATTATATGCATTTATTTAAAAATAAAAAATAAACTAAAAAACAATTATAGTTGTCTAATATTCGATAACTCAAATTCAATCTAATCCATTAGACATATGCAAAATGAGGTATTCTAAACGATATACCTCATCTCTCTCTTTATTTATTTATATATATATATATATATATATATATATATATATATATATATATATATATATATATATAGATGCTATTTTATATTATAACAAGAAAATGCCATACCACGATTGGTTGACTTGCTAGAGATGGATCATATTATAAAGAACGATATTGCAAGATTATATGCTCCTGCGGGAGCACATCATACACTAATTCCCTTGTTTAAAGCCTTGATGTATTGTCAGGATCTCAAACTTTGGAGTAGGAACCTCCTCAACTTAATAACCAACCTCATTAGTTAAATAAATGAATAAGCAAATAAAAAGATGCACATTATATATATGCGTGGAAAAATAACCTAGTTAGACCGGAAAGAGATCATCTAATTTTTTGATAGTCAAATTTAATGTTATGTTACTGAAAATCCTATTTTTATTCAAAGTACTAATAGAAGGAAAAGGTTTATCGAATTAGGGTGCACATCAAAATTTCATTATAAGAGGTTATTTTGATGCCCAAATATCTTCAAATTGATCATCTCGACATCATGATGCATGAACATGAGAAAAAAATGGATTTCAAGTTTTGGGAATAGTGATCTTGTAATGCAATTTTAGTCTGTCAATTTTCAAGACTTTCAAGTATTCATAGATCTTCTCAATCTACATTATTTTTTAGGCTCGAAATTTTATAATTAGAGATGAAAATAGATTTTAAGGCTATCACAAAGATTTCTAGTATTGAAACCACATTTCTCGACACTTTTTGAATTTTCATTTTAGTTTGATTGTTTAGAGCCTATACACTAATTCCCTGTATTGAAACCACATTTCTTGACACTCTTTGAATGTGCATTTTAGTTTAATTGTTTAGAGCCTAGGCTTTGTACAAATTGCACTCCTCACATAATGCTTCTAATGAAGATCCCAAAACTTTAGATTAAAAAAAAAAAAAAAAAATTCTAAGTAGATATTTTGTAAGAGGGAGTATGTACATAATGTGCTCCAGCGGGCACACTAAAGCCCATCTTATTATAAAAAGTAGAAAGGACTTTAAAATAGGCGGAGCCTTCAATGCAAGTTCCCATGCCTTGAAAATATGAGAACTACCGATGAGTTCCCTTGCATTGAGACTTCAATGGCTTCAAATTTCAGTACAGTTCTCAATTGGTTTGACTTGGGATCATGAGAAGCATTTGTGACTCTGAGCAATGGAGACCTTCGCAGCTTTTACATTGGCATTTTAGGTACATTGGTGGATAAATATTATCTATCTTCTGTTAATTTTGATTGACTGTTTCATAACTCTTTCTTTCAATTTGTCATTGCAAGGAGGCTTCCCTTCTTTGCAGCACAGCTAATGGTGGGAAGTTCAAGTTGTTAACCTTTACTGGGAGAGAGATGTTAAGGGAGTAAGAAGTTTGAAGTTGAACTAAGAGAGATTAAAGATCCTCTAATATATGCTATGGAGTAAAAAGGGTATTTACTGCGAACTTTTATTAACTTTTTATTTTCAGTACATTTCAAATAGTGTATCTTGTAATATTATCTAGATCGTCAATTTTCAAGTGCTCACAGATCTGCTAGATTTACAATATTTTTTAAGTTTTGAATTTTATTATTAGAGAGGAAAATGCGTTTTCAGACCATCACAAAGATTTTTTATACTGAAACAATATGCTTTGGCACTATTTGAAGATGCACTTCCCTTGAATTGGCTAGGGCCTCCGACTTGTACAAACCACACCCTGCATTTATTAGGAAGTGCTACAGTGTTACAGTGCTACAGTTTTTTCACCCTCGTCACGAACATGCTATGTTCGTGATGGTTTTGTTTAAAAATCGCCACCGACCTATGAGGACCGTAGCGGTCTCTGTTTATATTTTGTGTCAAATTTGCGTGAAAAAAATTTCACCATGGACATGCTACATCCATGACGGACCGCCACAAACATGTTATGTCCGTGACAGCGTTTAATCCACACCGTCTGAAAAAATCGGACGACGTCGAGCCTATGGATAAAAATACTGTTTGCCCATAGGTGTTTTGTAGTCTCTTTCATCCATCCATATATATATATATATATATCCATATATATATATATATATATGAAAAGGATGCGGTTAGCAAGCTCGTACGCCGACCGTTACGATTAAAATAGGGAAAGATTAACAACTAGTAAAAAAAATGGGCCTAAAAAAGAACATCCCGAGTCCTTTCTCTCTCTCTACTCTTCCCACCTTCATCCCTCCTCCGCCTCTCTAACGCTCCTGTCAACAGCAATCGCCATCTCTCTATCTCTCTCTACCTGATCTTGCGCTCAACCCACCCCTGCCTGCAAGCTTCCCCCTCTATCTATCTCACATCACATACAAGTACAGCCAAGCCCTTCACCCCCAAAGATAGCACAAAATACCTCAACGAATATTTAACACAAACTGCCAATATATTTCCATGAATTGGAGTAGAAATCCCATAAATGGTGCCTGTGTCAACAAGTTTAAATGAATTCACAAATCTAGTTCATGTGTCAAGACGGCAAATTGGGCCTCCAAATGCTTCAAAGCAACACAAGGCATTTGCAATTACCTAAAAAACACAAGGCATGTGCCCCTTTGAACTGTGAAATCATTAATTAGAAAAAAAAGAAATGGATTCAAAATTAAAAATGCTCAGGTATAAATCCAACTCAGCGTTAATATGAACTGGGTGCGGTTTTTATAAGGTTGCAACCTTAAACAATCCAATTAAGGCGCAACTCCAAATTTTATCATAATATGTAATTTTGTTATAAAAATCTTTTAAAATTATCTTAAAATCTATTTTTATATCTAATTAGAAAATATTAAATTCCAAAAATTGTTAAAATCAAGTAGATCTATAGACATATGAAAATCTTGAAAATAGACAGTCTAAATAATGTGTTGCAAGATGCACTATTTATGGGACTCAAAAACGGTTTTTTCATATTTATACATCTTAACATCGAGATGATCAATTAGAGGGTTTTTCAACATTAAAACATCCTTTTTGATAGATTTTTGAGGTGCATCTGTAATTCTAAGGTTGCAACTTTATATAAACTTTTCCTCATATAAGATCCAAGTAAAGCTTCTAATACAGTTAAATCATTTTATGTAGGCACGTTTTCTATGAACCTTTTGATGTAGGCACGTTTTCTATGAACCTTTTGGCTTCTGCCCATTCTCTCTCTGACATTTACGTTTTCTATGAACCCTTTGCGGATGCTTTCTTTGGGCCTTCGTTATAGACATTAAGGGATGGCAGAGAAGAGCATGGGATGATTTTGGGGTTCTAAGAGGTTCCTTTGGGAGAAGAGAAGGGTTGAGATAGAGGAGTGAGAGAGTGAGGAGATGGGGCAGGTATGAGGGAATGGGCGCAAGGAGCAGGAAGTCGGAGAGGAAGAGAGGCGGTGGTAGGGATGAAGGTGGGAGGGAAGAGTAGAGAGACACGTTTATGTCTTTGCACAATTTATTGCAAGCTTTTCTTTTTTTTTTTTGTAATTGTAACCGTCCAAAATTCATCGCATGGTCACGATTGTCCAGTAGTATTTCATTTTTTCATTTTTTTCTATAAATCAGAATGATCTGAAATTTGGAGTGCGTATTCATAAAAAATAAGCAAATCTAAAAAAAATATCAAAAAAGTATTTTACATGAAAAAATTGATCAAAATACCCCCGAAAATTTTCCGGAGTATTTTGGTCAATTTGTTTCATGAATTATTTTTTTAATATTTCAGGTCATTTCAATTTGTAGAAAAAAATAAAAAATGAAACACTACCGGATAATCGTGACCATGCGATGAACTTTGGACGGTGATGAGGGTAGGCAAAATCACTGTTCATTTTCTCCTATAGACGTTAGGAAGACTGTTCATATATATACCCTTATTCTATGGTATAGAAAATTTTTGTTTAGGAGTATTTTAGTCAAGGATAAATTAGAAATTTTTAATAGAAACAAAAACATTTATTAACAATAGTGGACAATGACATCATCGATACAGTGTGTGACATCACCCACAAGATGTATTAATTGTTTTTAACTACTAAAAGTATACCACTATTTTATTATAAAAATATCTATTCTACCCTTTTAAATTACCAAAAATTCCCCTACTTGAAAAATTTTGTATTACAACTCAAAGGTATTTTATTGTCCAAAAATATTGAGCACTTTAAGGGTCTACACCACCAAGTGGTGTAGCCTAACGAAACCCATATATATATATATATATATATATATATATATATATATATATATATATATATATATATATATATATATATATATATATATATATATATATATATATATGGAAGATACTACAACATGTCTATAGGAGAAAGTAAACAGTGATCTATCATACCTTCATCACCGCCCATAGTTCATCACACGGTCACGATTGTTCGGTAGTGTTTTATTTTTTATTTTTTGTTTACAAACTAGAATGACTTAAAATTTGAAATGTCTTTTGATAAAAAATAGGAAAATCTAAAAAAAAATATCAAAACATTATTTTACATGAAATAAATTGACCAAAATATCCCCAAAATGTTTTGGGGGTATTTTGATCAATTTTTTTTCATGAAATTTTTTTTTTATATATTTGTTAGGTGCGCCTCATTAAGATGTACATATGCTCCAAATTTCAAATCATTCTGATTTGTAAAAAAAACGAAAAATGAAACACTACCAAACAATCATGACCATGCGATGAACTTTGGACGATGATTAGAGTAGGTGAAATCACTATTCATTATCGTCTATAGACAATGGGAAGAGTTTTCCTATATATATATATATATATATATATATATATATATATATATATATATATATATATATATATATATATATATATATATATATATATATATATATATATATATATATATATATATATATATCTTAGGATCATAGTTACTGGGAGAGGGAGCAGGAACGACTCTGGTTCCAGGAGCTGGAGAGGGAGCGGGAGCATCGGATCGAGGCTGCCTAAACAACTGAAGCTCAGGGGGCGTGTTCTAGTGAGGGTAAAAGTTGCGGATCGAGATCCCATATGAACAGGGAGCGAGTTCCCGATACATTGGGATCGAGTCCTTATTTAACAGGAACGCATTCCATGTAAAATGGGATCATATTCCCATGTTCATTAAGATCGCATAGCCATTGACAACAGAAATAGAATCCCATTTAAAGTTGAGTCGTGCCCCCATCTAAGAAAAATGCGTTCCTATTAAGAATTGATCGAGCTCCATTCAAGGTTGGATCACGTTCCGCTTAACTTGGAGCCAATCTCCACCTGTCCTCTCTCTCTCTCTCTCTCTCTCTCTCTCTCTCTCCCTCTCTCTCTCTCGACCAAACAATCAGCACCTCTTCAACCTCCGCAGCCCTAATCCAATGGATCCATCTGCCAAATTGTGCTCTTGTCACTGTCTAACTTCATGAACACATTCGTCTGACTTCACACTGGGTGGACTCTTTCTCTCTCCTTTGACAGCACAACAGCAACAAAAAACTTCATACCCATCTAAACCTCACTTGCTGGCAGTTGGGGACCTCTATGATGATCTCCCAAACACCAAACAAGCTCTGAAAATAGCTAAATTCTTCAATGAAAAACGATGCATTAGATTACAGGCAACTCCATGGTTGTGAAGCTTGGTGATATCCTTGACAGAGGGGGAGAAGAGTTCAAGCTCCATTTTTTTAAAAAAAAAACTCAAGCAAGATGCAGAAACATCAAATGGGAAGTTGTTAATTTTGCAGGGAAACCATAAAAGCTTGATTATACAAGGAGATTTCAGGTATTTTATAAAAGTTGACATTAACGAAGTCAAGAATTAGGGTGACTGGTTTTCTATAGGAGTTCAAATGAAAAACCTTTCTAAAAGATTTGAAAAGTAAATTAACATTTTTAATGGAGTACCCAAAAATTACCCATCTGGAATTAGGGCTAGAATAGCTGCTTTAAGTCCTGGAGGCCCAATTTCTACGTATTTTTTAGCTGATAAACTATTTTAATAGTGAGTGGCTCTATTTTTGTTCATGGTGGGATCCTCCCTAAGGATGGAGTTCCGAGAACGTAGGGATCGTGATCTTAAAATTCTGGGAGCGGGGATCTAATTTGTTCGAGAACGCATTTCATGGAATAGTGGGAGCGAAATCCGTGCGGTAGAAGGAGCCAGCTCCACTGTGAATGGGGTCGAGAATCATAAAAATAGGAGCAAGCTCTCAAAAAGTTGGGAACGGATTCTAGATGAGATCCCAGCCACATAGCACTGGAGCTGAGTCCCTGAGGGGGAGCGCCACCCTAGTTGGGTGCTCCTGGTAACTATTATTAGGATCACTTGCCACGATACATGGGCTCCTAAGTGATTGAAGCAAATGATAACCTTCAATTCTACTATGTAAGTTATGGGCTTTCTTGATAAGAAACCTAACAAGAAAAGTCTATTACAAGAGAAGATCAACCGTCTCTAACAACCAATATAAAGCTCCCAAATTAAAAAAAAAAGACATTCAAGAACATCAAGATTTATTTGTGGACTGCTAGACAAATTATGTTCCATCATGTCACTCTATAAGGGCCATACCCTCAGTTTGTGACGCAGTATAAAATTACCGGTGACTAATACCCGGAAAAAATATCCGTGTTTTAGAGAGAAATAAAAATCATGAAAGAAATCACAAGAAGTCAAAGATTTGGATATTTCTTAGAATATAAATGATGACCAACTCTTTCAAACGACAAAGATTTGGCCTTAAAAAATACGGACTTATTTTTTCTAAGTAAAGCATACATCATAAAATTAGACTTTATCAAACTAAACCCAAAAATCCTATTTTTAATAGTTAACCCTAATAAATAAAATTAAGAATTCTACCAAACTTTAAAAATAAAATTAACAAAAATAAAATTAAGGTTACTGTTGGTTGTGGGTTGTAAAAATTAAGGTTATTGTGGGTTGTAAAAATAAAATTAACATACATGCTGGATGTGGGTTGTAAAAATCACGTTACCATCTTATTATACTATGGTTACTGTTCGAGATTGATTGTAAAGTGTGTATATCATACACTCAAGGGAGAACACAATATAACTGTCCAGTAAAAAACATACATTGGAGGATTCTTTTATTAGAAATTTTGTAGTATCCCTTTAGAATCAACATATGTTTATTTAAAAAGAGAAGACTTTTGAACTGCTAAACACCAAGAACTGCTTATTTTAAAATTATGGCTCTTTCAATTTGGGTGAGGTTTGTATGAGGTGCCCTCTTTATACTCTTTATACTCTAGAAGTATGGCCTGAAATCTGCTTGGAGATGTAGTTTTGGTGTCATAAACCTTAAGATATCTTGAAAATTTATTTTTTATCTCTAATTATAACAATTTTAATTTTAAACTAGTATAGATCAAGTAGTTCCATAAACACTTATAAATCTTGAAGATAGATGGTCCACATAACTTGTTACAAGATGCACTATTTTTAAGAATTGAAATCTTTTTTCCTTCATATCCGCATATCTCAATGTCAATATGATCAACTTGAGGGATCTCCAAAGTTAGAATACTATCTTCAAAGTATTTTTTAGGTACACCTTACTTTAACAATACTAGGTTACATGCTAATATAAACTCTTTTCTTCTATTTTATTACATTATTGTTTACAACAAAAACGTATGTAGAGAGAGAGGTTGCTCACTAGGTTGAGGCAGTTATATCCTTAAAATTCAAAATTTGAAACCCTGGCTATTCTCTAGGTCGAGGCTTTTCCCATGGAAATGAATAGAAGATATGCTCCTACATAAGCCTATAATCTTGTTGGCTTGATATTATATGGGATGAGAATTCATGTGCATTTGAAGTTCATGTGATGTTAGGCAATAGTTGCTCTTTGTGTAATTACCATACCTCTATTCAGGAATCAGATTTGGGCTTGGGTGGTTAGCAGCGTTAGATCTCAAGTTCGATTCCGCCAAACTACCCAAAAAAAGGAATGTCGTAGCTATATTCTGGCTTTGGCATTTTTTTGCAAGCATATAAAATTATTTAATGGGAACTCTCTGTCCTCAAGTACTCTTATAAAGCCTTGGCATTTTTTTCATGCATATTAAATTATTTAATGGGAACTCTCTGTCCTCAAGTACTCCTATAAAACCTTTACATGAACTTTGGTGACTTAAGGTTTCTACTAAAATACATTTAAAATAAGAAAATGTCATGTACGTGTGGTATTTGATATTGTATGGTGGGTGTTCATCTTTAACAAAATGCTTGATCTTCAATAAATTTCGTTTTGCTTTTATATATTTTTGGTTAGGTTACAAGTGTTGTTCAATGAAATTGCGATCAGTTGTGTTGTGTTGTTCAAAATGTGAGAATTTTTTTTAATTCTTTTATTAAAATGATGGTACATTTTGTTATATTGGATTATGGGAATAAACTTACATAGTAATGGAGATAATTCTTTATTAGTTTGTAAGTCTGATACTATGATAGAGTATTTCGTTTCTCTAAGAAGGCTCTCTGTGTATTAATCAATCTCTACAATATAAACCTTTATGGAAAATTGTTTCATACAGGTTGCATTTCTACAATATGCGGTCCAGAGGTATAAAGTATCCATCTCAAAGATGGATGTAAATAGGTGGTCCATCTAAAAAGAAGTGTAACTAATGGTCCAGATATATTTTTAGTACAATTATTATTTTTAATATTGGTGTGGTTTCTATAAGGTTGCAATTTTAAACAATCCAATTAAGGCGTACCTCCAAATTTTGTCATAACATGTAACTTAAGCATAAAAAATTCTTTGGATTATCTGAAAATCTATTTTTGAAGCTAATAATAAAATTTTAAACGCCCAAAATGGTCAAAATCAAATAGTTCTATAAGTATATGAAAATCATGAAAATGGACGGTCCAGATAATATGTTATAAGATGCACTATTTTTTGGACTAAAAATATTTTTTATTTTCATATTCATATATCTTGATGTTGAGATGATTATTTAGGGGGTTTTTCAACATTAAAACAACATTTTTCGATGGATTTTTTAGGCGCATCTATAATTCTACATTTTAAGTTTGCAACCATATATAAACTTTTTCCTTTAAGTATTCAATTTTATTTTATTTTTTCATATTCATGATCTATATGAGGGCTGGCAACATAGAAATCATGTCCAACATATATATATATATATATATATATATATATATATATATATATATATATATATATATATATATATATATATATATATATATATATATATATATATATATATATATATATATATATATATATATATATAACATTAATCATCATCATTTTAGCCTCTTTTTAATTAATTGGGGTCGACTACATGAATCTTGGTTCTCCATTCTACTCTAGTAAATGTCATATCCTCAGTGAGGCCATAAGTCCTCATATTTTTTCAAACTACTTCCAACTACATCTTTTTGGGCCTACCCTTTGCCCTTTTGAGTCCTTCCACTTGAACTAACTCTCACCTCCTAACAGTGTTGTACTTGGCCGTTGCCATACATGGCCAGTCTAGCTATTTCTACTCTCTCTCATTTTATTGTTTATTGGTGCCACGCTTAAATTCTCTCGAATAGGTTCATTTCAAATTCTATTATTTCTTGTCTTGTCACTCATCCATCTCAACATCTCATCTCCGCTACATTTATTTTATAAGTTTATTGTTTTTGTCCGCTCAATATTCCACCCCCATAATCAAAGATGGTCTGACTACTATCATATAGGACTTACCCTTCTTCCTTATTGGTATGTGGAGTTCACATAAAAATTCAGTTGCACATCTCCACTTCGCCTACCCAGTTCTAATTCTGTGTGCGACATCTTCCGCGATCTTTCTTTTTTCATGGATCATCGATCTAAGATTTTGAAAATGCGGTCTTTGTTGTACTTCATAGTGATCAATCTTAATCACTTCCTCGCCTCTACTCCTATTAATAGTAAAAATGCCTTCCATGTCTCTGTCTTAGTTCAACTAATTTAAAATCCTTTAGATTCTAGAGCATCCCTCCAAAGTTTTAATTTTGTGTTGATACGATTTCGGGTCTCATCAATCAAAACTGTCATATGCGAACAACATGTACTACGATACCTCATCTTGTAGGTACCTAGTTAATTCATCCATAACTAAAACAAAGAGGTACAGGCTCAATGCTAACCATGATGTAGACCTATTGTCAATGAAAACTCGCTCGTCACTCCACTAGTTCTTCGTACACTAGTTAGCGCTCCATCGTACATATCTTTTACCAAATCGATGTAGTGGCTAGAGACACCTTTTTGTTTTAACACCCACCAAATCAATTATTAAGGTACTCTATCATAAGCTTTCTCTAGATCAATAAAGACCATGTGGAGGTCTTTTCTCTTCGCTCTAAACGTCTCAATCAGTTGCCTAAGTAGGAAAATGGCTTTAATTGTTTACCTTCCAGGCATAAAACCAAATTGGTTTTCATATATACTGGTTTCATGCCTTAGTCGTTACTCAATGACTTTTTTTAGTGCGTCAAAATATGACTCATAAGCTTGATCCCTAGATAGTTTGTACAATTATGTATGTCTCCTTTGTTCTTGTAAAATACAAGAACATAAAATACAAAATAATAAATATAAAATACAAGATACTATACCTTGCTTTCCCATACATATTGATTGTACATTCCATGTTGATTACATAATTTCCTTAGAAAAACAAATGGTCATAATTGGGTCCTTCCTACGTCACAAGGACAACGACAAGTGTTTGTTTTCTATATAGTGAGGACATTTCGAACACCAACCTAAAAAATAACCTTTGAGTGTCATATGTTTTGTGTGTCGACACCTGCCAAAAACCACAGCACATTAATTTTACCTCAAATACTCTATTAAAACCAAATTATTAATTCCTTTGTAGAGATAGTGGAAATAGGCCAAGATTGGCCCGAGCCCACCCCAAATTGTTTTAAGGTGAGGGCTGGTTTGGGCTTGAAACCTTTGTGTTTAGTAACGAGCCCGACCTCGCCATAAAGCCAAAATCTATTTTATTCCAATTATTTCTTTGGAATTAGTTTATAAGTCAAACTTCACCGAGGTGCAAATCACGAAAAAATTCTCTAAAACTTTAAACATCCAACCATGTGAGGCTATGATCTCTAGAAAAAAACGAAAGTGAAACCATGAATCTATAAAATTAAGAAACAAGATAAAATTAGGGGCCCAATTTATGGGGGAAAAGAAATAGAAAGCCAAAAAAAGAACAAGATAAAATCAAAATCATGATCTATTTGAAAGTTGGAGTATGCATTCAAGCACGGTGTATATAAATTAAGCATTTTCTTATTTTTCTTATTGTTACACCGTTAAGACCACTCACAATGACCAATCGCAAGACCACTCACTTACTACCACTATTGAATATAATTCCTTAAATAAAAAATATAACTCATAGCTTTATGGGAATAGAAGAGCATAACATAAAAATAAAATTTAAATAATTAAAATTGGCAGAGATTACCTCAACCGGGCTCAGTACAGCTCACGTCGAGTCTCTTCCTTCTGATGGTTCACGGGATCTATGATCGATCTCTTGATTCTCCTACTTGTGGCAAAACTCTCTCAAATGCATATGGATCTCGATCTAGAACCAATTATCTAATACGTCAATGACTTAGTCTTGCTCAAGTGATGAGAGATAGAAATCAAAGAGAGAGGAAGAGATCTACTAGCTAGGGGATGCTCCACTTTACTACCCACAAATCAATAACCAATCATAGCTTGGAGCGTGCTCCTTTAGAAACTCTAGAGACAGAGATACTAGGTAGGGGCGTGCCCCTTAGGTTTGCTTGAGAGCGAGAGATATTGCTAGGTTGGTGTGTACCCCTCTTGTTAACTTAGGAAGAGAGAGAGAGAAATCTTAGGTTGGGGCGTGCCCCCTTTTAGATAGATCTTTTGAGAGAGAGAGAGAGAGAGAGAGAGAGAGAGAGAGAAGAGAGAAGAGGTCTAGAGATTTGGTAAAAGGGAAGAGTCACCTTTTTATAGATTTTTTATGCTGTTGGGTTTGCCTCAATTCGTAGGGTCAAATATTGACTATCAATCTAAAGAGACTTGTGGGATGAGAGATTTGAGTCATCCATTTCTTAGATCCACTATCAAGATTCAAAACAGATGCTAGAACCTTATTCCCATCAAATACGTAAATAAGGAAAATACTTCTATGACTTCTCTTTTATGAATATTCATTCATTATTTATACAATCTTGTATAAAATTCTCTTACACTTGTCATCTTGAATTTTCAACCTTCTTTCAATTTAAAACTTCCCAAAAGATAAAACTCAATTTGGATGTCGTGAACTTCAAAGCAAATAAAAATAGAAAGCAACACCCGTAGAGTGGGGCGTGCCTCCCATGGTGACCATTGGAGGTCTCCATGCAAATTCCCATGTATTTAATTTAAGGTGGGTCTCACTCCTCATGGTGGGTCCCCCATGTGTTTATTAAATATTAATTTGATTTTAGAATATTTAGAAATAAAACTTTATTTTTCATGTTTATTTGAAACATTGATAATTGATTTTATTTATATTATAAATTCAAATGACAAAAATAAAATATCAAGATAATCACAAAAATTCAAATAAGTATTCTGAAAAACACATATAATATAAAATTAATTAAAACTAATTAATTTTGATGGAAATTGAATCCGTATAGGTCTAGGAATTATCAGTAAACTGGAGCACTCCACCTTCAACAATGGACCACGATCCACACTAGCTTTCTTAAACTGACCTAGGAGTTCTCATGACCCACAGTCCACTATAGCGACTCCTGATTGGACCGCATAAGTCAACCAATGGGCTAGGGGATATAATCCCAGTATGTGGATTTCAGGTTTTTTCCGAGAAACAAAACTACGGTCCCCCAAACCATGATGCAACTACAACCTTATGGTGCATAAGGGTAATCTCTCGCACTTGTACATGCTTCACCTTCAATGGTAGATCACTATCAAAATATGGTTATCTATGTACATATCATGTTGTGATATTAAGATAAGGTTTTAACCCAGTCTCTAAAGGCCAATCATCATACACAAGGATCTCACAGTCCCTCGGCTCTCATCAGGCTATACTCTGACCTCATCAAAATCTAACCAACTAAGCCCTTCTCGGTTTTATCTCTATGCCGAGGTACCTTCGATTTTTCCAACTCGACTGGCCTAGTACGTTGAAGTCTCGAAAAATTGCATTTGCTTACCATATTTGTATGAAGTAAGTCCAGTCAATTTTCCCTTCCAAAGAGATCTCCTGGCCAAAACCCTAACTAAAGTTACTAAAAAGAAAAATGTAACAACTACTTAATCAAATAAATTGAACCCTATAAAACACCAAGGAAAGTTTCCTCTAAACAAAATAACAAAAATATTTTTTAATAATAATTGTGAGAGGTACGGGGAGAGAGAGTGAGGGAGAGAGCGAACGAGCTTCAGTTGAGGGTAAAGAGATAGGAGGTCCATAGAACCATAGCGAGTGGGAAAAGAGAAATGTTCATTTGAGATGAGAGAGAGAGAGAGCTCCAACTGAGACTAGATAGATAGGTCCATAGAATCATAACCAGTGGCAAGAGAGAGCTTCATGAATGAGAGAGAGAGAGAGAGAGAGGTAGAGAAAGAGAGGGGTTTGTTTAGATGAGTTTTATCGGGAGAAGCTTAGGCGCCTAGGCTTTCAGAGAGAGTGTGAGAGTCTCAGGCAGCTATAAAGTTAGAGTGGTAATTGGACAACTGGACTGCAGTTATATCTAGGGTTTTGAATGTGAACATTGCAGATGCAGCTCTTGATCCTGCAGTTCAAAAATAACCAGCAGAGCAAAGCCTTTCTACATCAAGGAACACACCCATAATAAACTAATAAATAGAATAAGGAAAAGCCATGAATCTGTGGTCGAGTTTCTTCTAACCCTACAGTGTTGGGGCAGTAGAAGAGGCTCCTGCAAGCAATTTGGAGAAAATGAGGCATTCAATTAACTTTTTAGCGCATATAGGATGCTCCCGCACATTATACACTTGTACTTGGGCAAGAGAGCTACTTCTGAGGATCTTTTCCAGTCTTACATTTTGCAATCTAGTTTAGTACTAAACCCACAGATCTGACCATACAAAACTTTGAGAGTCTTTTGTCAATCTAACTCTAAATACGATTTTACCGGAGGGAGTGTACAAACAATATGCTCCCATAATAGAATTTAATCGGTGGCTTTGATCTTACATCAATGTCCAACTATTTGTTGGGGGTACAGAGTGCTTATCTCTTGATATGAGCCTTAATACCATTTAAGAATATTGAAATTATTGCTCTTTTGCTGTAACAGACTACAAACATAAGAAGATATGCAGAGGGATAAGAGAAAATATAAAAAAGGAGAGAAAAATAATGCAGAAAATTAGAAAAAGCAAACCACAAAGATTTTCATAGTTCGACAATATACCTAAGAATTCATAGATTTCAACACACATAAAGTAACACACATGGAAGCCTGGAAATCATAGATTTCACTGTGCTCAAACCAACAGTCCAACTTATTCAAAGCACTCCAGCATATAGAAAACATAGATGTAAAACCTGGATGATAAAGTCTATCAAGAGTCTTCACACTGCACTCAAACAGCACTTAAAGGCTGGAAACACACCTCTCTCTCTCTCTCTCTCTCTCTCTCTCTCTCCAGCATAAAGAACACATTGATGAAGAACACAGATGATAAAGTCCAACAAGTGTCTTCATACTGCACTCACATAAAACTTAATCCTGGAAACACCCTCTCTCACACACACTAACTCTCTCTCTCATACCTCTATATTCTCTCTTTCTTCTTTGGCAGCTCCTTGGACCCTCATAGTGAGATAGAATAAGAAGGCAGCCATGAAAACAGCTACCCCACAAAGCAGGCCGACGAGCCAGGATATGTTATGCGGCAGAGAAAGCAGCACTTGAAGTGGAAAAGCCACGGAAAAAAGGCCTATTCCAAGACCTAGGAGGCCCTTCATTACCACCATGCCTGTAATGGAATGGGGGATGAAGACTATAAGAACAACGAGCTCCACTGATATCATAAAAATGACCAGGTAAATATTCAGTAGTGCTGCTAAGACATATATCTGGTTAGATTTAAGTGGAAGTCTCATGGCCAAGGCAAAGGCGGATGGTGCCATGGCTACGGCCAAGGGGGCTATAGCTTTGTATGTGGGCTTTATGTCTACCGGAGCACGCATTTGGTTTGTAGATTCAGGAGAAAATGGTCCAGATTCTGGGGACGATTGGACGAAGTTTGACCCAAAATATTGGTGGTTGTCGGCGCAGTTCGGAGGCTTGCACTTAGCTGAGGGGTTAGATGTGGTGGCTAAAATCTTGGTTGTCAGATCATCATCAGGAAATGCATCATGGCTTCGGAATCCTTTGGTTTTGGGGCTCGAATTGGTCGAATCTGGCTGTGTAGTGGACTCATCCTCCTGCAAAAAGAGGGAGAGAAGAGATTGAAGAGAGAGAGAGAGAGAACGAGATTGAATTTTGTCAATACCTGTTCTTGTGAAAGAGTAGAGAAAAAATGGCACAACGCATGGAAAACTGAAGCCATTGTATCCTGTGTTAAGAATCTGAGGACTGTCTTGTGTTAGATTGTGAAGAAGTGCGGAGATTGGAGGAGGTCCAAGTCTTTTTGTATGTAAATATGAAAATATGCACTAAAACGAATTGGTACGAAAATAATCTCACATTACTTAAAAGGAGAATAATTGTTTCATATGAAAATGTTTAACGTGAACCAAACGTGCTTTTGTTATTTTTTTTCTTTTAAGAAAATTCTGGGATGTGGTTTAGAATCATCAACCATTATTTTTAGGGAAAAAAAACAAAGAAAAGAAGGTTGATTTTCAGTTTTTAAACATGTACATGTAGTTGATCCGATTCTTCTTCAATCCTAGGACGTGAGTTTTTTCATGTAGATAAATTCAGGGTGCCTTTTCAATTTTCTATTTTTAATTTAGGTTGGTGAGTAGGTCCCTCGAGCAAGCAGTTAACTATGAGGAAGTACTTAGGTGACTGACCAAACAGATACTTAGGTGACTCACGGAACAGAAAGCCGGGAGACAGTGATTGAATATGTGCGTGCCCTCGCTTTGGCTTGAACACTGCCCTGCCCTCTAGGGACAGGGTCGCAAAAATATTCCTAGGTTGGGATTTTTTTGAGTGATCAATTGTACATTTTGTCCCAGGTGAAACATAAAATCTTATAATTCTCTCGGGACATTGAGTGTTTTGCCATAGCTTTATATATATATATAAGCAATGATCCAATGCAACGGTTGTATCGTAATATAATGCACACTTTTAGAAAATCATGTTTATGGTATTTGTATGGCCCAAAATTTTGCATACACACTCTATTCATCTCAATAATCAATCCATCCCCCCCAAACAAAAGTTCTATTTGAACCCTAGATATGGTCAAAACGAGTCCCCTCCAAAAATGAATCTAGATCATTCATTTTGTGAATTTCACCATCTTAGCCTTTATAAAATCAAAATTATTTTTTTTCCTTTTTAACATTGCTCATCTAATGATAATAAAGCCATCCAAAAAAAATTGGAAATGAAAAAATTCTTCTAAAGCCTAGATCTAAGCATCTCACTAAAATGAACGGCCTATGTTAATTGCACTAAAAAAGTACTTTCTAGATTGTGTTTTCAATTTTTTATTCTTTTTGTGATTGTTCATAGCATGGAAAGAGTGTATATTTTTAAAATTGGATGAAACAAATGGCCATAAGATGGTTTTCTAGGGTTGTTGCATTATATTACTATACAACAATTGCATGAAATCATTGCCCTATATGTATGAGCAATGATCCAATGCAGCCATTATATCATAATATAATGCACACTTCTAGAAAACAGTGTTTCTGATATTTTTATCACCCCAAAATTTGTACACACTCTATTCATCTCAATAATCAATCCGCACCAAAAAAAAAAGTTCTATTTGAACCGCAGATATGATCAAAACGAGTCCCCTCCAAAAACGAATCTAGACCATTCATTTTATAAATTTTACGATCTTAGCTTTTATAAACTCAAAATTATATAGCTACATAAAATCAATAAATCATAGCGTGACTTGCACTCCAACCCCAAACGCGTAGAAGAACAAATGCCCTTTAAACAATCAGTTTGTTACTACTTAACATGGAAAACAAGAAACGTTTTTGACTAATCAACAAGAAATAAAAAAAAAAGGAGGAAGAAAAACAAAAACAAAAAGGATTTTTTTTTCCTACTTCAGCACATTGCCGACCAATTGCCTAATGTCGGCGGGTGTAAGTGGCCCACGTTAGGTATCACGGTCTACTTGGACCTAAAAGGCCGGAAGTAACACAGACCTGGTCGGGTTGGGTCCTAGAGTCTAGATGGACTTAAGAGTGACCCGGAACGGGTCAGATCCATTTCACCGGACCATCCGATCAATGCAAAAAGATTCCAAACTCCATTAATACTATAGCTACAAGCCCGTGGGCTCAAACTCCATTACTTTTATCATCGACTGGAAAAGACCTATGAGGGGGTTGTTTTTTTTTTCCCTCATTTTCTAGTACACTTTAATCATTTTTATTGTAACTTATTGGATCTCGTTACAGCAATCATCCTCAACAAGAATGTGACCGTTCCCCCTCGCCCACCAAAAAGGA
This sequence comes from Amborella trichopoda, assembly GCF_054954075.1. NCBI lineage: Eukaryota > Viridiplantae > Streptophyta > Magnoliopsida > Amborellales > Amborellaceae > Amborella > Amborella trichopoda. The sequence continues at coordinate 41,509,031 of NC_142340.1, forward strand.
CAAATTCTTAGTATATTGATAAATATAATTAAATCTTATTAAGTTTTGAAAAGTATGTTAAGATGTTCTGGAATCTTAATATCTTAATAAGGGCGTGGTTTATATAAGGTGTCAAGCTATTTTTATTTTCTTTTTTGACAAAATTATGTAATTTTATGAAAACAAGCTAGTTATAACATTAAATCAGGGAAAACAACTCAATTTGTATATACTGCCTTGTGATTGGCTTTCCTATAAGGTGTCATCTTATACAATCAAAGTAACACATCTCGAAATCTTGCTAGAAGAAGCGGCTTTGGTGTAGTAAATCCTTATGATGACTGAAAAAACTATTTTTATCAATAATTACGAAATTTAAAGCACTAAAAATAGTGCAAATCAAGCATATCTGTAAATGTTTAAGAGTTTTCAAAATAGGCATTCCAAATAATATATTATATGATGCACTATTTTTAGGAGTTTCAAAATACTTTATATTTTCGGTTCTATAGGTTGAGAAGATCAATTGGGGGTTTTCAAAGATGACCTTTTGGGGTAGATTTTGAGTTGCACCTTACTTCTATAACATAAAGTTAGCACCTTATATGTACTTTTTAGATACTTAAATTGTGATATCACGAGATAAAATATTTAGAAAGTGCATCCCTCTACCCGTTTTTTCAAATAGATTAGGAGTTGGCTTTTTTTTAAGGTAATAGCAGGATGGTGTTAGCAAGTGAGAATGAAAACCATAACATAATAACTAGGGTGTAGGGTACTACCACCACAACACCAGCCCCTTTCTCAAAGTGCATCCCTTCAAATGCATATAGACGCCATAGATCCAAAAGACAACACAAAAAATATTTCAATTTGTTGGTTGTCAACTTTAGAATTATACAAGAAAAATCCTTTTCTATCCATATATATGTTTCTAAATCCTTCTCGAAGTAACTTATCTCTTGATTTGGAAGTAGCCTATTGTTGCTTCTTCCTGGTCGACTGCATTTCATTTTGGACTATATAAATTTTTTCCCTTTCATTTCTATCCTGCTGTTCTAGACCACGAAAATAACTATTTTATAGAAAACTGGTAAGTAAAAGTATATCATAATAATATATGGAAGTATTACGTGTATTGGCTTTCGTCTTTCCCAAATAAATAAGGTATTATTTTAAAACTTCATTATCATATTATATTTTGGGATTATATATAATGAGACCATTTACCTTTGATACAAGGTTACAACCATCTGATGTGAAATTTAATAGTTTCGGCATGTCACAAAGTTCGAGAAATTTTTTTTTGAAGTTTGAGTTAGATCAATAGAATAAATGAAGCTACCGAATTTCACATCCAATGGTCTAGATTAATTGTAACCACCTTGAACAAAAGGCAAACGGTTTCATTCTATATTTTTCCTTATATTTTATGTTAATAACTTTTACTAATACTTTTTTCCCAAAATTCCTCTGCAGCGAAGTGTCACGATCGGAAGTAGTGACTAATGCGATGAATTCTGATCTGGAATGTTCAAATAATTTTCTTTGAGGGAAAGTTTTCTATGCTTCCCCTACAATATAGAAGTTCTATCCTCTCCTAACATCCAACCGTCTAATTTTGATCAAGAGAGCCACTCACCATTTGATCGTAAATCCGACGTCTCAAAGTATTTTATTTTTAGTTGTTTTAATACAAATTGTATGAATATGAAATTGGGTAGGTGTAATCTTCTCAATAGGCTGCACCTATAGAGAAAGAAAAATTTTATATAAGATTGCAACCTTAAAAAAGTAGAATTACAGATGCACCTAAAATATCCATCAGAAAAAATTGTTTTAATGTTGAAAAACCTTCTAATTGATCATCTTGATATCGAGATATAAAAATATGAAAAAAAAAAAAGATTTTAAATGCAAGAAATAGTGTATCTTGCAACACATTATCTAGACCATCCATTTTCAAGGTTTTCATTTGTTTACTTGATTTTAATGATTTTTGGAATTTAAAATTTTATAATTAGATATGAAAATAGATTTTGAGATAATCCTAAAAAAATTTTATACCAAAATTATATATTATGATAAAATTTAAGAGCACGTCTTAATTGGATTGTTTAAGGTTGAAACCTTATAGAAACCACACCCCATAAAGAATGAGATTCAATTTTTTTTTTTTTTTTTTTTTGTTTCGTTCTTTTTGTGGGGTGGGTGGTTGTTAGGTTCTCTAGGTTAAATCACAAAAATTTGGCATCCAATTAATACTCCGAGCTTAAGTTTTACCCAAGGGAGCAAAATTCACAGTAAACTCATGAGGCAGTAGCAAATCTTTTGGCTTTAAATGAACCCTGTCTTTTGTTTTGTTGGGAATTTTAACCTCATGAATAATATTTCCCCCACTAAATTATAAAAACTATGTACATTACAGAGAGTTAATGAAAAGAAAAGAAAAAAAGAATTATTTCATTATGCATGCATTACTTCGATAGTGTCCTAAATAGTAAGTCATGAATGGACATTCACCGTTACGCCCCCTCTTTCTCTCATCACATATGACAATCATCTTTCATTAAGGCCCCTGTTTTTTTTTTTTTCCTGGTGAGACCGAAATAGACAAGACGACGGGCGATAATGCACGGCACGTCTCAACCTGGATTAAGAAATAAATCATATAAATATAAAAATAAGATAATGATTTAAAAATAGAAATAAATGTTTTGATTTCTTTTTAGTGCCGTCCATTTTAGATTTTGGTAGGGCCATAATCTTTCCTTTCATCATGAGGGGACGCCAATGTGTTCCCTAACGCATGCGATACGTGTTCCCCAACGCATGAGAAACGTTTCCTTCTCTAATTGACCATCCAATGAGAGTGTGGAGACTAAAATTCAAGATAAGCAAGTGCCGGCATCGTATTTTCAAAACCAAGTGAAAGAGACTAATAATTATCAAATTACATAATCGGGTAAAACACTCAAACTATCCAATTTCTTAAGGACGAAACATTTACTAAAGAAAAAATCTCAAAGAATTCCAAAACTGCTTACACAAGAAAATTCCCTTACCTAGTATACAAAGTACCCATTTTCAACGGATCATCCCAAGACTACTTCATAATAATAAGGCTCCTAATCTCATGACCACATAAGGTTATCAAAAAAAAAAGAAAACCAATCTTAGGAGGAGATTTATTTTTCCAGATTGAGAAATAGAAAAAGGAAATCTAGCATTAACTTCAGTTAGCAAACAAAGGAGTACCAGTACAATAAATTTCCAAGGGATACAAATAATGTAAAACTCATGAAGAAATGTGATAAATGGTGAATATTAATTCGATTGGATGGTGATGGAGAAAGAGCAAGATCGACCATCAAAGTCGCAAGATCTTGTAGCAGGTCCTACTCTCACCATCACAATCCATCACCCATTTATTACACGGTGATGACCTTCATGACATTACATCCCATTTTAAACGCTATGTCCAATGCTTCTTGTTGGATATATCCCGGAGGTGTCATCCGAGGAACATAACTTTTCACTACTACGTTTGATGTGGGTGATTTTAAATGTTTTTTTTTTTTTTTTTTCGATAATTCAATGGAGAGGACAAGCTTCTATTCATTTTTTCAGATAGACTAGGGAGAGCTTTTTTTTAAGGTAACATTAGGTGGTGTCAGTAGTATTGAAAACCATAACGTGGTAAATAGGCACAGGGGTGCTACCACCACGACCCAACCCTTTCCCTAATGCATATCATGAAATGATTTAGAAAGGCTATCTATTGATAATTTTACTATTTTCAACATCAAATTTAGTTGTAAATTTTAGTCATCAAAATAGTAACTTACTTTTGGAGCACTTAAAAGTTTTTGGTATTTACTAGTCTTTAAGGATATTTTAGGGGTTATGTTGCTTAGTTCTTAAGTTAGGATTTTTTTATGTCTACATAAATTTGTGCTTAGGAGCTGGTTATGATAGAGGATAAATTCTTTATTGTGATTGTGAGAAAACATATTCAGGCCTTTCATTAGTGGTTGTGTTCTACCTTGATATATTTACTTGACCAGTTCTTATGACCTTATCCCCAATAAAATAAAGAAAAATTCGCACTCCAATAAAGAGGACAGATGATTCATCTTCCCTTTAACTCTCTGGATATTGTATGGACTAGAATATCCACGATTAATGAAAGGGTGCAGTTTGCATACGGATACATCCGTACGTGTAGAGGTAAGGTGCACTTTCAAATTTTATTATGGTATATAATTTTGATGTAAAATGTTTTTAAGATTATCTCAAAATTTATTTTTATATCTAATTACAAAATTTTAAATTTTAAAAATAGTTAAAATCAAGTAGATCTATAAACATATAAAAATCTTGAAAATGGACGGTGTAGATAATATGTTGTAAAATGCATTATTTTTTAGACTTTAAATCTTTTTATTTTTCATAGTCGGACATCTCGATGTCAAGATGATCAATCAAAGGGCTTTTCAACATTAAAACTACTTTTTTGTGATAGATTTTTTAGGGGTATCCGTAGTTTTACATTATAAGGTAGCATCCTTATATAAACGTTTTCCTTAATAACATGAGGTCATGATTATTGATTGTGCAATTTGTGAAATAAGGTGACTAGGCGTTTGCCATAAAGTTTTAGACTTTCTTTTTAAATTTGATCGCAAGTAGATTGCCCTCAATCTTATGGTTTCAAATCTAACGGCTAAAACAGATTGTAACCTTTTCGTACAAATTAGTTGTATTTAATAGTTTAGAAATGGAGACTGGAATCATATACCTTTATTGACGTCTCCTTCGCCTTATGAACTTCTTTCCTCTTTCGTAGTTCTCTTTAGACCTACAAATTTTTTCTATTTCTCTCCACAATTTTCTCTTGAATGGGTTAGATAAATTCTCAATAGAGAGATTTAAATAGTTTGTTTGGTAGAAATCAGGAGTTAAGGGAGGGTGAGTGAGCTATTTTTAGTTTGAGCGAGCAGGAGCATAATATACAACTATACCTTGGCCTCGAGGAAAATTGAATTATTTTCAAAAGAAAATTTGAATTTTAAATTTTCTAATACATAGATCTAACCTCTCAAAAAATTGCCCATTCTTTATTCAATCTTGATTGAGACATTATTTCTTTCAAGTGCATAGAGATTGCAATTTGAAAACAATAAAATAAAATAAAATTGATGAGATGGTCTATATGGGTTCAAGAACTTACATCCTCAAAAATTCAGTCTCAAAATTGCTCCTAGATTGGGTTTTAACGACCGATTCGACCCCACCGGCCAGTTTTGGACCTGATATTTTTCTGAGAGATCGGTCTAAGTATTGGTACCCTAAAACAGGCCTAACCGGAGTCGGAACCATGGCCGGTTCTGATCTAACCGGCCAGTTATGGTTCAAACCAGCTGGTTTTGAGAACACTAGGTCAAACAAATGATAATAACATGATTTTTTAAGATTTTTTTATTATATTACTATAAAACTATTGCATGAAACACACACATACACATGTGTGTGCTAGTGGGCTCACAAGAAAAAATGAGCCCAACAGCCCAGGTTGAATCTAAGTTGATTTGACGATCATGGATGCCCAATAGTACTTTAATTTTAATTTTTTTTTTACATTTCCAATTTACTTTAAATTTTAGATGTGCGTTCATCAAAAATAGCTGAATCTTTTAAAAATATCAAAAAAATATTTTACATGAAATAAATTGACCAAAATAGCCCCGAAATGTTTTAGTGGTATTTTGGTCTATTTGTTTTTTGAGGATTATTATTTTTATATTTTTATTAGGTGAGGCTTGATAAGAGAAGCAACTGCCTAAAATTTCAATTGAATTGGATTCGTAGAAAAAAATGAATATTCAAACTCTACCGAACATCCGTGATCATCAGATCGGCCCAAATTCAATCTGAGCCGTTGGGCTCATTTTTTCTTGTGAGCCCACTGGCTCACAAAATCATTTTCCACATATGTAGATACTAGAAAACTCCTATAGGAAAAAATTGAATAGTGATTTCCCTACCCTCACCACCATCCAAACTTCTTCGGATGGTCACAGTTGTTCTATATTTCAATTTTCATATTTTTTACTAATTAGAATGATCTAAAATTTAGAGTGTGTGTACAAATTAATGAGACGCACCTAATAAAAAATTTAAAAAATAATTTGTAAAATATATATTGATCAAAATACCCCCGTAAATTTATGGGGGTATTTTGGTAAATTTATATTTTATGAATTATGTTTTTCATATTTTTATTAAGTGCGCTCACTAAGATGTATACATGCTCCAAATTTCATGTATTTTGAATCTGTAGAAAAAAAAATGAAAATTGAAACATTACCGGACAACTGGAATTGTACGATGAAGTTTGAATGGTAATGAGGGTAGGCGAAATAACTGTTCATTTTTGCCTATATATATTGGGAAGAATTTTCTATATATATATATATATATATATATATATGGAAAATAATCTTATGAGCCAGTGCCTTAATGTAGAAAATACTGAGATTTGCCCACTAGCTCATATGAACATATGAGCCCAACGGCTCAGATTGAATCTAGGCCAATCTAATAGTCACGACCTCATTTGTCATTTTAATTTTTTTATACAAATCCAAATAGCTGTAAATTTCGACGTCCATTCTTCTCATTAAGGCACACCTAATCAAAATATTTTAAAAATAATTCGTCAAATATTTTTTTTCTACAAATCCAAATCAATTTATATTTTACGAATTATTTGTTTGTATATTTTTATAAGGTGTGCCTTGATGGGAAGAATGAACATCTGAAATATCAAGTGATTTGGACTTTAGAAAAAAAAATAAAAATTCAAATACGAAAAAAGATTGTAACCATCAGATCAGCCCAGATTGAATTTGGGCCATTGGCTGACACTGTAGCCGTCAGCCCGTGGGCTGACATAATCCGCTCCCTATATATATATATATATATATATATATATATATATATATATATATATATATATATATATATATAAGAAAGCACTTCAAAACACCTATAGGTGAAGTTCTACAGTACTTCACCTATGGTTTTATCATCGTTCAAAGTTTATCACATGATCACAGATGTCTAATAGTGTTTGAATTTTAATTTTTTTTTTTTCAAATCATAATGATCTGAAATTTTGTTAGTGTGCGCAGTTTAGTGAGATGCACATGAATAAAATATAAAACAAATAATTTGAATGATAAAAATTACACAAAATACCCCTATAAAGTTTCAAGTGTAATTTCATCATTTTATTTTGTCTATTATTTTTTTTATATTTTATTTTGATGCAACTTGGTCATCTATACACACGCCCCAAAATACACCTCTCTCTCATCCTTCTCCCACCCCTCTCTCAACCAGCATGCTTTCGTCTCCCTTCACTCCCCTCACTCTCCTCTCGTCTTCTCCTCTTGTCCCTCTCTCCTCTATCTTTCTCTTCCCATCATCTCCCCTGATCCTTTCTTTCTCTCTTCTTCTCTCTCTTCTTTTCTTACTCATTTTCTTCCTCCATCTCTCTCATTGCTCTTAAGAAAAAAGGACTTTAGATTACCAGCAAACTCAGAAGCTCCGAATAGCCAAATCAATATGGGTCAAGAACCCCAAACAAATCAGGGCTTTTGGTATAGAAGGTGCATTTGCTATTTTTAAATTAATAAATAATGAAGATGGTTGGAAATTTGTTCTTTAATTTCATTTATTTTTGTAGAGATGGCTTGTGAGAAATGCTCCAAAAAATATAATTAATTGGAGATATGGGAGAATTAATTGGAGATATGGGAGAAACATACTGTTTCTTCACACTATAAAATGAAATTGTTAAATCGTAACCAAAAAGTGAGACTCTCTCTCTCGCTCTACTTTTGCTAAAGATCTAGTCATCTTCCATGACTTTTTGCCCTAATTTTCCCTGAATTCTGGGTTTATTGCCCTAATTTTATTTGGTGGCCTTTTTTTACATGATTTCTCAAATATTCTCCTTATTAGTTTTTTTTTTTTGGGTAATTGGCTTTGTATAAAGGAAATTCTTTGTGATCACCATTAACAGAAGCTCTCTGGTGATTTTTCTCTATTCTTCTAGAAAACTATCGTGCAACATCAGTTGCAGCAAGTTATCTTGTTCATCTGCCTAATTTTCAGTGATTTTGGTGAAAAAATATGGCTGAGATGGTTTTTTAGTAGATCTGAGTTATTTTTATCGGTGATGGTCAATTACTTGAAGGAGCTTTTTTGTTGGATCTGGCCTGTTTTTCTTAGAATTATAGAGGGAGAATTAGCAATTGTAAATTATCTCTCTCTACAACGAGTGGGGTACCTGGATTTTGGGGTTAGGATTTGCTAGAGAGAGAAAAAGGTACTTGGTATTTTTGGTTAGGATTTGCTAGAGAGAGAGAGACACTGTTTTTGGGTTAAGATTTGCTAGAGAGAGAGAGAGAGAGGTACATGCTTTCTTGAGTTGGGATTTGCTTCTTTTCATTCATGGTTCATAATGCTTGTGCTTTATACTTTGGGTGTTATGATGCTTGTGATGGACTGGTTTTCTGCAGAGAGATTTTCACTTTGATATTTTTTTGAAAGCCATGTCAACTTGATGTTCTCTTAAAACTTATTATCTCTCTCTACAACCTCTAATCTTATATGTTAGGAAAATTTAAAAACTGCAAAGTCCTCATGGGAATGATGTTTTTTGCACAGGTTATTTTTGCATATCTATTGTCATGGATATTGTCAAAGATCAGAGTCATGCCCTCACCAATGATGTTGTCAATTACAGTGAGATGAATTCTTGGGACATTACTCCTATTGTAGGTGAGGATGAGTATAGAGTTGAAGATTTGGTGGAAGCTTCTCATTATGTCAATGATGATGCTACAATGATAGAAAATTCTATGGTAAAAGTTGTAACTGAATCTAATGAAAATTTGAAGTTTGAACCATTTGAAGGAATGAAATTTGAATCTCAGGATTTTGCGAAGGAGTTCTCTTATGATTATGCTAGGCGGGTAGGTTTTAGTATACGTGCCAGTATCCTTTATTATACACATGATGGAATTGCAAATGCTAGAAGATTTGTTTATTCAAAATAAGGTTCTAGAGAGAAGAAATACATGTACAATGAAAATAGAGTGAAAAGACCACGTGTAATTACTCGAGAAGGGTGTAAGGCAATGATGATGGTGAAGAAAATTGATAGCGGAGAATGGTTATTAGGAAGTTTATGAAATATCACAACCATTTGCTAGCTAAGCCCAGAGAAGTTCAAGACCAACACAGCACAACATATCATAGACACATACACCAGTGTCGGATTACGTCTGCACCTTATAATGTCTGTGCTTAGCCAAGAAGCGGGTGGAAGTGACAATCTTGCATTCATTGATTGTCATTGTCGAAATCACATTGTTAAAAGTCGACAAAAGAGATTTGAAAAATGAGATATTCAACTTGTCCCTGAATACTTTAGAAATATGCAATTTGAGAATCCTGCATTTTTCTATGTAATGCAAGTAGATGAGAATAGACATTTGACTAGAATAATTTGGGCCGATGCTAGATCAAGGATGAACTATCAATGTTTTCGGAATGTTGTTGTGTTTAACACAAAGTATTTGACAAACAAGTATCGAATGCCTTTTGCGCCATTTACAGGAGTAAACTACCCTCGTCAATATGTGCTACTTTGTTGAGCTTTACTAATTGATGAAAGTGAAGAGTCATTTGTTTGGCTTTTTAAGACATGGCTTCAAGCAATGTATGGCCATCATCCAACTTCAATAGTCACTGATCAAGATCTTGCTATGGGAGCAGCCATCAGACAAGCATTTCCAAATACTCGCCATCTCCTTTTCTTATGGTACATTTTGATGAAAGTGCCAGGGAAGTTGTCTCATGTATATGCAGAACATGGAAAAAGTTTCAGTGATGGTTTTCACCAATGCATCCATAACTCTGAGACAATACAGGAGTTTGAATCACGTTGGCAAACAATCATTGATCGCTACAATTTAAGAGAGAATAAATGGCTAATCAGAATGTATGATTTTCTAATAATTTTAGAGAAGAAATAAGAAAGAGATCCAAGAAAAGAGATCGTATGTCTTTGATTTTAGGGTTCCATCTCTCTTTTCGCTGCAATTTTCCCATATCTCAAGATCTCTTTCTTTCACTAAATTTTATCTCCATAGCTCCTTAATTTTTTCATTATCTCCCATCTTCTTCTTCCTAAATACGTATACTCTTATCCCTAGATATACGTCTACGACTCTCTCTCTATGTAAGTTAGGAGATTCTCTCTCTCCCACATATCTCTCTTAATAAAATATCCTAACTGTGTTTTCTTGTAACTATAGTTAGCAAGTCTTCATTTAAAAGACTATTTTAAAAATAAAATCTTCGTTTTTTTGAAATATGTTTAAATCTCCGAGTTTTTTAAAAGATCTTCACAAAATTACATTTTTTAATGGAACCAATTTACATCCATATTTTATCTTTTTTCAAAGAAAACCTCTTCCCTATAAAACTATTTCTTAATCAACTTAATATTATAGAAATTTGGTTTAAAGGTAAGTACATTAACCGTGGGAGTACATTAATAATCTTGATTTAACAAAATATTCTATCAAAATTTCACCAATGACTTCCCTTTATAAAAGTGTACAAAAATATATAGAAGCAAAATATTTCTAATCAAAAAGTAATTAAAACAATCATATATCTTAAAATAATATGCAGAATTAGAAGAAGAATAACCTAATAAATTTTTTTCTTCTTTAAATCCACAACGTCCTTATAAAGAGCAAGAGAGATATTCAACTATGTTAAAGATTTAGATGGCTAGGAATTCAGTGTAAGATTCAAATTTTCTTAAGCATTTTGTTGTTTTTTTATGTATAGAGAAGTTTGATTAATTTCATAGTTTATTTTTTATTTTTATAATTTATTGGTGTATGCAACATAGCATTTTGGATGGATCACTATTTCACATATTTGGGTTTTCCTTCTAATTAGCTGCAATCCTATATTGAGGATGTTGTTTTTTTTCTTTAAAAAATAACCCTATGCCTTGGTTCACGATTCTTATTATTTATAAATTAGTTATTGTATTTAGTATTGTTGCTGTTATTTCATTTTGTGCTCCCAATAGATCTACGATATGTTTTGCGATGTGACAATAGAGTACGAGTTATTGCAGGATTTATGGAAGAACAATTGTTTCATATGGGTTGGATTGCATTTCTATATGTGGTTCAGAGTTATAAAGCGTCCATCTTTTAGATGGATGCAAATAGGTGGTCCATCTCTATCTAAAAACACTTGTAACTAACAGTCCAATGTTTTTTTAATATATTAGTATTTCTAATTTTTTCTTTAAAAAATTCATATTCATGATCTCCATGTAAAAGATTATATATTCTCTAAAAATGAGGCTTAAGTTATATTTAAAAAGTATATTTAGTGCCAAGCCAGCAATTCTACAATATAGGGGCTAGCTGCATGCTAAGCGCGTCTTTTTTTTGACAGCCTCAACAAAAAATTCAAACAATATCGCAAATGACCTTAAATATGGAGGGATGGTTTGAAACACCTTAGATTAAAGGCTGCAGATCTATAAGGCCTAGGCTTTATGAAAACAAAGTAAAGCCTCGCCTCAAATCTTCGTCCAGAAATAAGTTTGGGCATAAAAAATATCTATGATGGCCTAAAATCAATTTTTAACACCGACTATAAAATTTAATACTAAAAAAATACATAAACCTTGCCGATCTATAAAACACTTATATTTTGAGATGAGGTTTTACTTATTTTAATAGAGCTACAACCCTGTCAAAGTATTCTCCTAGATAAAATGTGTACCAATGCACACCTAGTTTTGAGCTTGTGTCATCCCGAGGTCCAAAGCTCTTGATTTTTGGTAAGGAAGTCTCTATTAGAGCGTGTTTGATAACAAGAAGTTAGCAGAGGAAGAAAGAACTTTACGTATTACTGTTCTTGTTATGCGTTTGATAAAAAATAGAAGATAATTTGAGAACTCTCCTTCACTGTTGAAGTTCCCACCTTTTAGGCTTGAGTAAAGTTTCATGCTAAACCATGGAACTTGAAAATGGACCTTTTTATTTGGTCCATGATATATATATCTTATATTTTATTTATATAATAGATATTTATAATATTATATAATAAAAATATATACAATGTATAATATAATATTTTATTTTATTTAAATATTTATATATATTATAATAAAATAAGTAAAAAGTACAATATTATGTTATATATATATATATTAAAATAAATATAAAATACAGTATATCATTTATTATAGTATGTTATAAATATTATATATTTCTATTTAAATTATTATCTATGTAAATATAAATATAAGGTATTACCATATATCCCAAGAGTTATCAAACATGTAAACCATGAACTTCTTAACTTCTCAGGGAAGTTATCACGCACAAAAACTATGAACTTTTTAAGTAACTTCTAATTTATAGTTCTTCAGTAACTTCCAATTTCCAATTCATGTTCTTGCTTCTTATTTTCAAACACACCCTTAACTTATCTTGAAGACTCTTCCAAATTTGTCTTATTTTGAGATTGTTTGAGGGGCCCTATGTATGTTTTTTCTATATGTTTGGCAACTCAGCTTGTGCCAGTTGCGAATTGCTTGTAGTCAGTACCTTTACTTTAGAGAATGGGGCTAGAGTCTGGTAGTAGTACTATTTGAGCCCCAATTAAAAAGTTACAGCCTCCATTCTAATACTTTAAAACACATTTGACTCTCTCCGAAATCGGTAGGGGTGTGTAATCCCCCACTGATTTATCAAAAAAAAACCGCCTTGCTTTGTAAATCTTGCGTCACTAAAATTCAATTCCCATTGCATTCCCTACCTTTTGGGCTTGTTGTGTTGGAGTCGGACCGGATCTACGAAATCGGTCCCCTGGCAATTCAAGCTTGATTGTTATTCTAAAGTATGTAGAACTTTCCCACAAATTAGTTACTAAATTAGATGGCTCAATTATGTGTCACCAGTTAGATTGGCGGCAACCTACTAAATTTGTTATATTCAAATTCATGATTTTGGTAGTCGACATTATCAACCTTCAAAACTTTAGTTAAAAAATTCATAGGAAAATTCCGTTGGACAGGAGAATTGGTTGATGCTTCAAAACTAGTAAAATTTATCTTGACCAGGCATTTCGACTTGCACAACTCTATCCTTATTTCCGGTCATCTCCAACCATTTTCTCAAATCTCTTGTGATGTTTCCATGTTCATTCGTTATCGCTTTGATTCTTTTTGGACAACTAGGAGTTGAAAAACTGGGATGTTCTAGTATTAGAAGCAGGAAAGATTTATATGGTATTGTGCCGTATAGCTTGACTGAAATTCCAAGGGACTATGAAAACATGTGTTGAATAAAACTGGAAGTCTTCAAACATGGAGTACTCTGGTTTTGAGAGCTGAGCATTCAATTTTATTTTTATTTTTTAAATATCGGACTGAGCTAAAATTTCTATCAATACTTCTCACAATAAACACCTGTAAAAAGTATATAAATAGTTCATAAATAATGTGCCAAAATACTTGCATTCTGATCATTTTATTTTTTTAAATTTTTTTTGTGTACTTTTAGTAGATGTGCTCCTATGAGGCGAACTCACCAAAATTTTGTCTCAAATTTATTTTTATTTCTTTTAAAAAGGAGCATTGATCATCCTCCAATAAGAAGTGTGCTCTTCTTAAGAAACTCAAGCTTTCATGGGGCTTTTTTGGCTTCTAGTCTTGAAACTTCCATGTGATGTGCGCGGAAGCTCTCAACCCGACGGGTTAATATTGTGCCAAATAAAGTATGAGAAATAAATCATAAAACACATACAACAAGAACATGTAAATAACAAGAACACAAATATTTATTTGGTTGACTCCGTAAGGGCTACATCCACGGGCATGACAAACTGAAATCCATTGTACCAAGGAAATTACATCAAAGATTTTGGAATGAACCTCGACAAAAACACAACTTGATCAAACCCTTTTAAACATGCTATCCCAAACAGCACCACTGCCGATATCTCATCTCTATTCCATAACTAGACCATTGTCAAGGAAGTGAACTTTGAGAGTAAACGAGACTTTATCTCATTAAAAGGGAAACCACCCAAAATCTCAATGGGAATTGCTTCTATACAAGAACAAGCCTCTCAATCTTCCAGAATAAAAAAGAGGCACCATTACAATGTTTATGTCCAAAAGAAGCTGAACTTTGATAGCGAACGATACTTTATCTCACTAAAAGGGAAACCACCCAAACTCAATGGGAACCGCCTCTCTACAAGAAACAAGCCTCTCAATCTTCGGGAGTCCAAAAAAAGCACCCTCACAATGTTTCTGTCCAAATGAAGCTCTCTTCTCTAAGAGGATATCGCATCTTCTGCACAAAAGGCTCTACCTCCTTCTCTCTTTAGAGGAACCACCATTCTCATATAATGACCTAATGAGATAAAGGAGAAGCCACCCAAAATCTCAATGGGAACCGCTTCCTACAAGAAACAAGCCCTTCAATCTTTAGGAGTCCCAAAGAGGCACGATCACCATGTTTCTATCTAAATGAAGCTCTCTTCTCTAGGAGGAAATCATATCTTATGCACAAGAGGCTCTACCTCCCTCTTTTTCTATAGGAACCACCATTCCCATATGGTGACCCAAATTGGGCACACAAAAATTCTCGACACTTTCATACCACATTTATAATTAGGAATCCACACGAAATAAGAAATTTCCTATTGATCTAACATATATCTCAAAAGACTAAGACATAAATCTAAGAGTCCTAATCTTTTTGGATTGTTATTTTCTTTAGAAAACTTATCAATATAAATCTCAATCCCACAAAATATGGGAAAATCTTAATCCCACAAAATATGAGAATATCTCAATCAATCCCACAAAATATGAGATTTCCATATGTGTCATCAATTCCACCAAAAATGGGATTTCCATATGTGGGTGATTTTGGATAGCACAGAATCCAACATTCTCCACCTTGATATCAAAGTCTTTTGTTTACCATCCCAACATCCATCGGATAGCTTCATAGATTCTTCATCTTTTGCCAAATAAATTTATTCATCATTTTTACTGAAAATAGTGTTTCCATCAAATTTCTCCACCTCGAACTTTACATTCGAAACCTCTACTGTTATATCGACAATCCCAAATCGGGCTCTACCGAAATCCTCAAACCAGGCTCTAATACCACTTGTTGTGCACATAAAATCTTAACCCGATGAGTTAATATTTTGGCAAATAAAATATGAGAAATAAATCATAAAACACATACAATAATAACACAAATATTTATATGGTTCACCCCAAAAGGGCTACATCTACGAGCATAGCAATCTGAAATCCCCTATACCAATGAAAGTTAAATCAAATATTTTGGAAGAAACTTTAGCAAAAACACAAGTCGAGCAAACCATTTTAAACCTGCTCTCCCAAACGACACCACTATCGATCTCTTATCTCTATTTCATAACTAGGCCATTGTCAAATAAGAGAACTTTGAGAGCAAACGAGACTTTATCTCACTAAAAGGGAAACCACCCAAAATCTCAATGGGAACCGTTTCTCTACAAGAAACAAGTCTCTTAATCTTCGAGAGTCCTTACAAATAAAAATCAAAGTCAAAGGTGGTTTTCTATTTGTACGACTTGTCTTGTCGGAATAGGATGGTTGGTGTGAGCACTGTAGACTTCGGAGGCGTTAAACCCAAAGAAGTGACGTCTTCGTTATCTATAATTTTTTTTTATCAACCAGCCTTGTAGTGGACATAAAGATTGATTGTTCACTAACAAGAGACCATTAGCCTGTCATATTCTTAACCCAAATGAGGGGTTGTGATAATGCATCGGTTTACTAAAGGTACTTAATTTAAAAATAATGAAATGTTACTTACTCAATTTTATGAGTAAATACAGTTTTGTAAGCATAATAAATTTAAAATCATGGAAGCTTTAAATCCCTCTCCACTTACTGGATACTTAGCCGCAATTGAAACTCTGAACGGGTCTAACTTTTCTTGTTGGTTGAGATCACTCTAAGTATTTTGGATCTTGATTTAGCCTTGCGTGAAGATGAACCTCTCAAACCTAACAATGAGAGCACTACTGAACATAAAGCTAAATATGAGACATAGGAAAGGTCTAACAGGATGAGCCTCAAGATTATGAAGAGGTCTCTAGGGAAGACTATATCTAGTGTTATTCCTGATAAGGAAAATACTGAGAGTTTCATGGTACATGAACAATTTGTAGGTCCCACTAAAGCCTTGGCAAACACCTTTGTGACAAAGTTAGTGACCATGAGGTATGATGATCACAGTTCTAGTAGGGACCCTGTTATGCAAATGATTGATATCACAAATAAGTTGAAATCTATGTACATGGAGATTTCAGATGGTTTTCTGGTGCTATCCATTCTCAACTTTGTACCTGTGTAGTATGATAAGTTCAAGCTTGCTTATAACAATGAAAAAGTAGAGTTTGAATGAAATTCAAATTATGTGTGTTCAATAAGAAGAAAGATTAAATCAAAATAAGCTAGAAGTTGCCCATTTAACTCAGAAAAACAAAGAACTTTTAGAGCATCATAAAATAAAGGCTATAAGACCTGTGCAAATTATCAATCAAAAGGGACAACTCATCAGATTTAGAAACAAAATGATTAGAAGGAAAGAAACTGCAACTTTTGTAGGAAGAAAGGGCATTTGAAGAGAAATTACCTCAAATACAAGAAGTGGTTGGAAAATAAAGGCATCCAACAATAGTCAAAGTCTCATTGATGGAGAATGGATGCTTGTGATGGCAAATAGAGTTGAAGAAGAAATAAACACAATATGAGTAGTTATGTAATTCTAGATGGTAGTTTTGTAGTTGACTTGAGAGATACTCTTTATGCGCCAACTGTTGGGTATAATCTTATATTAATATAAATTGAATTTGGATTCTATTCTTTGTTGAATCTCTTTTATCCCGTCATATTGTAATGTGAAACATACAAGTGTGAATGAGAATTCTTCTATCTTGTGGCATGGGAGGCTAGGGCATATTTCAAGATAAATGCCTAAGATATTAGTCAACTAAGGAGCATAGTTTGTAAATCAAATTTCCATATTTCTATACCAGGAGCCATGAAGACTGTTGCTTATGTAGTGAATCATGTTTTTAGTAATAATAAAAAAAAGGGCTATACTAAAGGCCTTGTTTGAAGTTATGGATTGGTAGGAAGCTTACTTTAAGACATTTGCATCTATGGGGATGTCTTGCAGAAGCCAGATTTTACAAGCCGTGTTTTAAAAGAAATTAGATTTGAGGTCTATAAGTTGTTACTTTTTAGGTCTTCTAGATTTGTGGAGAATCTTGTGGACAAATGCATTTACATCAAGTTTAGTGGGAGTATATTCACTATTTTTGTTCGATATGTAGATAACATTCTAATGCCCATCAGTGACATTCATATGTTGAATGAAATGAATATTTTAAGATATTTGATATGAAGGACTTGGGTGTAGCTTCATGTGTTATTAGCCCAAGTGGGAGAATGTTAGAAAATATACCCAATTTGTGGTCTAATAATAATTGTATAAGGGTAATATTATCTACAATTTAGTTGAGTCGATTATCCAATATTAAGCTAAGCATTAGTGATAATCATCTTCTCCTCTCTCTCTTAAAGATAACTACTTATGATGGTTTAAACAGTAAAGGAAATAAACATTATAAGGAAATAATGTAAGGTGACGGACCTAGCTCTTGCTCATTCTCCATAAGGAAGTTTCCCATCAAGCTTGGAGGAGAAAAGAGGTGAAGGCCAATCTCCTCATTTAGAGATCAGAACGACAAGCTGTTTAATTTTATTATTGAATCATGGAAGGTATGTTTACAACTACTGTTTTGTTTTTGTTTTTTGGTAAGCATGAACAATGATTTGAGAAAGATTTATATGTTTTTTAGGTTCTTAAATTTGTAGTTTATTTTTACATTGCCCTGTCGTGGAGATTTATTCTTCTTATGAGAATACAATCTCCTTATTTCATGCCTCGTACAGTGTCCTAGAAAAGGTGCTTGTGCTCGTTTCCTCTCTCCCTCTATGGTTTCTCCTCCTATCCACTTCTCTCTTCCCTTCCTTTTAAAGGTGCAGTTCACATACGGATGCATCCGTAGGTGTAGATGTAAGGTGCACCTTCAAATTTTATTATGGTACATAATTTTGAGATAAAATGTCCTTAGAATTAACTCAAAATCTATTTTTATAACTAATTATAAAATTTTAAATTTCAAAAATGGTTAAAATCAAGTAGATCTATAAACATATGAAAATCTTGAAAATTGACAGTGTAGATAATATGTTGTAAAATGCACTATTTTTGAGACTCAAATTCTTTTTATTTTTCGTATTCATACATCTCAATGTCGATATCAATCAAAATGTTTTTCAACATTAAAACTACCTTTTCCGATGGATTTTTTAGGGGCATCCATAGTCCTCATATAAACTTTTTCCTTCTTTTAAGCTGCACCGACGTTAGTGTTTGAGTGTTTCCCCAACCTCCGCTTGTGTGGTTATTGTGGAAGGGATAAATATTAGGTGTGGTGGTAAGTAGTTTGGGTTGAGAGTTGGTAAAGGATTGGGCTTGAGTCGCTTAAAGTGGTTAGTGGGGATCCTAAATTTATTAGTAGTGCCGGATCATTGTAATTTGGAGGTTACCTCCTTTATTAATGAAAATTTACTATTAACATTAAAAAACTAAAAAAACTAAACAACAGTCAACACCTACCTTTGATCTTATAGGTCTTGGGAGCATGTTGAGGCCTGGTAGTGTATGCTATTTCCTCAAAGTTTTGGAGAATACCACAATCCTAACGTTCATCACAGTCCATTAATATCATTGATGGCAATGGAGGAATGAAGGAAGAACAGGACGCCCTAGAGCATGATATGACCCACGTCTCGCCATCATCGTCCATCATTTCAATGGACATTGACAACACTGCGGGCTAGGACTTAACCAGCCTTTAGGAGTGCAGTATATTTTCTTTTTGGCAATTTGCAGCATACTTTCTAATATAAAATGTAACGCTCCCGGATAAGATGTAAAACTCTTGGAGCTTTAATAAACAAATTAAGTTTGAACCCATGCTGCTGGCTAAAAGACAAGTAGGGCACTTCCAACCAAAAAAGAGAGAATACAATTACAACTCTGCAAAATACAGAAGAAATGTTACTAATATATTTTCTGTTTGAATTATACAAAATATAATAAATATAATTAGCAATTATGCAAAATAAATTAGACTACTTACAAAATCAAACTCCAGTCTTAGAATTTCCCAAAAATATCCATCAATTGCAAAAAATCTCTCTCCACACATTGGGTCCTTCTTCCGAGAGAGAAATTGAGGTGGGGGATGCTAAACAACATACCAAACATCATCACAAATCCTTGGATCTCTTCCAACAAAAAATGTTTAATTCTATTATCATCAGTTGATTGGAGTAGATTAGTTTAGCTACAACTCAATTCATTCTGGTGTGGGACTTTCTGATATAAATATTCATTAGAAGATGCTTCTCACACAATAAATGTAGTACGTCGGTATGCATTTGGATGCATATTTGTGTGAGAAAATAGAGTAATCATCTGCATATGTCTGTGTGTGTGAGAGAGAGGGTGACGCAGTATAAAATTTATGGCAAACAACATTGGTAAAGATAACCACGTTTAAGAGTGATAAATAACATCGTGTGTACCTCCTTTTATACATTTAAATCACCTTCTCACATTACAGATAACCCCTAACATATCTCCCTACTAAAAACTAAAGGGCAAGCTTTCTATAATTCCTCTACAGTGTAAAACTTATATACTTCCCCTTATCCAACTGTCCATTTTGAATGGAGGGTTAAGATTGCCCAAGTCACAATGTCACGTCTCTACACCAATTTATTTTTAATGTTTTTTCTATAGACTATTTTGACACCAATTTTTTGAAGTCCAATCCTCCATTAAACTCGTACTAGCAAAAAATATTTCCAATAAAATAAAATGAACAAAATATCTCTGAAAGTTTCAGGGGGTATTTTGGTCATCATATTTTATCAAAAAAATATTTGTTATATTTTTTATAGGTGCGCCCCAATGAGAATATGGAACGTACTAAATTTCATATCCATACAATTTTTGTTAAAAAACCTAAAACTAAAATACTTTGAGGCATCGGATCTAATATCAAACGGTGAGTGGATCTCTTGATCAAAATTGGACAGCTGGATGGTAGAGGAACCATATATCTTCTATGTTGTATGGGAAGTATTGAAACCTTTCCCAAAACTAAAAACGATAACTAACCAAAATAATTCTATCACTAGATTCTTTCTGTATTCTTCCATCCAACTTTCTAAAAGATTAGGACAACTCCTTATGTCATCCTTTACACCTACGTGAACTAGTTTCGACCCAATAATAACAGATAACACTCCTTTTAAAAATAAGAGAAAAAATATATTTCCTAAAAACTAAAGATACACATGTTGTACTCCCAACTAATACAAGAGACAAACTTTCCTAAACGAACTAAAAGATAACCTTTCTCCCAAGCTAACCCCATCGTACTTACCTTTTTATTTCAAACGAAGACTCCAAAGAAATACCGTACACCTAGAAAATACGGACACTAAAATACAACTAAAGTCTTATCTTTTATGAAAAAAAGATACATCCTAAAATATGGACTTTATTAAACTAAACTAAAAAAAATCCCTATTAATCCTATTTTAAAACAATTACTCCAACATCTTCAAGGGTTAACCCACTAACCCTTCTCGGTTTTAACTCTATGCCTACGTACCTTGGTTTTTCAAACTCGTCGAGCCTAGCACTTCTAGCCTAGTCCGAGTATCGGTAAATAACATTTACCTAGTATGGTCCACAAGAGGACCACACTCTAAATAAGTTTATGTTTTATCATATAAAATGCTCATACAAGCTCTCATTAGGCCTTTAAATGCCACATAAACCTGACAATCATGGATTGTTATAAAAATCCAAGATCCAAGCTGTGTAAACTACTGGCATCTGCAGGTACATAAATAACCATATCGAGATAGTGATCCACCATTGAAGGTGAAACGTGTACATTTGCGAGAGATTACCCCTATGCACCATTGAGTTGTGGTTGTATCATGACTTGGGGGACCATGGATTTGTCTCTAGGGAAAACCATAAATCCACTGACTGGGATTACGTCCCTTAGATCATTGGCTGACTATGGTGGTACAATCATGATCCCCTGCAATGGACTGTGGGTCATGGGAATTACTGGGTCAGTTTGAGAAAGCTAGTATGGATCGTAGTCCATAGTTAAAGGTGAAATGCTCTAGTGCATTGATAATTTTTTAGACCAAGATAGATCCGATTGCCATCAAAATTAATTATTTTTAATTAATTTAATTTTATTTGATGATTAAAATGTTTATTTTAATTTTTTGTGATACTTTTGATATTTTATTTTTGCTATTTAGATTTATAAATTAAGAGAAATACATTTTTATAATGTTTTAAATAAGAAAAAAGTTTATATAAGGTTGCAACCTTAAAATGTAAAATTACAGATGCACCTCAAAAAACCATCAAAAAAGGTTGTTTTAATGTTGAAAAACTCTCTAATTCATCATCCCGACATCGAGATGAAGGTTAGAAATAGTGCATCTCGCAACACATTATCTAGACCGTCAATTTTCAATATTTTCATATGTTTATAAATCTACCTGATTTTAACCATTTTTGGAGTTTAAAATTTATAATTGGATATGAAAATAAATTTCATGATAATCCTGAGAATGTTTTACACCAAAATTACACATTATTATAAAATTTGGAGGTGCGCCTTAATTGGATTGTATAATATTGCAACCTTATAGAAACCACACCTTATTATTATTGTCGATTAGGTGACTAAGATTACATCCCTTAGTTTGAGATGCGCCTTAATTGGATTGTGGGTCATAGGAATTGCTGGGTTAGTTTGAGAAAACTAGTATGGATCATGGTCCATAGTTGAAGGTGGAGTGCTGCAGCGCATTGATAAATTCTTAGACCTAGATGGATCTGATTCTCATCAAAATTAATTAGTGTTAATTAATTTTATACTATATTATTTTTAGAATGTTTATTTGAATTTTATTTTATTCTTCTAATATTTTAATTTTGTCATTTGGATTTATAAATTAAGAGAAAGTCATTTTCTAATGTTTTAAATAAACTAAGAGTTTTAAATTCTAAATAAAAATTAATATTTAAAAAAAAAAATTATGTGGACCCTCCATAGAATATGGGGGTCTATTTAACATATGGGTGGGGCCCATGAGGGGCCACCAAAGGGTGGCACGCCCCCTTTAGGGGATTTATTTCTCTTGCCAAAACTGGTGAGAGGCACCCATGCTAGTTGGTTTTCTATTTTGTATGAAGCCTAATTGCAAAATGGAATAAAAAATATTAAATGTTAGAATGTCTTGTAAATCAAAATTGTTTGATTGAACGAATAAGGAATAAATATTCTATAATTGAGAGTAGTATTGTTTTATTTAAATATTTGATGGCAATGGGTTTAAGAAATGAAAGATAAAGTTCTAGCACCTTCATTTGAATCTTGATGGCGGATCTAAGGAATGGATGACTCACATCTCTTACCCCATAATTCTCTTTAGATCAATGGTTAAGATTTGATATCACTAAAGATAGCAAACCTTAAGACATAAAAAATATATAAATAGAGGCTCTTCCAATTCAAAATCTTTATACCTCTTCTCTCTTCTCTATCAATCTCTCTCGCTCTAAGATCTCAAGGGGGCCATGCCCCAACTAGCTTTTATATCTCTCCCTAGTTGTTTTAAATGGGGCACGCACCAATCTCTCTCTCTCTCTCTCTCTCTCTCTCTCTCTCTCTCTCTTTCTCTCTCTCTCTCTCGCTCTCTCTCTTGGTGGGTTAAAAGGGGGAGTACGCCCAAAGTAGTAGCTCTCTCTTTCTTTCTCTAGTTGGTAAAGAAAAGGGAGCAAACCCAAGCTAGGTGGGTTGCAAAGGGGGATAAATAAAGCTAGTAGATCTCTCTCTTTGATTTCTATCTCTTATCTCTCTAAAGAGCAAGGCAAAGGCGCTTGAGTAAGACAAAGCCATTGAGGCCTTAGGTAGTTGATTTTATATTAAGATCTTTATGTATTTGAGAGAATTTTACCACAAATATGGGAATCAAGAAACCGATCATTGATCCCGAGCACCTTTGGAATGAGGAGACTTGACGTGGGGTGTACTAAGCTCGGTTGAGGTAATCTATGGTATCTTTAAATTTTATTTTTTTGTTGAGATCTTTTATTCCCATAAAGCAATGAGTCAATGTTTTGATTTAAAAATTTGTATTCAATAATGGTAGCAAGGGAGAACTATATCTCTTTTGTTTTATTTATTCGTTTCAAGAGTTATTTAATTATAATTGGACATTGTATATGGTCTTATTGGTGTAAGAATAAAAAACATTTTAATTTATCTACATTGTGCTTGATCACATAGTCCACCTTTTATTGGCATCAATGCCAAATCTACTTGTTGCCCTATTTCTTTTATTTCAATATTTTTTGTGAGTTGGACTTTTGTGGTCAATTGACACACCTTCGAAAGAATTATTGATATGTTCAAACACTGAAAAGGCTCTCTGCAGAATGAGATATTTTGTGCTATTTTGGAGCAATGATATGAGAAGGTAATGAGGTATTTATTTATTGAATATTTTAGTGATATTATGTATTTTGAGAGTAGGATCTACTTGGAAAATTTTAGTGAGATGTCCTTGGGGGATTGAGAGTTATGGACTCATAAATGAAAGGTATCAGTTCTGACCCTGCAAAATCCAGGAAATGTCCATTGAGTTCCAAGAATATTTTCATCATTCAAATGATTTTATTTTTAGCTAAAATTTGATTGTAACTCATCAAATTGAGTCTACTTAAAAAAATAAATAAATGAAATAAATAAATAAATAAAAATAATTAATAAAATCCTTATGGTAAGAAAGATATGGTTCTTTTATTGAAGGGTGCACAAATGTTGTTTTCTGCAACGAAAATTATTTCAATAACTTGGAAGTCATAATTTTATTTCTATTCTTAACATAATGTTTTAAGGCCCACACAAAGTTTTTAAATGGCCATCTTAAGTCTAGTTTCTAATGGAAATTATTTCATAGAGAAATATCAATGAGAAATAAGGAGTAAAAATTTGGATTGGAGAGAGGTCATTCTGAATTTTCTGCAGTTTGGTGTGCTCTCATTGAGATATGAATGTTTATATTTATTAAGCCTACTTAACAAAGTGATATGACGCTGGTAGAAACATATTTGTTGTCATTCTGTATCAACTTTTAAACAAACTAGGTTTCTAAGGAAAATTCTATGAGGGTGGAGAGGAAAAGCAATTTCACTAGATAGTATTCATCCTAAAATTCTGCAGTATGATATATTTTGTGACGTGAATGTCACTTATTTATTTCTTTAAAGAAAAGTGTTATTTGGGATTCACACCATGATGTTATGCTTTGGTTTTGAGTCTAATTTTCAACATAAATGATTTCAAGCAGAAATTCTTTGAAGATTTAGAGAAACAATTATTTAATTGAGAGGTTGGCAACCTGATTTTTTTCTAAGAAAACTAAATTGTGACGTGAGTGTCACTAAATCATAGACTAATTAAATAGTGTAATTTGGAATAAAACTAAGCATTATTTTGTATTTTTTAGTCTATTTAATACTCAGAGTTTCAAAGATAAAATCTTTACAAGTTGAGAGATATTATATTTTTAACATGGGATGCTCATGTTCTAGTTTACAGTAAATTGAAAGATGTGGTATGTTAAGGCACATATTTGTATTCCTCATAATGGAAGACTTTTAGGGCTCATTCAAAGGTTTCATAGTCTACCATGAGTATGATTTATAACAGTAAAACTTCAGAGATAGGTTATACAAAGTTGGCGAGATATGACACTCTATGTGAATACTACTCAATCTAAAAATTTCAGAATGTAGAAGAAACACAATGTATGTAAAAGCATCTTGGTTTCTTCACAATGAAAGGATATAGAAAGAGACTTGGTGGAAATATATAAACTATAAAGATCAGTGGGAGAATTAAATTTGTGATCTTTAGAATAATGGGATGAAAAAGTATATTTCTTTATATATGTATGGAAGAAAGCAATGGCTGAAGACGTGGATGCTTCATCGACATGTAAAAGATGATGACCAAGTGTTTCTTCATCACTTGTGTTCTCTTTCAAGTTCACAAAAATTCGTCAGCAAGCAAAAGCAAAAAATCAAGATAACCCAAGTACCACACTACATGGTTTTGAGGTATGAAATCTATCACACATTATATGGTAAGGCCATATAAGGAAAGATGATTCAATATATTTTTTTATTTTATGTTTTTTATACTTCTTTGATTATAGTTTGGTTGTTTGTGTATGAAAATGAACGGAGTATTTGGACATTAGGAAATAAGTGCTAACAAGTTTGAAAAAGCCAGTTTTTTTATATCCTGCATTTTAATACCTCCTTGTGCTTGTAAGAACTACTTAAGGAAATGATAAACATGGAGATGTGGTTTGATTGATGACTATGAGCCTAAGTATGAAATACGAAAGATGAGTGTGGCTCATTCAAATATATAAGCACAAAGAGAGTGTTCCGATAGAACCCGATTTTAGTGACCATCCTCTTAATAATGTCTAGTAATATGATGTGTTGTATGTGATGATGATCTCATGATAAAATCTCCATATTTGCTAATAAGAAGTGTTTTAGTCAGGTTTTGATAACCATTATTTAGTCATGCTTTATTTTGAATAAATATGTAAGATGGACTTTATGATTTGTTTTGTGTCTATAAACATGATTTGGTACGTAATTAAAGGTGAGTGCGGTAAAACGATTTATGAAAACTAAGCATACATTTTTAAAATTAAATTGGATCATAAGTGAAAAACCTAAGTTTAAAGATATGGTTTTGAGAAAAACCCCATAGTCCTGCGAGGTCCACTAAGTAGTTAAGAAAATCAGTTTTAGACCACTGCGCTATTTTCTAATTATTGTTTTTGAAAATATACAAAGTCAAGAGTTTTTTATACGAAGAGAAAGAAAAAAACACTGGGTCTTGAAAGTATTTTATGTACATGTGAAACGGTGTCATTAATCTATGTACTATTTTCAAATACCCTCATGTCTTGACTCATGTTTTCATAGTACTGATTATGTGACCTGGTTTTGAGTTATTTAGAATCTTCGATTACCTAAGACTATGAACTATAGAGTATGTCCTAGGATGGCCATGTTGCTAGGTCTCCTTGACATTTGTTGTGTGGGTTAGATAACTTGGTTTATATGGGTATACTACCAAGAAGACTAGTATGGTTGAACCTTTGTGGTTCAGGATGGTTTTAGCTTTTTGCGAAACCAAACTGTCATTGAGTTACTATTTGGTATGAGACTTGTTATACTACCTCATGACATATGTATGAGATTGCTGAGATGATATTTTTTATATATTATGTTTGAGTGGGAGCTGTTAACAATCCTACGATTCTTTTTAGCAGCTTGGAAATTCAGATGTACAGGTATCCTATTATGAAAGATCTAGATAAACTCAATATTCTAGTGAGATCACCTTATTGTGTTTGACGGGCCAGCTGGAGCAACATATTGTTGTTCAACCATGGAACCTAGATGTGTGGTGCTAGTTGTATGGTTACATAAAGGAGCAGCTTGATTGAAGAACTTCTTTAAGCCCCTAAAGATTCAACCCCGTGCGATGAGGGTATGGACGATCTTTTGCGACAGATTCATGATTCGCAATGCGACATGAAAGATGGACTACAACAATATTCGGGATGAGATCCGAGCGGCAAAAAGAAAGAGGCGCTGCCTCCATAAATCTTTTGTGAAAGGATTGATAGTGAAAGCCATGATTACTATAATAAGAGAGAATAAGTGAAAAATGCTTGAAAGAGAGAGATTGTAATTGGGGGATGAGAATGTGCGAAAGAAAGATTGTAAGGCCTCCAAAGGCCAAGCGCAAATGTTGGGTTTAAGTGGCTTTTAAAGGCATTATGAGTGCTTGTATGAGCATTTTATGTAGTAAAACATAAACTCAGTGAGAGTGTGGTTCTCTTGTGGATCATACCAGGCAAATGCTATTTGTCAATAATCGAAACGGGTTTAGTAGGTTAACCAACCCTTGATGAGGTCAAAGTATGCTTAGATGAGAGCTGAGGGACTTTGTGACCCTTATTGGTGATGAATGGCCTAAAAACCATAGAGAAATAAATAAAATAGACGAATGCAACTGATGAACAAAAATCAATTTAAGGCTTGGGATCTGAGAGTTTCCACTGTATCTAATAATTCAAAAAGAATATGGCACCTTGAATGATATAGTACTCTAAATTTCTCATACCGCTAAGTAGTTAATCTATAAATCTCTAGTAAACCATAGTAATTTCTATGAAAGAAATATTTGTTTATCATCTGTAGACGTAGGCACTATTGTTGAACCACGTATATTCTTTGTCGATCTTGTTCTTTCTCTCTCTTCTTTATATCTTTTCTTATTTTGTTTCTAACTAGTTAAGTACATGATCGTAATGGGATCCAACTTTTTTAGATTTTTGTTTCTGCATCTAAAAGAGTTCTTAAATCCTAACAAATGGCATTTTAGACATCCATTATCTTTTCAGCTCTACTGAGACACCAAGCGCACCGGTTTGCTTCAATGCATGCAAGGCGCGCATAGTTCTGCACGTCATACTAAATGTGCATGTGTTTTGTTTTGATTTCAGTATTTCACAGTGTGATAAATCGCTCAGCAAGGAATTGGGCTTGGGTTTGAGTGTTTGTCAATTGACTTCAAACATTGTTACATCTCTACCACTGAAATACCCAAAAATAAAAAATAATAAAATAATAGAAAGAAAAATTGCCAAACAAACTCGAGACTTGCAAAGAGGGGTGGGACCCAACTTAGCCTCGTCATAAAAGTGAAGACTCGCTTTCTCTTATCTATGAACATGCTTTGAAGGTTCGTTTTACAACTCTGCCAATCCAACCAAGTTGATTTGGCTCCAGACTTTGTCGAGCGTAGATTGGATTCAATGGTTTAAAACCATAGTTTTATCTCTCACTGTTATATTCTTTGCAATCCTCCTTTACTTCTAGGAAAATCTCTTTCCTAATATAGGTTGGGGTTCAAGTGTGAGCAACAGTTACAATGAGTGTAGCCACCAAAAACTTTCTTGGGGATGGATTTGAATCCAAAATTTTGCAGGTCCATTATCTAACTGTACGATCATGAACATGAAAACAATAAATAAATAAGTAAAATTTGAGTTCTAAATGTGGTCTATTTTGTATTGCTTTCGACCAGCGTTTTAAAAATCGCCGAGTCGAACCGGACTCGCCCGGTTCGACTCGAAATTCACGAAAAAGGGACCGGATCGGTTCAAAAACCGGGAATCGTCCGGTTCTAGAGAGAACCGGACGATTCCGCACAGTGACTCGCCGATTCACTGTGCGGAATCGGCGAGTCCGTGAAGAACACGGGTTGCACAGTGTTCTTCACGGATTTTTTTCAAATTTGTCATTTTTTGATCACTTTTTTTGTTTTTTTCGGCACGTGATCTGTTTTTCAGGCTGTAAACAGCTTTATTCAGCTTTTTTAACGATTTAATGGTGGAAAAATTGGTTGTTTTTGGATCAAGAAAAATTCGGGGTTTAGGGTTTCCGCCATTTTTGAAATTTCATGCCAAATAGGGCATGAATCTTTCAAAATTTGTTGGCATATTGATCTTAAAGCTGTGAATCAAAATATTTTGTTACTAATTTGTGAAAATCGTTGAGAAAAACAGACTTTTTTGGAGATTGAAGGCTTCGGTTCACAAAAACAGGTAAGAACTTTGGGTTTTTTTGTTTTTCCGCCATTTGATTTATTTCATGGCATATTTTGAACAAAATGAGTTCAATAATTAGGGTTTTTAATCTTTATTGTGTCTAGTATGATTTAAAATTTTTAATTTTACGTAATCTGGTCAATTACAGCAAGAAATTTGATATGAACAGTGAGATGTCAGGGGAAAAAAATTCCGCTGTTTTTTTTTTTTTTTTCCGCCTTTTGATTTTGTTTTCATGATATATTAGAAATAATGTGTTAAAAATTTAGGTTTTTGATTCCTTATATTGTTGTTTATCAGAAAATATAGTCAATTGGATGTAATTTATTCACTTGGAGGTGAATTTTTGAGTTAAAATCGCTTATGTAAAACGACTCTGTGAAGAACAAATTTTTTTTTTTTTTTTTTTTTTTTTTTTTTTTTTTTTTTTTTTTTTTTTTTTTTTGTAGCCCATGATAGAATTTTTTGTAATCTATGATCGAATTTTTTGTAATCCATGATCAAAATGTTTGTTTTTTTTTCTTGTAATCCATGATCGAATTTTATTTTTTATTTTTTATTTTTGTAACCCATGATAGAATTTTTTGTAATCCATGATCGAATGTTTTGTAATCCATGATCGAAATGTTTGTTTTTTTTTGTAATCCATGATCGAATTTTTTGTTTTTTGTTTTTTATGTAACCCATGATAGAGTTTTTTGTAATCTATGATTGAATTTTTTGTTATCCATGATGTAATTGTTTTTTTCTTTTTTAGTAATCCACGATCGAATTTTTTGTTTTTTTTTGTTTTTTTTTTTTGTACTGCATGATCGAATTTTATGTAATCCATGAACGAATTTCTTGTAATCCATGATAGAATTTTCTGTAATCCATGATCGACTTTTTTGTAATCCATGATCGAATTTTATGTAATCCATGATCGAATTTTTTGTAATCCATGATCGAATTTTCTGTAATCCATGATCAACTTTTTTGTAATCCATGATCAAAATGTTTGTTTTTTTTACTTGTAATCCTTGATCGAATTTTTTGTGTTTTTTTTTTTTTTGTAACCCATGATTGAATTTTTTGTAATCCATGATGGAATTGTTTTTTTTTGTTCTTGTAATCCACGATCGAATTTTTTGTTTTTTTATGTTTTTTTTTTTTTTTGTAATCCATGATCGAATTTTATGTAATCCATGATCGAATTTTATGTAATCCATGATCGAATTTTATGTAATCCATGATCGAATTTTTTGTAATCCATTATCGAATTTTTAGAAAATTTATGAATTTTTTTTTTTAATCCATGATCGAACTTTTTGAAAATTTGTTAATTTTTTTTTTAATCCATGATCGAATTTTTTGAAAATTTGCTGTACTTTTTTTTTTTATTTCTTTTTATCCATGATCGAATTTTTTGAAAAATGATGATTTTTCGAAAAGATGTGAAAATCGTGATAAAGTTTTGATTATCATGATGTATTAAACATTTAAACCTAATTTTTAATTTTTATTGTTTGAGTTTGCTGTAATTTTTTTTTTTTTTTTTTTCATGATCGAATTTTTTGAAAATTGATGATTTTCCGAAAAGATGTGAAAATCGTGACAAGGTTTTAATTATCATGAGGTATTAAACCATATTTTAAATTTTTATTGTTAAAGTTTTTGTTGAAAAAATTGTATGTTGATGGATTATTTATGCAAAAAAATGCATGTTATTATATTTTCAATACAAAACTGTATTTTTTTTATTTGTTGTTCATGGATTTTTAAGTTGGAATGAATGATGTTAGCCGGCTCTTTGAAGAATTGTTTTTATTATTAATTTTTTAATGCAAAAAATGTATGTTCTTGATAATTGAGTTGTAGCCATGCTTGGAGCTTGCATTTTGTATTATTCTAAATGTTTGTAATTGATATGTACGAAATATTATTGTCAAAAAAGGTATTTTGCAATAACAAATAACAACGAATATGACTACATGAACTACCGCAACATATTATCACTACATATTGTGATTATTTTTCTTTTTGAACTGTCAGGTTAATTTAAACTTTTTACATCTTAAAACAGTTGAATCATGTCAAGATCTATAGAAGACCCTGCATGGCAACATGGGGTCAGACTTGATCTCAACAAGAAAGACAAAATTATTTGTAATTACTGTCAAAGAGTGATAAGTAGTGGGGTACATAGGTTCAAGCAACACTTGGCA
Organism: Amborella trichopoda; assembly: GCF_054954075.1. Taxonomy (NCBI): domain Eukaryota; kingdom Viridiplantae; phylum Streptophyta; class Magnoliopsida; order Amborellales; family Amborellaceae; genus Amborella; species Amborella trichopoda. The sequence goes on from NC_142340.1 coordinate 41,540,315, forward strand.
GGGGTTAAGGGAGAAGTTTCTGCATGCACTAGTGTCCCTAGTAATGTAAAAAAACAGATGGTGGCAATTCTTAATGCTAGCAAAGGTAAAAAAATTGCCAAACATAGGACATATCAATATTCGCATATTCATCCAAAAACATGAAAATTCTTAATGGAGTACCCTCATTTTTTATTGAATTCCTAAAAAACAATATTTATAATGAATTTTAATAATTTTTTCGGATTTTTTTGAAGATTTATTCTGACCTATTCACCCGATTCCGATCCGGACCGCCGATTCGCCGATCCGGATCGCCGATTCGCCGATCCGGATCGGTTTTTGAAAAGCCCGATCCGGGTCACCGATCCGGTTTTTAAACCATTGCTTTCGACTATTCTTTTTAACTCTTTTGAAGTCAATTTTGGAGCTCCAATTTTTTGGATCTGACGCACAAATGAATTAATGGTGTGAACTCATGAGTAAGCCCATTCACCAAATACTTTTCTTTAAAAACATACTGTGATCCATATGACCATTGAAAATCTTAGATTGCAAGCGTAATCACAATGCCGACACAACCAATGGATAGATATCCACCGGAGCCACAATGAGATATCATACGATGACAAAGCAGGAAGTCCATTTCTCCTTCCATCACCATCCATTCATCGATTGGACAGTGGTAGACGCTCATGACCATATATTTCTACGGTCTATGGATCATGGATTGGAGTATATGTTTCCATTAACCTCAGTTAGGTAAAGAATTGGTCTCCATGTTTACGCGGGGTCTAATGTAGACTTGATCCCCTCTTGTTGACTTGTACAAAATAATGGAAGATGCTCTACCAAACCCTCTGATGTTATTATATTTTATGACAAGAGAAATGCCACAGCAAGTTCGTTGATATGACTATTGATCATATTATAATAGTGATAGATCATTTTATGAAAAAATACTTCCTCACCTAAAACGCAGAGCAACTTTTATGTCTTAAAAATTGGGGATGTAACTTCTTCGAACAACCCACTAAGCTCAATGAAATATTATATGCATATATTTAAAAATAAAAAATAAACTAAAAAACAATTATAGTTGTCTAATATTCGATAACTCAAATTCAATCTAATCCATTGGACATATCCAAAATGAGGTATTCTAATGGTATACCTCATCTCTCTCTCTTTGTTTATTTATATATATATATATATAGATGTTATTATATATTATAACAAAAAAATGCCATACCACGATTGGTTGACTTGCTAGAGATGGATCATATTATAAAGAACGATATTGCAAGATTATATGCTTCTGCAGGAGCACATCATACACTAACTCCCTTGTTTAAAGCCTTGATGTAGTGTCAGGATCTCAAACTTTGGAGTAGGAACCTCCTCAACTTAATAACCAACTTCATCAGTTAAATAAATGAATAAGTAAGTAACAAGATGCACATTATATATATGTGTGGAAAAATAACCTAGTTAGACCGGAAAGAGATCATCTAATTTTTAGATAGTCAAATTTAATGTTATGTAACTGAAAATCTTATTTTTATTCAAAATACTCACAGAAGGAAACGGTTTACCGAATTAGGATGCACATTAAAAATTTCATTACAAGAGGTTATTTTGATGCTCAAATATCTTCAAATTGATTATCTCGACATCAAGATGCATGAACATGAGAAAAAAATGGATTTCAAGTTTTGGGAATATTGCATCTTGTAATGCAATTTTAGTTCGTCAATTTTCATGATTTTCAAGTATTCATAGATCTTCTCGATCTACATTATTTTTAAGGCTCGAAATTTTATAATTAGAGATGAAAATAGATTTTAAGGCTATCACAAAGATTTCCAGTATTGAAACCACATTTCTTGACACTCTTTGAATGTGCATTTTAGTTTGATTGTTTAGAGCCTAGGGTTTGTACAAATTGCACCCCTCACATAATGCTTCTAACGAGGATCCCAAAACTTTAAATTACAAAAAAAAAAAAAAAAAAAATTCGAAGTAGATATTTTGTAAGAGGGAGTATGTACATAATGTGCTCTAGCCGGGCACACTAAAGCCCATCTTATTATAAAAAGTAAAAAGGACTTTAAAATAGGCGGAACCTTCAATGCAAGTTCCCTTGCCTTGAAAATATAAGAACCACCGATGAGTTCCCTTGCATTGAGACTTCAATGGCTGCAAATTTCAGTTCAGTTCGTAATTGCTTTGACTTGGAACCCTGAGAAGCATTTGTGACTCTAAGCAATGGAGACCTTCGCAGCTTTTACATTGGCATTTTAGGTACATTGGTGGATAAATATTATCTGTCTTCTGTTAATTTTGATTGATTGTTCCATAACGCTTTCTTTCAATTTGTTATTGCAAGGAGGCTTCCCTTCTTTGCAGCACAGCTAATGGTGGAAAGTTCAAATTCTTAACCTTTACTGAGAGAGAGATGTTAAGGGAGTAAGAAGTTTGAAGTTGAACTAAAAGAGATTAAAGGTCCTTTAATATATGCTATGCAGTAAAAAGGGTATTTACTGCGAACTTTTATTAACTTTTTATTTTCAGTACATTTCAATTAGTGCATCTTGTAATATTATCTAGATCGTTAATTTTCAAGTGCTCACAGATTTGCTAGATTTACATTATTTTTTAACTTTGGAATTTTATTATTAAAGACGAAAATACGTTTTCAGACCATCACAAAGATTTTTGATACTGAAACAATATGTTTTGGCACTATTTGAAGGAGCGCTTCCCTTGAATTGGTTAGGGCCTCCGACTTGTACAAACCACACCCTGCATATATTAGGAAGTGCTAGATTGTTTCGCCCTTGTCACTAACATGCTATGTTGTGATGGTTTCATTTAAAAACTGCCACCGACCTTATGGGGACTGTAGCGGTCTCTATATATATATTGCGTCAAATTTGCGTGAAAAAAATTCCACCATGGACATGTTATATCCATGACGGACCGCCACGGACATGTTATGTCCGTGACGGTGTTTAATCCACACCGTCTGAAAAATCAGACTGCGCCGAACCTATAGATAAAAATACTGTTCATTTTCGTCCATAGGTGTTTTGTAGTCTCTTCCATCCATCCATATATATATATATATATATATATATATAGGAAAAAGATGTGGTTAGCAAGCTCGTACGCCGACCGTTACAATTAAAATAGGAAAAGATTAACCGCTAGTAAAAAAATGGGCCTAAAAAAGAACATACCGAGTCCTTTCTCTCTCTCTACTCTTCCCACCTTCATCCCTCCTCTGCCTCTCCAACGCTCCTGTCAATAGCGATCTCAATCTCTGTATCTCTCTCTACCTGATCTTGCGCTCAACCCACCCCTGCCTGCAAGCTTCCCCCTCTATGTATCTCACATCACATACAAGTAGAGCCAAGCCCTTCACCCCCAAAGATAGCATACCTCGACGAATATTTAACACAAGCTGCCAATATATTTCCGTGAATTGGAGTAGAAAACCCCTAAATGGTGCCTGTGTCACCATGTTTAAATGAATTCACAAATCTAGTTCATGTGTCAAGACGGCAAATTGGGCCTCCAAATGCTTCAAAACAACACAAGGCATATGCAATTACCTAAAAAACACAATTCATGTGCCCCTTTGAACTGTGAAATCATTTATTAGAAAAAAAACAAAATGGATTCACAATTAAAAATGCTAAGGTATAAACCCAACTCAGCGTTAATATGAACTGGGCGCGGTATTTATAAGGTTGCAACCTTAAACAATCCAATTAAGGCGCACCTCCAAATTTTATCATAATATGTAATTTTGTTATAAAAAAATTAAAATTATCTTAAAATCTATTTTTATATCTAATTAGAAAATTTTAAATTCCAAAAATTGTTAAAATCAAATAGATCTATAGACATATGAAAATCTTGAAAATAGACAGTTTAGATAATGTGTTGCAAGATGCACTATTTATGGGACTCAAAAACTTTTTTTTTCATATTTATACATCTTGATATCGAGATGATCAATTAAAAGGTTTTTCAACATTAAAACATCCCTTCTGATAGATTTTTGAGGTGCATCTGTAATTCTATGATTGCAACTTTATATAAACTTTTCCTCGTATAAGATCCAAATACAGCTTCTAATACAGTTAAATCATTTTATGTAGGCACGTTTTCTATGAACCTTTTGGCTTCTGCCCATTCTCTCTCTGACATTCACGTTTTCTATGAACCCTTTGCGGATGCTTTCTTTGGGCCTTAGTTATAGACATTAAGGGATGGCAGAGAAGAGCATGGGATGATTTTGGGGTTCTAAGAGGTTCCTTTGAGAGAAGAGAAGGGTTGAGATAGAGGAGTGAGAAAGAGAGGAGATGGGGCAGGTATGAGGGAGTGCGCGCAAGGAGCAGGAAGTCGGAGAGGAAGAGAGGCGGTGGTAGGGATAAAGGTGGGAGGGAAGAGTAGAGAGACACGTTTATGTTTTTGCACAATTTATTGCAAGCTTATACTTTTTTTTCGTTGTAATCGCAACCGTCCAAAATTCATATGGTCATAATTGTCCGGTAGTGTTTCACTTTTCATTTTTTTTTTTTATATATCAGAATGATCTGAAATTTGGAGTGTGTATTTATCAAAAATAAGCAAATCTAAAAGAAATATCAAAAAATTATTTTACAATAAAAATTAACCAAAGGTATTTTGGTCAATCTTTTTCACGAATTAATTTTTAAATATTTCAGGTCATTCCAATTTGTAGAAAAAAATGAAAAATGAAATACTACCTGATAATCGTGACCGTGTGATGAACTTTGGAGGGTGATGAGGGTAGGCGAAATCACTGTTCATTTTCGCCTATAGACGTTAGGAAGACTTTTCCTATATATATATACCCTTATTCTATGGTATAGTAAATTTTTGTTTCGGAGTATTTTAGTCAAGAGTAAATTAAAAATTCTTAATAGAAACAAAAACATTTATTAACAATGGTGAACAATGACATAATCAATACGGTGTGTGACATCACCCATGAGATGTATTAATTGTTTTTCACTACTAATAGAATACCACTATTTTATTCTAAAAATATTTATTCTATATATATATATATATATATATATATATATGGAAGATACTACAAAACGTCTATAGGAGAAAATAGACAGTGATCTATCATACCCTCATCACCATCCAAAGTTCATCGCACGATCCCGATTGTTCTGTAGTGTTTATTTTTCATTTTTTGTTTACAAATCAGAATGACTTAAAATTTGAAAAGTGTCTTAATAAAGAATAGGCGAATCTAAAAAAAGTATCAAAAAAATATTTTACATGAAATAAATTGACCAAAATATCCCCAAAATGTTTTGGGGGTATTTTAGTCAATTTATTTTCATGAAATTTTTTATATATATTTATTAGGTGCGCCTCATTAAGATGTACACACGCACCAAGTTTCAAATCATTCTAATTTGTAAAAAAAGTAAAAAGTGAGACACTACCAAACAATCGTGACCATACGATAAACTTTGGACGATGATGAGAGTAGGTGAAATCACTATTCATTTTCATCTATAGATGATGGGAATCCTAGATATATATATATATATATATATATATATATATATATATATATATATATATTAGGATCATAGTTATTGGGGGAGGGAGCAGGAACGACTCCGGTTCTAGGAGCGGGAGCGGGAGCATCGGATCGAGGCTGCCGAAACCACTAAAGCTCAGGGGGAGAGTTCTAGTATGAGTAAAAGTTGCAGATCGAGATCCCGTATGAATAGAAAGCGTGTTCCTGATACATTGGGATCGAGTCCTTATTTAACGGGAAAGCATTCCATGTAAAATGGGATCATATTCCCATGCTCATTAGGATCGCGATCCCATTGACAACAGGAAGAGAATCCCATTTAAAGTTGAGTCGTGCCCCCATCTAAGAAAAATGCGTTCCTATTAAGAATTGATCGAGCTCCATTCAAGGTTGGATGGCGTTCCGCTTAACTTGGAGCCAATCTCCACCTGTTTTCTCTCTCGCTCTCCCTCTCTCTCTCTCTCTCTCTCTCTCTCTCTCTCTCTCTCTCTCTCTCTCTCTCTCTCTCTCTCTCTCTCTCTCTCTCTCTCTCTCTCTCTCTCTCTCTCGACAAGACAATCACTACCTCTTCAACCTCCGCAGCCCTAATCCGATGGATCCATCTGCCAAATCGCGCTCTGTCTCTCTCTAACTTCATACTGAGTGGACTCTTTCTCTCTCCTCAGAAAGCACAACAGCAACAAAAAACTGCATACCCAACTCAACCTCGCTTGCTAGCAGTTGGGGACCTCTATGATAATCTCCAAAAGGCCAAACAACTCTGAAAATAGCTAAATTCTTCAATGAAAAACTATGAATTAGATTGCAGGCAACTCCATGGTTGTGAAGGTTGGTGATATCCTTGACAGAGGGGGAGAAGAGTTCAAGCTCCATTTTAAAAAAAAAAAAACTCAAGCAAGACGCAAAGACATCAAATGGGAAGTTGTTAATTTTACAAGGAAACCATGAAAGCTTGAATATACCTGGAGATTTCAAGTATGTTATAAAAGTTGACATTAACGAAATCAAGAGTTAGGGTGAATGGTTTTCTATAGGAGTTCAAATGAAAAACCTTTGTAAAAGATTTGAAAAGTAAATTAACATTTTTAATGGAGTACCCAAAAATTACCCATCTGGAATTAGGGCGAGAATAGCTGCTTTAAGTCTTGGGGGCCCAATTTTTACGTATTTTTTAGCTGATAACCCTACTATTTTAATGGTGGATGGCTATATTTTTGTTCATGGTGGGATCCTCCCTAAGGATGGAGTTCTGAGAACGTAGGGATCGTGATCTTAATATTCTGGCAGCGGGGATCTAATTTGTTCGAGAACGCATTTCTTGGCATAGTGGGAGCGGGTCCGTGCTAGGCGCGAGCTCCGTTGTGAATGGGGTCGAGAATCCTAAAAATAAGAGCAAGCTCCCAAAATGTTGGAAACGGATTCCAAATGAGATCCCGACCACAAAGCGCTGGAGTTAGGTCCCCGAGGGGGAGCGCCACCCTAGTTGGGCGCTCTTGGTAACTATTATTAGGATCACTTGCCACGATACATGGGCTCCTAAGCGATTGAAGCACATGATAGCCTTCAATTCTACTATATAAGTTATGGACTTTCTTGATAAGAAACCTAACAAGAAAAGTCAATTAGAAGAGAAGATCAACCATGTCTAACAACCAATATAAAGCTCCCAAATTAAAAAAAAAAAAGATATTCAAGAACATCAAGATTTATTTGTGGACTGCTAGACAAATTATGTTCCATCATGTCACTGTATGAGGGCCATACCCTCAATTTGTGACGCAGTATAAAATTACCGGTGACTAATACCCAGAAAAAATATCTGTGTTTTAGAGATAAATAAAAATCATGAAGAAAATTACAAGAAGACAAAGATTTGGATATTTCTTAGAATATAAATGATGACCAACTCTTTCAAAAGACCGAGATTTGGCCATAAAAAACACGGACTTAAGTTTTCTAAGTAAAACATACATCGTAAAATTAGACTTTATCAAACTAAACCCAAAAATCCTATTTTTAATAGTTAACCCTAATAAATAAAATTAAGAATTCTACCATACTCTAAAAATAAAATTAACAAAAATGTAATTAAGCTTAGTGTTGGTTGTGGGTTGTAAAAATTAAGGTTATTGTGGGTTGTAAAAATAAAATTAACATACATGCTGGATGTGGGTTTTAAAAAACACGTTACCATCTTGTTATACTATGGTTACTGTTCGAGATTGATTGTAAAGTGTGTATATCATACACTCAAGGGAGAACAGAATATAATTGTCAAGTAGAAAACTTACATTGGAGGATTTTTTTGTTAGAAATTTTGTGATCCCCTTTAGAATCAACATATGTTTATTTAAAAAGAGAAGACTGTTGAACTCCTAAACACCAAGAACTGGTTATTTTAAAATTATGTTGCCTCTTTCAATTTGGGTGAGGTTTGTATGAGGTGCCCTCTTTATGCTCCAGAAGTATGGCCTGAAATCTGCTTGGAGATTTAGTTTTGGTGTCATAAACCTTAAGATAGCTTGAAAATTTATTTTTTATCTCTAATTATAACAATTTAAATTTTAAACTGGTATAGATCAAGTAGTTCCATAAACACTTATAAATCTTGAAGATAGATGGTCCAGATAACTTGTTACAAAATGCACTATTTTTAAGAATTGAAATCTTTTTTCCTTCATATCCACATATCTCGATGTCAAGATGATCAACTTGAGGGATCTCCAAAGTTAGAATACTATCTTCAAAGTATTTTTTAGGTACACCTTGCTTTAACAATACTAGGTTACATGCTAATATAAACTCTTTTCTTCGACTTTATTACATTATTGTCTACAACAAAAATGAATGTAGAGAGAGAGGTTGCTCACTAGGTTGAGGCAGTTCTATCCTTAAAATTCAAAATTTGAAACCCTGGCTATTCTCTAGGTCAAGGCTTTTCCCGTGGAAATGAATATAAGATATGCTCCTACATAAGCCTATAATCTTTTTGGCTTGATATTATATGGGATGAGAATTCATGTGCATTTGAAGTTCGTGTGATGTTAGGCAATAGTTGCTCTTTGTGTAATTACCATACCTCTATTCAGGAATCAGATTTGGGCATGGGTGGTTAGCAGCTTAAATCTAGCAGCGTTAGATCTCAAGTTCGATTCCGCCAAACTACCCAAAAAAAAGAATGTCGTAGCTATATGCTGGCTTTGGAATTTTTTTGCATGGATATGAAATTATTTAATGGGAACTCTCTGTCCTCAAGGACTCTTATAAAACCTTGGCATTTTTTTCATGCATATAAAATTATTTAATGGGAACTCTCTGTCCTCAAGTACTCCTATAAATCCTTTACATGAACTTTCGTGACTTAAGGTATCTACTAAAATACATTTAAAATAAGAAAATGTCATGTATGTATGGTATTTGATATTGTTTGGTGGGTGTTCATCTTTAACAAAATGCTTGATCTTCAATAAATTTCTTTTTGCTTTTATATATTTTTGGTTAGGTTACAAGTGTTGTTCAATAAAATTGAGTTCAGTTATGTTGTGTTGTTCAAAATATGAGCATTTTTTTTAATTTTTTTATTAAAATGATAGTACATTTTCTTATATTGGATTATGGGAATAAACTTTCATAGTAATGGAGATAATTCTTTGTTAGTTTGTAAGTCTGATACTATGATAGAGTATTTCGTTTCTCTAAGAAGGCTCTCTGTGTATTAATCAATCTCTACAATATAAACCTTTATTGAAAATTGTTTCATACGGGCTGCATTTCTACAATATACGGTCCAGAGGTATAAAGTATCCATCTCAAAGATGGATGTAAATAGGTGGTCCATCTAAAAACAAGTGTGACTAACGGTCCAGATGTTTTTTTAGTACAATTATTAATTTAAGTATTGGTGTGGTTTCTATAAGGTTGCAACCTTAAACAATCTAATTAAGGCGCACCTCCAAATTTTGTCTTAACATGTAATTTTAGTGTAAAAAATTCTTAGGATTATTTGAAAATCTAATTTTTAAGCTAATTATAAAATTTTAAACTCCCAAAATGGTCAAAATCAAATAGATCTATAAGTATATGAAAATCTTGAAAATGGACGGTCTAGATAATATGTTATAAGATGCACTATTTTTGGGACTCAAAATCTTTGCTATTTTCATATTCCTACATCTTGATGTTGAAATGATTATTTATGGGTTTTTTCAACATTAAAAAAACATTTTTTGATGGATTTTTTAGTGCATCTATAATTCTACATTTTAAGTTTGCAACCATATATAAACTTTTTCCTTTAAGTATTCAACTGTATTTTACTTTTTCATATTCATGATCTATATGCGAGCTGGCAACATAGAAATTGTGTCCAACATATATATATATATATATATATATATATATATATATATATATATATATATATATATATATATATATATATATATATATATATATATATATATATATATATATATATATATATATATATATATATATATATATATATATATATATATATATATATATATATATGACATTAATCATCATCATTTTATCCTTTTTTTAATTAATTGGGGTCGACTATATGAATCTTAGTTCTCCATTCTGCTCTAGTAAATGTCATATCCTCAATGAGGCCATAAGTCCTCATATTTTGCAAACTATTTCCAACTACGTCTTTTTGGGCCTACCTTTTGCCCTTTTCAGTCCTTCCACTTGAACTAACTCGTACCTCCTAACAGTGTTGTACTTGGCCGTCGCCGCACATGGCCAGTCTAGCTAAGTCTACTCTCTCGTATTTTATTGTTTATTGGTACCACGCTTAAATTCTCTCGAATAGGTACATTTCGAATTCTATTATTTCTTGTTTTGTCACTCATCCATCTCAACATCCTCATTTCCGCTACATTTATTTTATAAGTATATTGTTTTTGTCCGCTCAACATTCCGCCCCATAGAGCAAAGATGGTCTCACCACTATCATATAGAACTTACCCTTCTTCCTCATTAGTATGTGGAGATCACATAAAAATCCAGTTGCACATCTCCACTTCGCCTACCTAGTTCTAATTCTGTGTACGACATCTTCGTCGATCTTTCTATTTTCATGAATCATCGATCTAAGATTTTGAAAGTGCGGTCTCTTTTGTACTTCATGGTGGTCAATCTTGATTACTTCTCACTTCTACTCCTATTAATAGTACACTTGCCTTCCATGTACTCTATCGTAGTTCAACTAATTTAAAATCCTTTAGATTCTAGAGCATCCCTCCAAAATTCTAATTTTTTGTTGATATGATTTCGGGTCTCATCAATCAAAACTATCATCTGCGAACAACATGTACTACGATACCTCATCTTGTAGGTGCTTGGTAAATTCATCCATAACTAAAACAAAGAGGTACAGGCTCAATGTTGACCTTGATGTAGACCTATTGTCAATGAAAACTCGCTCGTCACTCCACTAGTTCTTTGTACACTAGTTAGCGCTCTATCTGACATATCTTTTATCAAATCGATGTAGTGGCTAGAGGCACCTTTTTTTTTTAACACTCACCAAATCAAATATCAAGGTACTCTATCATAAGTTTTCTCTAGATCAATAAAGACCATGTGGAGGTCTTTTCTCTTCGCCCTAAACGTCTCAATCAGTTGCCTAAGTAGGAAAATACATTTAGTTGTTTACCTTCATGGCATAAAACCAAATTGGTTTTCATATATACTGGTTTCATGCCTTAGTCGTTGCTCAATGACTTTTTTCAGAGCTTCAGAGTATGACTCATAAGCTTGATCCCTCAATAGTTTGTACAACTATATTTGTCTCCTTTGTTCTTGTAAAATACAAGAACATAAAATACAAGATACTATACCTTGCTTTCCCATACATATTGATTATACATTCCATGTTGATTACATAATTTTCTTAGCAAAACAAATGGTCATAATTGGGTCCTTCCTACGTCACAAGGACAACGGCAAGTGTTTGTTTTCTATATAGTGAGGACATTTCGAACACCAACCTAAAAATTAACGTTTGAGTGTCATATTTTTGGTGTGTCGACACCCGCCAAAAACCACAGCATATTAATTTTACGTCAAGTACTATATTAAGACAAAAATGTGAATTCCTTTGTAGAGATAGTGGAAATAGTCCAAGACTAGCCGAGCCCACCCCAAACTGCTTTAAGGCTAGGGCTGGTTTGGGCTTGAAACCTTTGTGTTTAGTAACGAGCCTGACCTCGCCATAAAGCCAAAATCTATTTTATTCCAATTATTTTTTTGGAATTAGTTTATAAGTCAAACTTCACCAAGGTGCAAATCACGAAAAATTCTCTAAAACATTAAACATCCAACCATGTGAGGCTACGATCTCTACAAGAAAAAAAACGAAAGTGAAACCATGAATCAATAAAATTAAGAAACAAGATAAAATTAGGGGCCTAATTTATAGGGGAAAAGAAATAAAAAGCCAAAAAAAGCACAAGATAAGATCAAACTCATGATCTATTTGAAAAGTTGGACTATGCATTCAGTGTATATAAATTAAGCATTTTCTTATTTTTCTTATTGTTACACCGGTAAGACCACTCACAATGTCCAATCGCAAGACCACTCACTTACTACCACTATTGAATATAATTCCTTGAATAAAAACTTTAACTCATTGCTTTATGGGAATAGAAGAGCACAACATAAAAATAAAATTTAAATAATTAAAATTGTCGGAGATTACTTCAACCGGGCTTAGTACAGCTCACGCCGAGTCTCTTCATTCTGATGGTTCTCGGGATCTATGATCAATCTCTTGATTCTCCTACTTATAGCAAAACTCTCTCAAATGCATATAGATCTCGATCTAGAACCAATTATCTAATACCTCAATGCCTTAGTCTTGCTCAAGTGATGAGAGATAGAAATCAAAAAGGGAGGAAGAGATCTACTAACTAGGGGATGCTCCACTTTACTACCCACAAATCAAGAACCAATCATAGCATCGAGTGTGCTCCTTTATAAACTCTAGAGACATAGATACTAGGTAGGGGGTGCCCCTTAGGTTTGCTTGAGAGAGAGAGATATTGCTAGGTTGGTGTGTACCCCTCTTGTTAACTTAGGAAGACAGAGAGAGAAATCCTAGGTTGGGGCGTGCCCCCTTTTAGATAAATCTTTTGAGAGAAAGAGAGAAAGAGAGAGAGAGAGAGAGAGAGAGAGAGAGAGAGAAGAGAGACGAGGTATAGAGATTTGGTAAAAGGGAAGAGTCACCTTTTTATAGCTTTTTTTATGCTGTTGGGTTTGCCTCAATTCGTAGGGTCAAATATTGACCATCAATCTAAAGAGACTTGTGGAATAAGAGATTTGAGTCATCCATTTCTTAGATCCAATATCAAGATTCAAAAAAGATGCTAGAACCTTATTCCCATCAAATACGTAAATAAAGAAAATACTTCTCTGACTTCTCTTTTATGAATATTCATTCCTTATTTATACAATCTTGTATAAAATTCTCTTACACTTGTCATCTTGAATTTTCAACCTTCTTTCAATTTAAAACTTCCCAAAAGATAAAACTCAATTTGGATGTCATGAACTTCATGGCAAATAAAAATAGAAAGCAACACCCTTAGAGTGGGGTGTGCCTCCCACGGTGACCATTGGAGGTCTCCATGCAAATTCCCATGTATTTAATTTAAGGTGGGTCTCACTCCTTATGGTGGGTCCCCCATGTATTTATTAAAAATTAATTTGATTTTAGAATATTTAGAAATAGAACTTTATTTCTCTTGTTTATTAAAACATTGATAATTGATTTTATTTATATTATAAATTCAAATGACAAAATTAAAATATCAAGATAATCACAAAAATTCCAATAAGTATTCTAAAAAACACATATAATATAAAATTAATTAAAACTAATTAATTTTGATAGAAATTGGATCCGTATAGGTAGGAATTATCAATATACTGGAGTACTCCACCTTCAACAATGAACCACAATCCACACTAGCTTTCTTAAACTGACTTAGCAGTTTTCATGACCCACAGTCCACTATAGCGACTCCTGATTGGACTGCATAAGTCCGCCAATGGGCTAGGGGATATAATCCCAGTATGTGGATTTCAGGTTTTCTCCTAGAGACAAAACTATGGTCCCTCAGACCATGATGCAACTACGACCTTATGGTGCATAGGGGTAATCTCTCACACTTGCACATGCTTCACCATCAATGGTGGATCACTATCAAACTATGGTTATCTATGTACATATCGTGTTGTGATACTAAGATAAGGTTTTAACCCAGTCTCTAAAGGCCAATCATCATATATAAGGATCTCACAGTCCCTTGGCTCTCATCAAGATATACTCTGACCTCATCAAAATCTAATCAACTAAACCCTTCTCTGTTTTATCTCTATGGCGAGGTACCTTCGATTTTTACAACTCTATTGGCCTAGTACGTTGAACTGTCGAAATATCTCATGTGCTTACCATCTTTGTATGATGTAAGTCCAGTCAATTTTCCCTTCCAAAGATATCTCCTGGCCAAAACCCTAGCTAAAGTTACTAAAAAGAAAAAGGTAACAACTACTTAATCAAAGAAATCGAACCCTATAAAACACCAAGGAAACTTTCCTCTAAACAAAATAATACAAATATTTTTTAATAATAATTGTGAGAGGTAGGGGGAGAGAGAGTGAGGGAGAGTGCGAGCGAGCTTTAGTCGAGGGTAGAGAGATAGGAGGTCCATAGAACCATAGCGAGTGGGAAAAGAGAAAGGTTCACATGAGATGAGAGAGAGAGAGAGCTTCAACTGAGACTAGATAGATAGGTCCATAGAATCATAACCAGTGGCAAGAGAGAGCTTCATGAATGAGAGAGAGAGAGAGAGAGAGAGAGAAAGAGAGGGGTTTAGATGAGTTTTATCGGGAGAAGCTTAGGCGCCGAGGGTTTTAGAGAGAGTGTGAGAGTCTCAGGGAGCTATAAAGTTAGAGTGGTAATTGGACAACTGGACTGCAGTTATATCTAGGGTTTTGAATGTGAACATTGCAGATGCAGCTCTTGATCCTGCAGTTCAAAAATAACCAGCAGAGCAAAGCCTTTCTACATCAAGGAACACACCCATAATAAACTAATAAATAGAATGAGGAAAAGCCATGAATCTGTGGTCGAGTTTCTTCTAACCTTGCAGTGTTGGGGCAGTAGATGAGGCACCTGGAAGCAATTTGGAGACGTAAAAGAGAAAATGAGGCATTCAATTAATTTTTTAGCGCGTATAGGATGCTCCCGCACATTATACACTAGTACTTGGGCAAAAGAGCTACTTCCGAGGATCATTTCAGGTCTTACGTTTTGCAATCTAGTTTAGTACTAAATACACAGATCTGACCATACATAAAATTTGAGAGTATTTTGTCACCCTAACTCTAAATATGATTTTACCGGAGGGAGTGTACAAACAATATGTTCCCATGGTAGCATTTAATCGGTGGCTTTAATCTTATATCAATGTCCAAGTATTTGTTGGGGGTGCAGAGAGCTTATCTCTTGATATGAGCCTTAATTCCATTTAAGAATATTGAAATTATTGCTCTTTTGCTGTAACAGACTACAAACATAAGAAGATATGAAGAGGATAAGAGAAAAATATTAAAAGAGAGAAAAATAATGCAGAAATTAAAAAGAAGCAAAACACAAAGATTTGCATAGTTCGACAATATACCTAAGAATTCATAGATTTCAACACACATAAAGTAACACACATGGAAGCCAGGAAATCATAGATTTCACTGTGCTCAAACCAACAGTCCAACTTATTCTAAGCACTCCAGCATATAGAAAACATAGATGTAAAACATGGATGATAAAGTCTATCAAGAGTCTTCACACTGCACTCAAACAGCACTTAAAAGCTGGAAACACCTCTCTCACTCTCTCGCCCCCTCTCTCTCTTTCTCTCTCTCTCTCCAGCATATAGAACACATAGATGAAGAACACAGATGATAAAGTCTATCAAGTGTCTTCACACTGCACTCACATAAAACTTAATGCTGGAAACACCCTCTCCCACACACTAACTCTCTCTCTCTCATACCTCTATATTCTCTCTCTCTTCTTTGGCAGCTCCTTGGACCTTCATAGTGAGATAGAATAAGAAGGCAGCCATGAAAACAGCTACCCCACAAAGCAGGCCGACGAGCCAGGATATGTTATGCGGCAGAGAAAGCAGCACTTGAAGTGGGAAAGCCACGGCAAAAAGGCCTATTCCAAGACCTAGGAGGCCCTTCATGACCACCATGCCTGTAACGGAATGGGGGATGAAGACTATAAGAACAACAAGCTCCACTGATATCATAAAAATGACCAGGTAAATATTCAGTAGTGCAGCTAAGACATATATCTGGTTAGATTTAAGTGGAAGTCTCATGGCCAAGGCAAAGGTGGATGGTGCCATGGCTACGGCCAAGGGGGCTATAGCTTTGTATGTGGGCTTTATGTCTACCGGAGCACGCATTTGGTTGGTAGATTCAGGAGAAAATGGTCCAGATTCTGGGGACGATTTGACGGAGTCTGACCCAAAATTGTGGTGGTTGTCGGCGCAGTTCGGAGGCTTGCACTTAGCTGAGGGGTTAGATGTGGTGGCTAAAATCTGGGTTGTCAGATCATCATCAGGAAATGCATCATGGCTTCTGAATCCTTTGGTTTTGGGGCTCGAATTGGTGGAATCTGGTTGTGTAGTGGACTCATCCTCCTGCAAAAAGAGGGAGAGAAGAGATTGAAGAGAGAGAGAGAAAGAGAGAGAGAGAGAACAAGATTGAATTTTGTCAATACCTGTTCTTGTGGAGTAGAGAAAAAATGGCACCACGCATGGATGAGAACAGCTGAAAAAGAATGGAAGAAGGTGCGAAGATTAGTGAAAACCGAAGCCATTATATCCTGTGTTAAGAATCTCAAGACTCTGTTGTGTTAGATTGTGAAGAAGTGGGGGGGTTTGGTGGAGCTCCCAGTCTTTTTATATGTAGGTACCAATACTTATTTTTTGCTTTTTTTTTTTCGAAGGTTTGGACACATGTACTTTGGCCCCGAGAGTGTGAATTGTACACATACCCTTTAGAGAAAAGACTTTCACGTTTGGTTCACGTGAAAATGTTTTTAAAAAATATTTTCATGTGAAAATTTTTTTTTCATGTAGTCAAGTGTGAAAATATTTTTACATCAATTAATTACCAATTGGTATGAAAAGATGCAATAAGACTAATTGATATGAAAATATTCTCACACTTGACCGTAAAAAAAAATTATTTTGCTATGAAATGTTTCACGCGAACCAAATGTGCTTTTGTTATTTTTTTCCTTTTAAGAAAATTCTGGGATATAGTCTAGAATCATTAACCATTATTTTCGGGGAAAAAAAAAAGAAGGTTGATTTTCAGTTTTAAACATGAACATCTAATTGATCGGATTCTTGTTCAATCCTTGGACGTGAGTTTTTTCATGTAGATAAATTCAGGGTGCCATTTCAATTTTCCAATTTTAATTCAGGTTGGTGGGTAGGTTCCTCAAACAAGCTGTTAACTATGTGGAAGTACTCAGGCGACTAACCGAACAGAAAGCCGGGAGAGAGTGATTGAATCTGTGCATGCCCTCTCTTTGGCATATACACTGTGCCCCGCCCTCTATGGACAGGGTCCAAAAAATATTCCTGTGTTGGGTTTTCCCAGGTGAAGCACAAATTGTACATTTTGTCCCACGTGAAGCACAAATGTACATTTTGTCCCAGGTGAAGCACAAAATGTTATAGTTCTCTTTGGATATTGAGTGTTTGCATATATATATATATATATATATATATATATATATATATATATATATATATATATATATATATATATATATATATATATATATATATATATATATATATATATATATATATATATATATATATATATATATATATAGAGAGAGAGAGAGAGAGAGAGAGAGAAAGAAACAGAGGGTGCAGTTTGCATATGGATGCATCAGTAGGTGTTTAGGTAAAGTTCACTTTCAAATTTTATCATGATATGTAATTTTGATGTAAAATGTTCTTATATCTAATTATAAAATGTTCTTATATCTTATATCTCAAAATTTATTTTTATATCTAATTATAAAATTTTAAATTTAAAAAATGGTTAAAATCAAGTAGATCTATAAATATATGAAAATCTTGAAAATGGACGGTGTAAAGAATATGTTATAAAATGCACCATTTCTTATACTTAAAATCTTTTTATTTTTTATGGTAGTACATCTCGATGTCCAGATGATCAATCAAAGGATTTTTCAACATTAATATTACTTTTTCCGATGGATTTTGGAGGTGCATCCGCAATTATACATTATAACGTTGCATCTTGATATAAACTTTTTACATATATATATATATATATATATATATATATATATATATATATATATATATATATATATATATATATATATATAAGGTTGGAATCTTAAACAATCCAATTAAAGCGCACCTCTAAAATTTATCATAAATGTAATTTTGATATCAAAAATTTCTAGGATGGCTTGAGAATTTATTCTCATCTCTAATTATAAAATTTTAAACTCTAAAAATGGTTCAAATCAAGTTGATCTATAAATACATGAAAATCTTGAAAATGGACTGTCTAGATAATATGTTTCAAAATACACTATTTCACGGACTCGAAATCTTTTTTTCTTTTCATATTCATACATCTCGATGTTGAGATAATCAATTAGAGAGTTTTCCAACATCTAAAAAACCTTTTATGATGGATTTTTGCGGTGCATCTTTAATTCTACATTCTAAAGTTCACAAAGGTTTATTTATAAAGTTTAAAGTTTTAAAAATGGTGTTGATCGGCAGCTCTATGAAAACTTGAAGATCTGCAAAATTGACGGCCTAAAAATGCGTTACAAAATACACGTTTTGATATATAAACTTTTCATATATATATATATATATATATATATATATATATATATATATAGAAAGTTTATATAAGGTTGCAACCTTAAAATGGAGAACTACATATGTACCTCAAAAATCCATCGAAAAAAGTTGTTTTAATGTTGAAAAGCTCTCTAATTGATCGTCTTGATATCGAAATATATGAATATGAAAAAAAAAAGATTTTGAGTCCTAGAAATAGTGCATCTTGCAACACATTATCTAGACTGTCTATTTTCAAGATTTTCATATGTTTATAGATCTACTTGATTTTAACCATTTTTAGAGTTTAAAATTTTATAATTAAATATGAAAATAGATTTTCAGATAATCTTACAAATTTTTAACAACAAAAATACATGTTATGATAAAGTTTGGAGGCACACCTTAATTAGATTGTTTAAAGTTGCAACCTTGTAGAAACCACACCTATATATATATATATATATATATATATATATATATATATATATATATATAAAAGATAAATGGTGTCTTTGTAAACAAATCCATATATACCTAAAATAAATTGTTAAATAGTTCAACTTTTAAGTACATTTTTTACAAATTTCTCTCTCTCTTCTTTTTGTTTTTGTTTTTGTTTTTGTTTTTTTTAACGTCGTTAAGCTGGGTTGATTACTTTACATAATAAATATTCAGGTAATAAAATTGTTCCTTTGTTGGGTTTTTCCTGAGGGATCAAATGTGCATTTTACTCCGAGAAAAGCACAAAATCCTATAGTTTTCTTATCTACTCTGACGTTTATCTCGACTCTTTATGGGGAACTTCGCATTTAGCGCGTGCATCAACTTCTCACATTGACATTTCAGATGGAGGATGACGATAAAGTATAGATTAATGTTGTTCTTTTGAAATTAGGAGTCATCCCGGCGGTCTGCCCATCTCAAAGTCTATGTATTAGCCATTACGTCATAGGCAAACGTGGTCAATGACGATTTTTCAAACAAATAAATTACAAAATAACTCGAAGCCTATACTTTTTATACAACTTACACCCAACCAAATTTTTTCTCTCACTTTTTTCCCAAGAAAAAACTTTCTATGCAAATACTCCCACGGAAAAAAGTTTCTTTTTTTTTTACGAAAATACCCTTCCCATATACAAAAATTATTTTGGACTTTCTTATATACATACCCCCAAGAAAAAGTTTTCTTTTTTTTATAGAATTGCGCTTCCCATACAAAAATCATTTTGGTCAGATTTGACGTTGACTTTTGGACCCGTATATTACCGAAAGGTACTATCACATTGTCGGAATGCACAAGAGCCAGACGGCCTTTTGTAACTGTCGGATCACTATTTGCAACTGCCAGACCGCGCTTTACGACTGCGCAACTGCAGTTTGCAACTGTCGGACCACCCTTTACAACTACTGGACCTCCTTTTTCAATTGTCGAACCCCACTTTATACAGTGTCCGAACCCTACTATCAGACCACACTTTACATAGTACTGGAGCCCTATTTCCAAATCGTACTTTACACTATGCCAGAGCGTTACAGCTAGACCGCACTTTGTGCCTGAGCCCCTATTTTGGTGGGTGGAAAGAGAGGTGTGGGTAAGGTAAAAGTGAGGGAGGGTAGTTTTCGTATTTTTTTTTTTTTTGGGTTTTTTGACATAGAAAGTATATTTTTTTTTTTCGTAATTTCCCCTTTCTCTATGACAATTACCCCAAAAAAAAAAAAACTGAAAATCAAATAATTGTCTTATATGAAATGTGGGATGTTATTTTTTATGTGAGAATTTAAACTCTCTTCTTCTTCTTTTCTTTTGTTTTTCTGTCAAAATAATAGAATTTCAGATACATCGTTCACTTTTGTTAATATATTATGTCATGCGTGCTTTTGTTTTTTAATAAAAGAAACGATAGAAAATGCCAGCTTTAATAAAATTTATATTTGTTTGGAATGTCTAACATTAAATAGTAGAGTGCCACGTGAAGAAAGTCATGCCCGCCCCATTACAAAAATTTATCATTTCATATAACAATCATTTTGTTACTACTTAACATGGAAAAGAAAACCCTTTTGACTAATCCACAAGAAAAAAAAAAAAGGAAGAAAACAAAAAACAAATTGGGTTTTCTGACTAGTTCAGCGCATCATCTCACCGACCAACTTATCTCTTGACAACTAAAGGTCGGCGGGTGAAAATGTGCCCCATGAGGTCTCACGGTTTAGTTGGACTTGGACCTAAAAGGCCGGAAGTAACCTAGACCTGATTGGGTCCTAGCGTCTAGACAGACCTAGAGTGGCCCGGACTTGGTCAGATCCAAATAACCGGACCATCCGGTCATAGAAAAAGATTCCTCCAGCGATGTACTTTGAAACTCGATTAATACTATAGCTACAAGCCTTTGGGCTCAAAGAGAGAAAATTACTTTTATCATTGACTGAAAAAGACCTATGCGGGGGTTGTTTTCTTTCCCTGATTTTCCATTAAACTTTAATACCTATGATGGGGTTATTTTCTTTCCCTCATTTTCTATTACACTTTAATCACTTTTACTGTAATTTATTGGATCTCGTTACAACAATCATCCTCAACTTAATCTCACCCCAATGTTTTTATCTCTTACCAAGAATGTGAACGTTCCCTCTTGCCCATAAAAAAAGGAGAACTCATAGGGGCTGTTTGGTACCTAAAAATTTATTAGGTGACAATAGATTACAAAGAAATATGATATTTTCGTACACTTAATCATAAGAAAATGAAAAGATATTATAAGAAAATGAAAAGATATTATGTGAGATTTCTCAAAAAATCATAAAATCTATTACACGGGATGATAAGTGAAAAATCTATTACGAACGTGATAGATAATTTTGAGAAATCTTTCGTATGCATTTTTGCTTACACTATTCCCTGAATAAAAAAATCTTCTAAACCCTCTCTCTTCATAATAACTAGGTGATCTCTCCTGTTTTAAGCTCGTCCATTTATCTGTCATATAAAAATAAAAATTAGTAATCAATGATAAATTATACAACACAATCATAATAAAAAATTTCACACAACATAATGTGATCCCTTCCTCTTTAATCACATCCCCTCATCTAAAAGGCATCAGTGTCATATAAAAATAATAAAAATAAAAATAAAATTTAGTAATCAATAATAATTACACAACATAATCATAATAAAAAATTTCACACAACATAATCCTCATAAGATATTACTAAAATCTCAATTGAAATAATATACCTCTTCTCCTATAATACCTCAAAATTTTATACTGCAATGATCAAACCTATTACTTTAGGAATCAAACTTCTTCCCATTTTTTAACTTGACCCTATAGATTTTGAAATTAGTATCATAAATTTATTATTTATTTGAAATTATATAGAGAGACATTTGAAAGACTTCTGTAAAAAATAAATAAAAAATAAGGCTTATCATAATAAAATCATGTTATTCCAATCATATTGTTCCAATGACTTTTCATGTTGAAACCAATGTCATGTTAGAAAACATGTGATTGCATATAAGTGTCAAAGGCACTTAAAATAAGTAGGAAATAGTGTCATGATTGTAAAATAGTACAAGTTATTATTAGAAAATCTTTTTGGAATGGTGATAATGTTATTATTAGAAATATTTTTGGAATGATGTGATGATGATTTTAATTTAATATTTTGGTGGAATTTTGTGACAAAAAAAAAGGAAATGATAATTCTGCATTTTAGTAAAATTTTGTGACAAAAGAAAAAAAATGATAGTCTATAGGCACGTGCTGGTAAAATGTTGGTAATGCATTTTCTATAGTTCTTCCCGACATAGCCAAACAATAACAATGTATTTCTCAGGTTACATCTAAATACTACCCAAATAGTAACAATCCATTTACGGGTAATGTATTATATTACGCCAGTAATATATTTTACAAACAATATATTTCCAGGTATCTAAACAGCCCCTTAGTATATTGATAAATATATTTAAAAGAAAACTCTTCCCAATGCTGATAGGCGAAAATGAACAGTGACGTCTACCCTCATCACCATCCAAACTTCATTGCACGGTCACAATTGTCTGGTAGGGTTTTAATTTTTTTTTTTTTTTTACAGATCCAAATTACTTGAAATTTAAAGCATGTGCATATCTTAGTGAGACACACCTAATAAAATATGAAAACAATAATTCATAAATACAAATTGACTAAAATACCCCCAAAAATTTATGGGGGTATTTGGTTAATTTATATTTTATAAATTATTTTTTCATATTTTTATTAGGTGCGTCTCACTAAGATATATACACGTTTCAAATTTCAGATCATTCCAATTAGTAAAAAAAAAATGAAAATTGAAATACTATTGGACAATTGTGACCGTGCGATGAAGTTTGGATGGTGATGAGGGTAGGTGAAATCACTGTTCATTTTTACCTGTAGGTGTTTTGTAGTATCTTCCATATTTAAATATTATTAATCTTTGAAAAGTATGTTAAGATGTTATGGAATCTTAATAAGGGTGTAGTTTATATATGGTGTCAAGCTCTTTTTATTTTTATTTTTATTTTAGAAAATTTTATGTATTTTTATCAAAACAAGCTAGTTATAACATTAAATCAGGAGAAAAAACTCAATATGTACATACTGCCTTGTTGATTTGCTTTCCCATAAGGTGTAAATCTTATACAATCAAAGTAACATCCCTCGAAATCTTGCTAGAAGACGTGGCATTGGTGTAGTAAAACTCTTTATGATCCAAAAAACTATTTTTATCCATAATTATGAAATTCAAAGCTTTAAAAACGCTGCAAATCAAGTAGATCTATAAATGGTTAAAAGTTTTTAAAATAGGCAATCCAAATAATATATTATATGTTAGCACTATTTTTAGGACTTTCAAAATACTCTATGTTTTCGGTTCCATGGGTTGAGAAGATCAATTGGGGGCTTTCGATATGACCTTTTCGGGTAGATTTTTGAGTTGCACTTGGCTTCTATAACATAAAGTTAGCCCCTTTCCCAGAGTGCATCCCTTCAACTGAGACGCCAGAGGCCCAAAAGACAACACAAAAAATATTTCAATTGGTTGGGAGTCAACTTTAAAATTATATAAGAAAAATCCTTTTTTATCCATGTATATGTTTCTAGATCCTGCTCGAAGTAACCGAATATTTCAATTTGTTGGGAGTCAACTTTAGAATTACATAAGAAATATCCGTTTCTAGATCCTTCTCAAAGTATCCTATCTCTTGATTTGCAGCTAGCATATGGTCGAGCGCATTTCATTTTGGAATATATAAACTTTTTCCCTTTCATTTCTATCTTGCTGCAGAGCACGGAAAATAACTATTTTAGAGAAAATGATAAGTCAAAAGTATAGCATAATAATATATGGAAATATTACCTGTATTAACTTTTATTTTTTATCTTTCCCAAATAAACTGGGAAATTTAAAGTATTATTTTAATACAATGAGACTTTTTACTTTTGATATAAGGCGATCACAATTACTTACAATCATTCAATGTGGAATTTGATAGTTTCGGCACTTCACAAAGATTGAGAAAATTTCTTTTGAAGTTTGAGTTTGGTCAATAAAATAAATGCAGCCACCCAATTCCATATCCAATGGTCTAGATTAATTGTGACCACTTTGAACCAAAAGTAAACAGTTTCATTCTATAATTTTCCTTATATTTTATGTTAATGAATTTTATTGATATGTTTTTCTGAAAATTCCCCTATAGCGAAGTGTCATGATAGGAAGTAGTAACGAATGCGATGACTTCTGATCTGGAATGTCCAAAGAATTTCTTTTGAATTTCCAACAAATGCGGGCATCTGACCTTGAATGTCCAAGGTCAATGCTTACCTCTCAATACATAAGTTTTTCAAGGTGTGGGTCCAGTTTTGGATCGTCAAAGTAATCGATCATCAAGGTCTCAAGTCAAAAAATGAGTTCAGATATTGAAAGTCCAAAGCTATAATTTAAAACGGTTTTTTTCAAATCTACTTACCAGAAATCATCACATTAGTTTTTACTCTGGAGGTTGAAATTCAGCATTTTGGAAAAAATAGATAATTGAAAAAATTAACTTAAGGTGGCAATAAAAATATATCGGAAAATTAATAAATTGGTCTTAATGTTAAAACATTTAAGGCAAGTACTCTAGCCAAAAATATAAATTGCGAGATTAGTCAAGTCTAAAAAAGTCTTGACTATTTCGAAATTGACTGGAAAACAAGGACGAAAAATGGGGTATGTATAAAAGATATAAAATAAAATTACAATTTTATGTTATCGTGAAAATGCAATGACGTCATTATGGCCTGAAGCTTTTTAAACAATTACTAAGCATCTTTGAAAATCACCATGTTATCGATTTTAAAAAGGGTTTGGTTTTGGGAAAATATCTCACTACACCCCACTTTGATATACTACTTTTCAATAGGCCCACATATTTAAAAATTACCTGGCGGCATTAGGCTTTCATAAAACCTTTTAATAGAACCTAATGATATGAAATTTCAGACATCTGTTTTTTTTTTTTTAAACTGGGGGAGAAGGGCCTGTACTCGATTTTTATTAGGATGCAGTTTGTATAGAACCGAGGCTCTAAACAATCAAATTGTTGTCTATCTTCAAATAGTATTGAGAAAAGTGATTTCAATACTAGAAATATTTGTGAGAGCCTTAAAATACATTTTCATCTTTAATTATAAAATTTAAAGCTTTAAAAATAGAGTAGATCGAGCATATCTATGACAACTTGAAAATTGACGGTCCAAAAACGTGCTATAAGATGCATTATTTCCAAAACTTAAAATCCATTTTTTTCTCATGTACATGCATCATGATATCGAGATGATCAATTTAAGGATATTTGGTAATCAAAACAACTTCTTCTAGTGAAATTTTGATGTAGGCTCTAATTTGATTGTTTAGAGCCTCGGCTCTATATAAACTTTTTCCTTTTCATTAATAAGTAGAGAAACAAAGTATAATTCATAGTTTAACAACCTTACTATGGGGAATTTGTGCAATTTGGGACCCCTGTGGATATAAATAGGAGCAACCTTTAAATTAAAAAATTGATTGAAATACCCGTGCAATATTTAAAAATAAGGAAAATTGCATAAAATTCTCAAAAGTGGACTTTCTATGCACTTTACCCATCATAATTTTTTTTAACATATTTTTCCCAAAAATCAAGTTTCTAGCAAATACCCCCCACCAACACAAAAAATTTATTTTTTTTACGAAAATACCCGTCCCATGCATAACAAATCATTTTTGTATCCCAATAAAAGGAAATGTTGGACCGTGGTTGTATATTGCTAAACTCATCCATTCTACAGGACCGGAACTGTACAATGTCGAGCCGCCTATTCCAAACACAATTTTCAATTTTGTCGGGCCATAGCTCACAAATGCCGGATCGCTCATTAATTCAGAAACAAATATCGAACTGCTTCTTCCAAACTCCATGATGAAGTGCCAGACTGCCATGGTGAAGTGTCGGACTGTTCGAAATCAGTGACTTAAGCTCCAGACCGCCTCTTTCAAATGCCGGACCGCCATGGGGAAGTGCCGGACCGCCATGGTCAACGTATAAGGTAAGGGAGGGGTGTTTTAGTCTTGTTTTTTTTTTAGTTGGTGGGTATTTGTTAGGAAACATAGTTTTTGAGAAAAAATTGCTAGAAAAAGTTAGGTCGGGGGTAAATCGTTTAGAAAGTCCATGTTTGGGGAGTTGTACACAATTTTCTCTTAAAAATATTATATTTAATTTTTTATTTTAATAATTTTTATTTTACGTTCTAATTTAATCATCACTATCCAACAATCTGTCTTCAATCTGAACTATTAGGATATGTAGGCCCTACATACCTCATCTCTCCATATATTTATGCCGAGGAGAGAGGGGAAAAGAGGAGGGAAGGTTGCAACTACAGTTTAGAGAGAGAGAGGGGGGGGGGAAGTGATTGTATCAATTTATGTTGGATAAAGATCGAATGACCCCCCCATATTTTTAAGCAATGGTTTGATAGTCTAGTTAAACTGCATTCCGTACACGTTCCTCACTCTCTCCCGTTATAAAATCATATCTTTTTTCATCGAAAAAATCAAATAAAAATAAGAAAGCGTGCGGCAATGCTCCCATTGGAGCATACTGTAGGACAACTTCGTCACTTAAAATAACTGCTTGGTAGGATTATTTTTTATTCAAAATCTTAGGATTAATTCAACCGTGTGCATATTTTGACACAAAATTTTAGAGCTCGAATTCTTAAACACTTCAATCTTAGCCACAATAAATTCGATTATACCTAATCAATCATGGGATGCTACTCTATGAGGCAGATAAAGAAGGAAAAAGTTTATATAAGGTTGCAACCTTAAAATGTAGAATTACAGATGCACCTCAAAAATCTATCGGAAAAAGTTGTTTTAATGTTGAAAAACCTTCTAATTGATTATGCCGATATCGAGATATAAAATACGAAAAAAAAAAAAAAAGAAAAAACAAAAAAAAATTACTAACAATATTTTGAGTGCAAAAAATATTGCATCTTGCAACACATTATCTAGACCATCCATTTTCAATATTTTCATATATTTATAGATCTACTTGATTTTAATGATTTTTGGAGTTTACAATTTCATAATTAGAGATGAAAATAGATTTTGAGATAATCCTAAAATTGTTTAAACCAAAATTACATGTTATGATAAAATTTAGAGGTGCGCTTTAATTGGATTGTTTAATGTTGCAACCTTATAGAAACCACACCCCATAAAAGAATGAGATTCAATTTTATTTATTTTATTTTATTTATTTATTTTCGTTCTTTTCTTTTTGTGGGGTGGGTGGTTGTTAGGTTCTATAGGTTAAATCACCAAAATTTGGCATCCAATTAATAGTCCGAGCTTAAGTTTTACCCAAGGGAGCATTTTTAGAACCAAATGAAAGAGACTGATAACTATCAAATTACATAATCGGTTTCACACTGGCACTCAAACTATCCAATTTCTTAAGGATGAAACACTCACTAAAGAAAAAAACTCATAAAATTCAAAAGCTGCTTACACAAGAAAATTCCCTTCCCTAGTATACAAAGTACCCGCTTTCAATAGATCATCCCAGGACTACTGCATAATAGTAAGGCAATCAATCTCAGGACCACATAAGGTTGTCAAAAGAAAAAACGGAAAAACAAATAAAAAAAAAAGGGAAAACCAATCTTAGGAGGAGATTTATTGTTCCAAATTGAGAAATAGAAAAAGGAAATCTAACG
Organism: Amborella trichopoda; assembly: GCF_054954075.1. Taxonomy (NCBI): domain Eukaryota; kingdom Viridiplantae; phylum Streptophyta; class Magnoliopsida; order Amborellales; family Amborellaceae; genus Amborella; species Amborella trichopoda. The sequence continues at coordinate 41,568,148 of NC_142340.1, forward strand.
GTAACTTCAGTTAGCAAATAAAGGAGTACCAGTACAATAAATTTCCAAGGGAAACAAATAATGTAAAAGTCATGAAGCAATGTGATAAATGGTGAATATTAATTCGATTGGATGGTGATGGAGAAAGAGTAAGATCGACCATCAAAGTAACAAAATCTTGTGGCAGGTCCTACTCTAACCATCACAATCCATCACCCATTTATTACACAGTGATGACCTTCATGACCATATATTCCATCGGTCATGAAGATTATAGCACACATACCACATTTTAAAAGCTAGTTCCAATGCTTCTTTTTTGGATATGTCCCGGAGGTGTCATCCGAGGAACATAATTGTTCACTCCTACGTTTAATGTGAGTGATTTTAAATGTATTTTTTTTTTTTATGTAATTCAATAGAGAGGACAGGATTCCATCCGTTTTTTCAGATAAATAGATTAGGTAGAGCATTTTTGAAAGTGACATTGGGTGATGCCAGTAAAATTGAAAACTACAATGTGGTAATTAAGTATGGGAGTGCTACCACCACGATCCATCCCTTCCTTAATGCATATCATGAAATGATCTACAAAGGCTATCTCAAGGTAGTTTTGAGAATATTACTACTTTCAACATCATATTTAGTTGTAAATTTTAGTCACCAAAATAGGAACTTACTTTTGGAGCACGTAAAGTTTTTGGTATTTACTTGTCTTTAATGATATTTTAGGGGTTATGTTGCTTACTTCTTACGTTAGGATTTTTTTATGTCTAAATTTGTGCTTATGAGCTGGTTATGATAGAGGATAAATTATTTATTGTGATTGTGATAAAACATATTGAGGCCTGTCATGTGTTCTCCCTGGATTTTTTTTCCTTGACCAGTTCTTAACACCTTATCCCCAATAAAATAGGATAAATTCGCACTCCAATAAAGAGGAGAAATGACTCATCTTCCCTTAACTCACTGGATATTGTATAGACTAGACTATCCACGATTAAGAAAACGGTGCAGTTTTCACACGGATGCATCCGTAGGTGTAGAGGTAAAAGTGCACTTTCAAATTTTATCGTGATATATAATTTTGATGTAAAATGTTTTCAAGATTATTTCAAAATCTATTTTTATATCTAATTATAAAATTTTAAATTTAAAAAATGGTTAAAATCAAGTAGATCTATAAATATATGAAAATCTTGAAAATGGATGGTGTAGATAATATGTTGTAAAATGCACTATTTCTGAGACTTAAAATCTTTTATTTTCATAGTCATACATCTCGATGTCAAGATGATCAATCAAAGGGTTTTGAAACATTAAAACAACCTTTTTCCCATGGATTTTTTAAGGGCATCCATAGTTCTACTTTATAAGGTAGCATCCTTATATAAACTTTTTCCTTAAGAAAATAAGTTCACGATCATTACAAAATAAGGTGGTTAGGTGTGTGCCATAAAATTTAAAGTTTCTTTTTAAATTTGAGCACAAGTAGATTGCCCTCAATCTTATGGTTTCAAGTCTAACGGCTAAAACAGATTGTAACCTTTTCGTACAAATTAATTGTATTTAATAGTTTAGAAATGGAGACTCGAATCATATACCTTTATTGATGTCTCCTTTGCCATATGAACTTCTTTCCTCTTTCGTAGTTCTCTTTAGACCCACAAATTTTTTCTATTTGTCTCCACAATTTTATCTTGAATGTGTTAGATAAATTCTTAATAGAGAGATTTAAATAGTTTGTTTGGTAGAAATCAGGAGTTGAGGGTGGGTGAGCTATTTTTAGTTTGAACGAGCAGGAGCATAATATACACCTATTCCTTCGCCTAGAGGAAAAATTGAAGTATTTTCAAAAAAAAAAAAATTGAAGTTAAATTTTCTATTACGTAGATCTAACTTCTCAAAAAATTGGCCATTCTTTATTCACTCTTGAGACATTATTTGTTTCAAGTGCATCGAGAGCGCAATTTGGAAAATAAAAAATAGAAATAAAATTGATGAGATGGTCTACATGGGTTCAAGAACTTACATATTAAAAAATTCAGTCTTAAAATTGCTCCTAGATTGGGTTTTAACTGTGGTAGTAAATGGATAGTATACTCTGGCTAATGTTTTTTCACAAGAAAAAAAAGACAGTGCTCATATACATTTTCATATGAAATTTTGAATGCTACTCAAGAATGCAATAGATGATTATTTTTAAAAAAAGAAATTGAAATCCGGGATTTTCAAACACTTCATTCTGACCATCAAAAACATTAGAATGTCTCTTTTCAATCTTGACATTGTTGAGTTTGTGTCCTTTACACTTATGAGGGCTTGTAAAATGAAATAATATTGTGGAACATGAACTCAGTGAGAGTGTAGTCCCTTGTGGGCCACACTATGCAAACTATGTTTACAGATACCGAACTGTGCTTGACGATCTAGGCCAGTCGGTTGGGAAAAACCCATATTATCTGGGCATAGAGAACAAACCAATAAGGGTTCTAATGGGTCATCTCTTGATGAGGTCGGAGCATATGCCCGAATGAGTGAGTCGATGGGACTATGCGACCCTTGTGTTAGATGGTGGATGGTGGCCTACAGAGACGGGGGCCAAAGCCTCATCCATGTGCCATCACACAACATACATATTGATAGATCATTCGAGAAAGCAAGTATGTCACCTTTCAGAGTGAAGCGTAGACATGTGCGAGAGATACCCCTATGCACCATAAAAGCTGTAGTCGCATCAGGTTTAGCTGACCTTGACTCGTCTTTAAGGGAGGACCTAAAATCTACAGACTGAGATTGCGACCCCTTAGCTCATCGGTCAAACTTTGGTGGCCTGTTAATGAGCCCCTGCTTGGACTGTGGGTCATGGGAAACACTGGTTCGGTCTGATAAAGCAAGTGTCGCCTGTAGTCCACAATTGAAGGTGGAGTGCCTAATGATTGCTGATTCAATTCCTAAACCATATGGATCATTTTCCCATCAAATTAATTTAATTGTATTTGTTTTATGATAGAAATTACTTTAGAATTATTATTTGAATTTTTATGGATATTTCATATATAATTTTTTTATCTATAAAATTAAAGATATTGATTTTACAATAATTTAAATATTCAAACAATATTCTAAATTTTTTTTATTAAATTTAAAAATAAAAAATACCATGGGGCTCATTGTACACATGGGCGCCTCCCTTGGATGGCACGCCCCACCCTTATTCTCTTTCCTATTTTTTTGGTGATATGGCATGTGGCCATATGGTTGGAAGATATTGACTAAATATTGACTTGATATATCTTTAAAAGATTTGGTGGAAAGATTGAGTAGACTGGTGCTATTCTATAATATACACATTATTTTGATTAGATTTAATTTATTTAATTTTTATTGATGGAAAAATAGTTTAGGAAAAGGGGATAATGGTTCATGTACCTTCCATAATTTTGATGACTCATCTATGGAATAGATGACTCAAATTTCTCACCCCACAAGTCACCCAAGATCAATGGTTCATATTCAATCTTACAAGAATAGGCAAACCAAGGACAAACCTAAGAAACCCTAATATTGTTCAAAGCTTACAAAAATGGATTGTCTTTACTCAAAAATCTCTACACCTTATCTCTTGTACCTAATTTCATATTTCTCTCTCATATCTTACAAAGGGATACACCCCATTTAGAATTTCTCTCTCCCTCTCTTTTAAAAAAAGTTTCCCTCTCTCATGAAAGCCAAAGGGGGCACACCCCACTCTCTCTTCTTGGATCTCTCTCTCCTACATTGTGAAAGAACATAAGGGTTTAAATTATGGAGTTCTTCTCTCTCTTATCTCTTACCTATCGATTTATAACTAAGGGTTTTAGGGTTTAGCAAAAGAGAATCAATCTCTCTTAAACTAGGTTGCTAAGGGAATTTACTTAGGTTTGAGTTTATGATCAAAGCGGTTCATGTTCTATTGGTGTTGCTTAGCCTAAATTTGCTTTCCCGATGGAGATTAAAAGTTGATCATTGATCCCGCGTCCTCGGATGGTGGTGACTTAGTGTGGCGTGTAATACGTCCGGTTGAGGTAATCTCCAGCACTCACTTTTATTTCTTGGCATATTTAATTATGTAGTCTTTGTATTCTCAAGCATAAGAATTATAGATATTTTATTTGTTTAAAGAAAATTGGTTTAATGGCATCAAGGTTTTTAAGATCAGGGATTTATTAGTTTTATTTTTTTGGAGCATGAATTATTGTAATAAGACTAATTGTAAGTGATAATTGCCAAAAGAAAAGAAAAAGGGTGAAATGAAGGAAAATAAAAAATATATATTCCCGACAAAATCGCATTAGTCTTTCTTTCATTGGTATCAGAGCTATTTATACTTATTGTAAATAGTTACATTTTTATCTTTACTGAGTTTAAATCAAGCTTAGAAATGAGATATATGAAAGCTAATGACCTTTGTGGTCAAGTAATACACTCATAATTAAGAATTATTAGAATATTCAAACACTGAAAAGGCATTTAGCATAATGGGTGTTCTGAGCTATGTTGGAGCAGTGATATGAAGAAGATAATGATGTATTTACTATTTGCATACTCAATAATATTATGTGTCTTTGAGAGTAGGATCTACCTACAAAATTTCAGAGGGAGATCTTAAGGGAATTGAAAGTTATGGACTCATCAATGAAGGGTGTCAATTCTAACCCTGCAAAATTCAGGAACTATCCATTTAGTTATGTGATTTTTCCCAGTAATAACATGATTTTATTTCCCACTGAAATTTTACTACAACTCATAAAATTGAGTCTAATTTCAAACAAAAAAGGTTTCATCAAGAAATTCCTTGTGGTTTAAAAGATATAATCAATTTATTAAAAGGTTCGCAAATGCTGTTTTCTGCAACAAAAATTATTTCCATGACTTGAAAGTCAAGATGTTATTTATATTCTTATCCGAATGTTTTATGGATAATACTAAGTTTTTAGACTTCTATTTTGAGTCTAGTTTTTAATAAAATTTATTTACGAGAGAAATATCTGTAGAAAGAGAGGAATAAAAATTTTGGATTGAAGAGAGGTCATCCTGAATTTTCTGCAAGGTATGTCCTTCATTGAGACATGGATATCTATATTTATCAAGCTTACTTAACAAAGTGATATAAAACTTTTGGAACTATATGTGTTACCATTATGTGTCTACTTTAAAAAAACATTAGTTTGAAAGGAAAATTCCATGAGGGTAGAGAGAAAAAACAATTTTATTAAATAGTGTTCATACTGGAATTCTGTAGTACGATTTATTTTATAATGTGAATGTCACTTATTTATTTCTCTGAAGAAAAGATTATTTAGGATTCACATTATGATGTTATGATTTGATTTTGAGTCTAGTTTTCAAAACAAAAGATTTCAAGAAGAAATTCTTTGAGGATTGAGATAAACAATTTTTTTTGTTGAGAGGTGCTCAACCTGATTTTCTACTGAGAAAATTGCATTGTGACATAACTGTCACTAAAATGAAGACTCACTAAATGGTATAATTTAGGGATGGAACTGAGTACTATTTTAAACTTTTTTGTATATTTCAATACTCAAAAAGATTCGAAAATAAACTCTTTTATAAGTCAAAATATATCATATTTTTATCATAGGATATTCATGTTCTATTCTGCAGTAAATTAAAAGATGTGGCATGTTAAGACACATCTTTGGATTTCTAATTATGAAAACCTTTTTGGGGCTCATTTAAAAAGGTTTTATAGTATGCCATGAGTATGGTTTATTATAGTAAAACTTTAGAGAGAGATAATACAGAGTTGGCGAGATAAGACACTCTTTATGAAGAATGTTCGATCTGGGAATAGTAGAAAGAAGAAGAAGCACAATACCTATAAAAGTATCTTGGATTTTCCAAATGAAGGAATATATAGAGAGGCTTAGTGGTAGCATATAAATACTAAAGATCAGTGGGAGAATCGAAATTATGATATTTGAAATGATGAGATGAAGAAGATGTTTTTTTACGGTGTGAGACAGAGACAATCCAATTGCTGAAGAGATGGACACTTCGTGACATGTGAAACCAATGACCAATATATTCTCCATAAGTTGCGTGCTCTTTCAATATCACAAAAGCTTGTAAAACAAGTAAAAGCAATGAATCAAGAAGTATCACACTACATGGTTTTGAGGTATGAAATCTATCCCACATTACATGATATAGTCATATAGGGAAAGAGGATTCAATAACTTTTCATTTTATGTTTAATATGCTTTGATTATATTTTGGCTAATTCTTTTATGAATATGTATAGAGTTTATGGACATTAAGTGATAGGTGTTAACAAATATGAAAGAGCCAATTTTTGAATGCCCCGTGTTTTAGTACATTCTTGTGCTAGAATATAAACTACTTAACTTATAAATACACATGGAGCTATGATTTGATCAAGGGCTTTGAGGCCTAAGGATGAAATACGAGAGATTAGTGTGGCTCATTTGAATATGTAAACACGAAGGGAGTGTTCTGATGAAACTCGGTCTTAGTGATCATCCTCCCAATAATATCTATAATATTATGTGTTGCATGTGTAAAATCTCTATATTTGCCAAAAAAGAAATATTTTGTCAAGGCTCTAATAGACATTCTTTAGTCATGCTTTACTTTGGATAAAATTATAGTATGGTATTTTATGATTTGTTTTTGTGGCCATGAATTTGACTTGGTAGGAATTTAAAAAAGAATGCGATAAAATAATTTATGAAGGCTAAGCATGTATTTTAAAATTAAAATTGGATGATTTGAGAAAAACCTAAGTCGATAAATATGGTTTTGAGAAAACCACATAGTCTTACAATATCCATTAAGTCTTTATAAAAATCATTTTAAATTGTCATACTATTATATATATACCAAGTCAATATTTTTATTAAAGAGAAAAACATTGTGTCTTGATGATATTTATAAAAATGGGAGAAAAACTGTCATGCACTGGTTTTAAAATATCCATGTGCCTTAACCCATGTTTCAAGTTATTTAAAATCATCGATTACCGAAGACCTTGGACCATAGGGAATGTTAAAGGAAGGCCATCATGCTAGGCTTTCTTGACACATGTTGTGTTAATTAGATAACTTGGTTTGTATGGATTTACTGCCAAGATAACTAGTGTGGTTGAACCTTTGTGGTTCATGAACGTTTTTTATATTGTGAAACCAATGGGTATTGAATTACATATTGCATGAGATTTTCTATGCTACTTCGTGATATGGGCATAAGAATGTTGAGAATGTATATGTTGTATGTGTAATAATTGAGTAGGAGTTGCTACAATCACACATTTCTTTTCGCTTCTTGGATATTCAAATATACAGGTGCAAGCTATCTCACGAATCCAGATGATGCAAAGTCTACTATATGTGTTTATGCTTGGAAGGGGTACAAATTCTTGAAAATCAAAGAAACAGGATGCGGTGGAATTGTCCACTATGAAAACAAAGTACGTGGCGTACTATTTGGTGATCAAGGAGGCCTTGTGGATTAAAAAATTTCTTAATCAAATTTACTTTGGCCCCGTGCGTTGTGAGGCAGTAAGGATTTTTTGTGACAACACGGCGGCGATATGCATATCAAAGGAGCCACGATTCCATAAGAACTCCAAGCATACCATATTTCTATCATCTGAGGAATGATGTGAGATTGAGAATGATCCAAATAAACTAAATATTCTAGTGGGAGCACCTACTAATATTTGACAGGTCAGCTGTAACAACAGACTATAAGATTGTTCACCCATGGAACCCGGATGTGTGGCACTGTTTGTATAGCTATAAATGAGAGCAACTTATTTGAAGAACTCCTTTGAGCCCATGAACATACGACCCCATGCAATGAGCGTACGTGACGGTCTTCTGCGACAACAGATCCATGATTCGCGATACGATGTGAAAGATGGGCTACGACCACTTTTTAATTATGATCCGAGCAGTAAGGAGAAAAAGACGTTGCCTCTATAAATCCTTTTGTGAAAGGATTAATAGCGAAAATCATGATTAATGTATTGAGAAAAAATAAGTGAAAAATGCTTGAGAGAGAGATTGTACCTGGGAGAGAAAGAGAAGGGGATGAGAGAAAGTGAGGAAGAGAGAATATAAAGTCTTCAAAAGCAAAGTGGGAGATGTTGGGTTTATATTGCCTTTAAACACCTTATGAGTGCTTAAAAAATGAAATAATATAGTGGAACATAAACTCAGTGGGAGTATGGTCCCTTGTAGACGATACTATGCAAGAGAGAGATACCCCTGTGCACCATAAGATATGTGGTCGCATCAAGTCTATGTGACTTTGACTGGTCTCTAGGAGAGGACCTAAAATCTACAGACTGGGATTACGATCTCTTGGCTCATTGGCCAGACATTGGTGACCTGCTAATGAGCCCCTGCTTGGACTGTGGGTCACGAGAAACACTGGGTTGGTTTGATAAAACAAGTGTGGTATGTAGACCACAGTTGAAAGTGGAGTGCATCATGATTGTTGATTCAATTCGTAAACCATATGGATCATTTTCCTATCAAAATAATTTAACTGTGTTTTTTTTATGATAAAAATTATTTTAAAATTATTATTTGAATTTTTATGAACCACTGGATATTTTATTTATAATTTTTTGATTTATAAAATTAAATATATTAATTTTACAATAGTTTAAATATTCAAATAATATTTTAAAATTATTTTATTAATTTTAATACTATAAAAATACCTTGAGGGGCCATTGTGTACATGGGGCCTCCATATTTCTAAAAGGTGGGGCCTATGAGTGCCTCCCTTGAGTGGCATGCCCCACCCTTATTCTCTTTCATATTTTTTGGTGATATGGTATGTGGCCATATGGTTGGTAGATATTGACTTGATATATCTTTGAAAGATTGAGTAGACTTGTGTTATTTTATAGTAGACATAATATTTTAATTAGATTGAATTTATTTAATTTCTATTGATGGAAAAATGGTTTAGGAAAGGAAAGATAATGGTTCATGCACCTTCCATAATGTTGGTGGCCCATTTATAGAATGGATGGCTCAAATCTCTCACCCCACAAGTCATCCAAGATCAATGGTTCATATCCAATCTCACAAGAAGAGGCAATCCAAGGAAAACCCTAAGAAACCCTAATCATGTTCAAAACCTATAAAAATAGATTGTCTCTACCCAAAAATCCCTACACCTTATCTCTTCTACCTAATTCCATATTTTTCTCTCATATCCCATAAAGGGCATGCCCCATTTAGAATTTCTCTTTCTCTCTTAAGAAAAGTTTCTCTCTCTCATGAATGCCAAAGGGGGCACGCCCCACTCTCATCTCTCTCCCACGTTGTGAAAGAATCTAAAGGTTTAGGTTATGGAGTTATTCTCTCTCCTATCTCTCAACTAAGGATTTATGGCTAAGGGTTTTAGGGTTTAGCAAAAAGAGAATCCATCTCTCTCAAACTAGATTGCTAAAAGAATTCATTTAAGGTTTGAGTTTGTGATCAAATTGGTTCATGTCCTATTGGTGTGACTTGGCCTACACTTGCTTTCCCGATTGAGATTGAAGGTTGATCTTTGATCCCGTGCCATCGGATGGTGATGACTGGGTGTGGGGTGTAATAATCCATGTTAAGGTAATCTCTGGTACTCTCTTTAGTTTCTTGTCATGTTTAATTTTATTGTCTTTATATTCCCAAGCATAAAAATTGTAGATATTTTAGTTTTTAAAGAAAATTGATTTAATGGCATCAAAGCTTTTAAGATCTTGGATTCATTAGTTTTATTTTCTTTGAAACAAGAATTATTGTAATAATACTATTTGTAAGTGATCTTTGCAAAAAGTAATGAAAATGGGTGAAAAGAAAAAAAAAAAAAAATCCCGACAAGATCGCATTAGTCTTTCTTTCAGACATTATCTTTTCAAGTGTACAAAAGAGTGCAACTTGGATTTTGGGACCTCCTTCTATTAAAGGTAAATGGTATACAATTCTTCCTTTCTTTTTTTTTTATTTTTATTTTTTTATTTTTTATTATTTTTATATATGAGGCTTATTAATAGATTGAAGAGTTTCATCCCCAAAAAACTTCTGAGCAAAAACAAACCGAATTTCTAAAAAATTGCTCAAATAATCCACTAATTTTAGTCAATTGAATCCAAGCCCTAGTACAAAACCATGGCCTAGAGAAAAAAAATTCTCTTTAGAGAGAAAAACAATGAGGTTCTGTAGAGAGAGAAAACGGCAGTGCTTAGGTATGGTTTTTGGGCCTATTACAGGCCCATTGCAAATGGGGTGTGGGCAAGGCAATGGAGGATGCTTTTGGGGCGCACCCGCCACGTGAGATGGAGACTCCGAAATCTTAAAGATGCAGAGAGAATGAGAACCACGAGTCCACGACTCTTGAAGCAAGATTTGGGGGAGTTTTCATCTTAAAATCTTAGATGGTTATATAGGACTAAAATGCCCTTGCAAACAATATAAAAGGTATAAGATCTTTTGTATATCTCGGTCATTTTTTTGTCGTGTAGGATAAGGTTTTACACTAAACCTTATGGTAACAAAACACTTTTTGTTTTTTTAAATTTTGACTTTTTGTGATTTATCATTAGAATGAAAATAATTTACATTTAAAAATTGGGATCAAATCAGTGTTCGTAAAATCGAATTGGAATGCTTAACCAAACATGGGGTTGGGAGCGATTTGAACCGGAACCAGATTAACCGGTCAAGTAGATTTTTTTTATTTAAAATAGGCCAAAAACCTCCAAAAAATATAAACAAATAGAAAAACTTAGATTAACTGTACAATATCTTATCACATACATTTATCTTACAAAAAAAATTAAAACAACTTTTTATAAATTAATATTTGAATACTATGGTCCTGTGCATGATCCAGGTGACATAAATCTTTTTGTTTCTAGATTAGGATATTCTTTGAAGATATTTTTGTCATGTAACATCTTCTTCCAAGAATTAACATATTCATCCCAAACCTTACGTGAAAAACTTTCTAGTTCTTTTTTTTACAAAAACCGCTCACATTAGGAATGAATGTTTATGCACATTTTTGCAAATAACAAAAGTAGCTCGATGCTATTAAATCAAATAAAAACACCAACAAATAAGAAAATGGTAATAAGGAATTGAGCATTATTGATCCTGAGTAAATTTCAAAATCCAAGATAGTTATTTAAAAGCAAGATCAATTTTTTTTTATAATAACAAAGTTTGAAATTGTGAGTGCCTCTGCCAACACAATTATAATCCTATTTCTATTACACAATTACAATTTCAATTCCATTATTACAACAATTACAATTACAATCCCATTTCAATTATTACAAATATAACTATATCATGCACTTGAAAAAAATAAGAAAAAAACAAAGCAAAAATAAGACCAATATTATACTGCACTTATTTTTTTGTTTGTTGGAAAAAATATAACATTTAAAAAAGAAGAATCAATTTTTTGTCATATTCATCAAAAAATATATTTTTATCCTAAAAACATAATTTTATCAAAAAATATAATTTTAGTAAACAAAATCGAGAAACACTTCCCATATTCACCATAAAAAAAAAATTTATTGACTTCATATTATTAAGTACAATTTTTTCTTTTTTTTTTAAAATCGAGCAACATTTCAAAGCAAGAATGACCCTCAATGTTCAAAAAATCGAACAAATCAATACAAAAAGCTTTGTAAAGGCTTCCATCATCTTTCAAATACACCAAATCTAATAAAAAAATATTTAGTATTTTTTATTTAGTTTAAAAAACGCAGAAAATTTAGACCTATGAGATTTTCATGACGTCAAGCAAGAAATACATTCATATAAAAAAAGTTTCTCAATTATAAATCAACATACTTATTTTATATGACAGATGAAGCCTTGATGATCAAACTCCATAAATCAATTGATAAAAAAAGACCAGTAAATTGATCAAAAAAATTATGGATTTGGATCGAAGACAAGTTCTTCGTGCAGCAAATTTTGAGGCCAAAATTAACCTCAAATATCTTGTTTTTTCAACAAATTAAACCATGGATATGGTAACCAATTCGATTATAATTCAAAACCCTTAGCTTTCATCGATCATCGTTACCTATTAAAGATTAAATTAACGAAATGGTGGATCGAATTAGGGTTCTTCGAGTAGCTTGAACACTAGTTCTTCGAGCAAATTTTCGTGCCAAAATCAACCCCCTATATCTTGTTTTTTGAACAAATTGAAACAGGATATGGTAAACAATTCAATTATGATTCAAAACCCTAAGTTATCTATTAAAGATGAAATTAACGAAGTGGTGGATCAAATTAACGAAATGGTGGATCTATTAAAGTTATCAATAAGGGTTTACAACACTAAAGCATAAAATATGCCAAAAATTGGCAAGGAAATCGAATAAAAAAGTCAAGAAAATTTGATTCATAGATCCTGCTGCAAATAATGGGCTCAATTTCAAAAAATAGTTGTTATTCCGTTTTGCCCTGTTTTTTCCAAAAAGTGTCATTTTAACCGAAAACCGATCCGGTTAGATCAAAACCGGCCGGTTAGACATAAATATGGCCTGTTCGACCCCAAACCGGCCGGTTTTAGACCCAATATTTTCTGAGAGATGGGTCTAAGTATTGGTATCCCAAAACCGGCCTTACTAGAGTCAGAACCATGGCGGTTTCAATCAAACCGGCCGGTTTTACGAACACTGGGTCAAACAAATGATAATAACATGATTTTTTTAGATTATTTTATTATATTACTATAAAACCATTGCATGAAACACACACACACACACACATATATATATATATATATATATATCGAAAAGTTTATATAGAGTCGAGGGTCTAAACAATCAAACTTGAGACTACCAAAATATCTACAAATTGATCATCTCGACATCAAGATGTATGCACATGAGAAAAAAATGGACTACAAGTTTTGAAAATAATGTATTTTGTAATGCACTTTTGGATCGTCAATTTTCAATATTTTCAAGTTTTCATAGATTTGTTGATGAACACTATTTTTGAAGCTTTAAACTTTATAAATAAATATGGAAATATATTTTAAGTCTATCACAAAGGTTTCCACCATTGAAACCACATTTCTCAACACTATTTGAAGGTAGACTCTAATTTGATTGTTTAGAGCCTAGGGTCTATACAAGCAGCACCCATATATATATATATATATATACTCTAAACTTCACAACCCTTCAAATTACAAAGGTTCAAGTTAGAGAGATTTGTAAAGGGTGGATTTACTACTTTTGTAGTCTATTTTTTTAAAAAAGTTACTTTTGTGGGGGCAATTTTGGGAATAGTACTACAAAACAAAGGGTATTTTTGTTATCTCCATAAGGGGTAAAATTGAAATTTTAACTAAAGGATAAAGACATTCTACAAACAAAGTTCCAAGACACTAACTTCCAAAATGGCATTGTACTTTTGTAAAAATTTCAAATTTGACAATGCTTAATGGTAAAGTTACCTATTTAAATATTTTTTTAATAAAAAATTAATGATTGTTTTGATAAATACACCCATCACAACCCCCCTCTTGAACCTTTTCATTTTGAGAGGTTATTAACTCTGGAAAAACCCATATATATATATAAATCGTCATGACCCGAACTACCGATAGGCCAGAAAGCTGTGAAAGGTACAGGGACTATTTCCGATTGACTCAATATTCAACCATTGTCAAAATAGCAAATTTCCTTAGGACTCTATCCAAAAAACAACCTCTTCCTCTAATAGTACCCTACGAGTAAGAAACAGAGAAGAAATAACAATTAATAATATAGAAAGCAGATACAGAATTGGAATATTCCCAAAGTTCCAACTTCAGACGTTTACAAGAAAGGAACCTTTGAATTTAAATCAAGTTTTGCTATCAAAACTGTAGAACAAAGTATTTCTATCACCAATGAGCAAGATGGTTTCCAATTACTTTCAAATAGAATGATACAATACCATAAAAATAAAGACTATAAATATTTCCATATAGGACTTGTTCAAATCACAATAAAACCGTTAACTCGACTTGATTTAAATAATTCTTTCCTCCTGTGTTTGAGAGACGAACGTCATAACAAATTTTCTGACTCTCTTTTAGGAATAGTAGAATCAAGCCTTTGTAATAGACCTATATATTTTAATCGCTTCTCCAATTTTTCAGTAGCCTTGACAGATCCGAACCTTTTGAAAGTTCTCATTTTAAATATAAAAACCCAAGGGTTTGATATGAATCTAGGATCCCAAAACATTGCATTAGTTTATAAAATATGCTATAAAGTAATGAACACCTTGTGTCCAAATGCACTTCAGATGGACACCAAAGGCCAAACAGTGTTTTTTCAAACCAATATGGAAAAATCCAATACGGTAATCCCCAGGTCTATGACTTGGTCTCAAATAAGGCTTCCTGATAAATGGTCTCTACACTGTGAAAACCAACATTCTAGAACCCCAATCAATAGAGACCCTGAACAAATAATAGAATACCCAGACGGAGACATAGAAATACAATTTAATTCACGAACTCCGATAAATCTTTTTGAAGGGTTTTCTAGGATGCCTTCGAGAAGTTCCACTTCCTCTGTTCCACAGACAGAACATGAACAAACCCATAGAAGACCAATAGTTGAAGGACTAACTAGAACCAACTACCAAATATAGCAATCAGTATATAGAATATATGAACCTAGTTCCCAGATAAAGAACCAACACCTTCTGACCTAGATTTTAATATTCTCACCCTTCAAATGGAAGAAAAATTTTAAATAGATAAGGAAGGGATTAAACAGGACTTTTTGTCCGATGAAAATAAAAATACCAGGGATTGGTACCTGACAGAATTTCCCCAGGAATTATTAGATGCTCTACATAAGAAATTTAATAAATTTATAATAAAACATACAAAGAATGTAAAATTCTTTGACTGGCTACAATGCATACTAAGAGAAAAAGAGATAGAAATTCCTAATTTTGGTCTCAATACTTCCGAAAAACAGTATCAAACCATTCATACTACGCAAGGGGAAGAACTGGACTCAATTCATGCCCCTTAACAAACTCTTCAGCTGAAAGGAAGAATGGAAGACAAACTTGAAACTAACCCTATAAAATTATCCCAAAAGATACTGATCGTCATACTCATAAAATCGATGCAATACCACATATAATTTAGCAGAATAATTACACTAATCTCTGCCTACAAACTATTGGAAGGCAGACAACAAGAATTGAAAATATAATTAATAGACCTTGGGAAAAACCAGAAGACGATAAAGGGAAGAAAGCTCTTTTGTTTAAACCCCCTCCAATAATTAATAGAGAACAGTTTAGTCTTCAAGGAATAAAAAAGAAAGATGACAATAAAGGCTTAGTGGATGAGCTAGTCAAAGAATTAGAAAAGCTAAATATAAAAGAAAAGGGATTGTCTTTCAAGACTAGTTCTGATCAAGGAGCCAAGGTTCTCCAAGAAGAATCCTTCTCCAATAATGAACTTAATGAAATAGAACAAGCTTTCAAAACAGAAAGCCTGGAAATAAATAGAATATATTATGGCATAAAAGAAAGGTAAACTTCTCAAACTAGAATGTATTATCCTAGGCCTACTCTTGTAGATCTCCAGTTTGAAGAAGATTTGCTTACCTGCTCTGTATCTTATTCAGGGAGATCCATTGTAAATTGGAATATTGACGGAATGTCAAAAAACCAAATACTTGATCTAATGAAGCGTATGAATATGTACGCAACTGCGTGTACAATAAGTGAAAATCATGACTAAGAAATAGCCAAGGCCCTTATTTGTGGATTTATGGGGTGGCTAAGAGGATGGTGGGATTTCCATATGGAAAAAAATACAAAAAGCGAAATACTAACTGCCACGAAGCAGTGGGCAGTCAAAAATGAATATGGCCAAGATATAGTAAATAATGAAAGTCATGCAGTTAATACTATAATATATACTATTACTCTCCATTTTGTGGGAAGTACTCCATTACTTGATGCTAGATCAGAAGACCTACTTTTTAATCTTAGATGCTCAACACTATCCCACTATAAGTGGTATAAAGATGTGTTCTTCTCTAGACTCCTTTCCAGAGAAGATAATAAATTGGATCACTGGAAAGAAAAGTTCATTGCCGGTTTACCCCATCTTTTTGCCGAGAAGGTCAAAACACGATTAAAGAACAATCATGGAGGAATAATCCCATATTCTTTATACACATTGGGAGAACTATCCGTCAAAATTTGTGCAGAAGGCCATGCTCTCTGTACAGATCTAGAGTTGAAAAGGCAGTTAAAGAAACAAAGGATGACTGGAAGAAAAGAATTAGGAGATTTTTGTGAACAGTTTGGATTTAACACTCTGCCTTCCTCCAAAGACTCTGATAAAGGAAAATATAAAAATAGAAAATATAGCAATAAACCAGGATCCAATAGTTTTCTAAGAAATCTTCTGTCAAAGACAAATTTTCTAAGAAATTTTCTCCAAAAAATAATAATTTTAAAAGGACCAAGGGAAAAAGAAGGATACCTGTTGCTATAATTGTGGAAAATAGGCCATTATAAGAATAAATGCAAAATAAAGAAAAAAATAGATGCCCTACAATTAGATGATAATATCAGAGATCAACTGTTTAGTATATTATAAATAAATAGAGAATCTTTAGATAGTTCTTCTAGTTCTGAATCAGAAATGCTGACTGAAAAAATAGAAAACGAAGATTTGATTCTCAGCAACTCGGACTCAGATCTTGATAATACTGATACTAATTGTTTTTGCAATACCCTTACTAAAGAAGAAAATCTAATCCTAGATATAATAGACAAAATAACTGACTCTGAGACTAAGCGAGAAGCTTTAGTCCAATATATAAATATAGCCACAACAAATAAAAAACCCTCTCTTCCTTTAATCCGCACTCAAGAGGACTATAGTTTTGCAAAAATCCTTAGGAGAGTCGAAGACAAAATAATAATAATCATAAGGAACCTTCTGTCTCTGAATTAAGACTAGAAATCAATAATGTTCGAAATGAACTAATAAATCTAAAAAATAGGGTACAAATTCTAGAGTTGGCCTCCAACCCTGTAGAAGACAGTCCTGTCAATTCAGACGATGAAATAGAATTTAATACTATCATAAATAATTATAAAAAGCCTTTGCCTCCTGAGGTAGAAGAATTTCTTACTAAGGTAGTGAAGGATGAACCACAGTCTTCTAATACGGTACAAGATTGTCATTATGTTAGTCTTGTTGACAAAGTAATTACTCAAAAATGGTTCACTATGATAAAGATATTTGTGCATAAAGAATATAGTTTCCAGACCCTTGCTTTAATAGACTCAGGTACAGACTTGAATTGTATAAATGAAGGGCTTGTTCCTACTAAATATTTTAGTAAGACTACTCAAGTCTTAAATACAGCAGATGGCAGCAAAATAATTATAAATTATAAACTTTCAAATGCTGCAGTATGTAATAATGGAAATTGCTTCGAGCTCCCCTTTATTATGTTAAAAGGATTAAGCCAATCTGTAATCCCGGGAACTCCATTTTTAAACATGCTATACCCAATAAAAATTGATAGTACAGGAGTTGAAGCCAATATAGAAGGGCATAATGTGAAATTTGAATTTCTTAAGAAACCTAAGACTTAAGAAATCAACAATCAAAGAAACAACTTTTAATAAAGAAAAATTCTTATATTACCTCAAAGAAAAAATTAAATATAAAGC
The DNA here is from genome assembly GCF_054954075.1 of Amborella trichopoda. Lineage (NCBI taxonomy): Eukaryota > Viridiplantae > Streptophyta > Magnoliopsida > Amborellales > Amborellaceae > Amborella > Amborella trichopoda. Next base: position 41,585,913 of record NC_142340.1, read on the forward strand.
GATAGAAACTAAGCTCTTACTCCCTGAGAATAAAAGGCTAATAGAAAATATTAAGAATAATATTGAAAGAGAAATATGTGCTGGACTACCAAATGCTTTTTGGGACATTTGTCAGCCTGCCTTATGAAATTGATTTCTGTGAAAAAAAAATTTCCACCAAAGCTAGACCAATCCAGATGAATCCTCGGCTTCTCGAAATTGGTAAAAAAGAAATTACTGATCTACTTAAGAAAAAGCTTATTAGAAAAAGCTCCTCCCCTTGGAGTTGCTCAGCATTCTATGTAGCAAAAGGCTTCTGAGATAGAAAGGGGAGCTCCACGATTGGTAATAAACTATAAACCACTTAATAAAGCCTTACGATGGATAAGGCATCTTATTCCCAATAAAAGAAATCTGCTAAATAGACTTGTAAATGTCTGTATATTCTCCAAATTTGATCTAAAGTCTGGTTATTGGCAGATCCAAAGCGCTGAGAAAGACAGGTACACAACCACTTTTAATATTCCTTTTGGGCAATATGAATGGAATGTTAAGCCTTTTGGACTTAAAAATGCCCCTTCAGAATTCCAAAATATTATGGATGATATTTTTAATCCTTATACAAAACTATGATAGTTTACATTGATGCTGTTCTAATATTTTCTGAAAGCCTAGAACAACATATTAAACACTTAAATGCTTTTGTCAAAGCAATTAAGATGGCCGGACTAGTTGTCTCTTCCAAAGAGATTAGTCTTGCTCAAACAAAAATAAGGTTCCTAGGACACAATATTTTTCAAGGGAGAATAATCCCCATTGATAGGGCTATTGAATTTTCCAATAAATTCCCAAACATTATTACAGATAAAACTGAGCTTCAAAGATTTTTGGGACGTCTTAATGATATTGCTAATTTTTATAAAGATTTAGCTATGGATGCTAGACCACTATTTCAAAGATTAAACAAGAATCCTCCTGAATGGACAGATGTACATACCTCGGCAGTTAAGAAATAAAAATAAAAGCCAAAGAATTACCTTGCCTTACACTGTCAAATCCTTCTGCATTCAAAATAATTGTGTGCTGCTTCAGATATAGGGTCGGGAGGAATTTTTGAAAAAAAAATTTCAAATACGGAACAGTTGGTTCGATTTACTTCTCGAGCTTGGAATCAGACACAGCAAAATTACTCCACGATTAAAAAAGAGGTTTTTATTTATTGTCCACTGCGTCACAAAATTTCAAAGTGACTTGCTCAACCAGAAATTTCTAATACGAACTGACTGCAAAACTGCTACAGATATACTCCAAAAAGACGTCAAAAATCTTGTTTCTAAACAAATTTTTGCACGTTGGCAAGGTATCCTCTCTTCTTTCGAATTCGAGATTGAACATATTAAAGGCACTACTAATTATCTTTCTAATTTTTTAACCCGTGAGTTTTTGCAGGGGGACAGGAGGGTAGCAGTAGCAAACAGGGGAAAGGGAAAAATGGAAATAGTCCCTGTGATGGGAAAGGCCTTAGCAACCTTAAAAATAACTCCAAATCAAATAATTAAAAGACAGGCACAAGAAATAACCTTTTCGCCCGAACCAATACCAATAAATACAACTGGAGAAAAAATTAGGTTCTTAGAAACCTCTTTTGTACCTACTATTATCATAGAAGATATTCATAAAGATAAAGATCCATATGAAATAGCAAATATTTATCTAAATAATCATCTACATCAGAATAATGGTGACAAGACTCGAGAATGGTATGAAGCCTTCCTCCTTGAAAAAGGGTCGACTGCAGCCTTCAGACTATCTCGAAGAGGATAAAGCTACAGAGTTTGGCCATCCCAATACTACTCAGGACGGAACGACTGCAGCCCAGAAGCACACGAGTCCTGTTAGCAAATAGTAATCACCGACAACATCTTTTCACTATTCATACTTTTGTCTCATCGACGAGAACATCTTTTCACTATTCATACTTTTGTCTCATCACTGACAGCATCTTTTCACTGTTCATACTTTTGTCTCATCACCTTTCACTGTTCATACCTTTTGTAATATCACCGACACTCTGTTGTCTTATCACCTCCTGTTCACACCTTTTGTCACCTCAATCATTTCAACAGATTGAAATAATTTTTTGGAGTCCGCCAGCTATAAAAGGAGGGCAGAAGCCCATTCACAGGGCACCGAGAGTTTTCCTCCCTCTGCTCATCTCTTCACCTCATCTCTGCACCTCATCTCTGCACCTCAGCTTCGCACCTCATCTCTGTAACCTCATCTCGGTAACCTTATAACTCTTATTCTATCCCTCTATTGTATATCTGGTGATGTATCTATCCACCTAGACTATACTTCTAAAAGTAAGTATATGAGTTTTTGATGTGTGATTGTAACTGGGACACTCTGCCCAACTATTGTCTAGATGAGTGGAAGTTGTTTTCTAGTTTCAGCAAGTGTCGCATGTAAGTGGTTTATTTGTGTTATTTCTTTATGCAGTTTAAGATAGTAATTTATGTAAAAGTTAGGGATGTCTTGTATGTGAACTGGTTTGTTGTGGATGTATCATTTCCTCTATGCTTCTTTTGTTTTTGTAGGGTTCATCTTCTTAAAATTCGTTTTCTTATATTGAATATCTTGAATGCTTCGTAATATTGCCTGTTAATTTGAATTGGTATCAGAATGATGAGCTTCAAAGATTTTTGGAATGTCTTTATTATACTGCAGATTTTTATAAAGATTTAGCTATTGATGCTAAACCACTATTTCAAATATTAAAAAAGAATCGTCCTGAATGGACAGATGTACATACCTCGACAGTTAAGAAAATAAAAATAAAAGCCAAAGAATTACCTTGCTTTACACTGTCAAATCCTTCTGCTTTCAAAATAATAGAGTGTGATGCTTCAGAAATAGGGTTGGGAGGAATTTTAAAACAAAAAATTTCAAATACAGAACCGTTGGTTCAATTTACCAGTCGAGCTTGGAATCAGACACAGCAAAATTACTCCACGGTTAAAAAAGAGCTTTTGGCTATTGTCCACTGCGTCATCAAATTTCAAAGTGACTTGCTCAACAAGAAATTCCTAATACAAACTGACTGTAAAGCTCCGAAAGATATACTCCAAAAAGACTTCAAAAATGTTATTTCTAAACAAATTTTTGCACGTTGGCAAGGTATCCTCACTTCTTTCGAATTCGGGATTGAACATATTAAAGGCACTACTAATTACCTTCCTGATTTTTTAACTTGTGAGTTTTTGCAGGGGGGACAGAAGGGTAGCAGCAAGAAATAGGGGAAAGGGAAAAATGGAAATAGTCCCTGTGACGGGAAAGGCCTTAGCAGCCTCATCAATAACTCCAAATCAAATAATTAAAAGACATGCACAAGAAATAACCTTTTCACCTGAACCAATACCGATAAACACAACTGGAGAAAAAAGTAGGTTCTTGGAAACCTCTTTTGTACCTACTATTATAATAGAAGATATTCATAAAGATAAAGATCCACATGAAATAGCAAATATTTATCTAAATAATAATCTACATCAGAATAATGGTGACAAGGCCCTAGAATGGTATGAAGATCCTCCTTGAAACAGGGTCGATTACCATGGTCCACTTTTATAAGAAAAATACTAATATAATAGCATACTCGTAATTCCAAATAAGAAAAATAATCCCTTATAGGGAATGGGGTATGGACCCTTCGAAAGCAAGAAAAATGCAATCAGAAGGCTTTACCGATAAATATTTTCAATATTTCTAATATATTGAAGCTTGGATTAAAGTCTTTGCCTTTCAAAACAATAATAATTCCCATACATGGTTTATACAAATGAAAATGCCAATTGTAGGGGAATTTCTGAATTGGTTCAAGAATTGGTTCCATCTATGGGGCTCAGGTACAGAAATATTGCCATCTAATATCCAAGCCTCTCAACGAAAATTTATAGACTATAATAATAATGATACCAGGATAGACCTTCATATGTATTTTATGACCCTATTTCAAATCCCATGGATCATGAAATGGTCCTACCATCTAACAGAAGATTATACAAATAATTGGGAATATATCCCAGAACTGGGAAAGCAAATATATATCTAGTGGTGGGATGTCTATGAAAATAAAGCCCTCGATCCAAAAAATATAAAAATGAAAAAGGTGTCATTCTAACCCCCTGAAGCAGGAGTCAATATGACAGATTAAATAAATATGATGCGCCAACAAAACCATACTGCCACAAAGGAAGAACTGAAAAAGAAATTGTTGCAAATGTTTGATGAAGAAGAGGAAGCTATGTCTACCTCGGCAAAAAATGAGGAAGACTATGCACAACACAATGAAGACATAGAATTCGGACTATCTCAAAGAGGATAAAGCTATTGAGTTTGGCCATCCCAATACTACTCAGGACGGAACGACAGCAGCCCAGAAGAACACAAGTCCTGTTGGCAAATGGTAATCACCGACAACATCTTTTCACTATTCATACTTTGTCTCATCATCGACAGCATCTTTTCACTATTCATACTTTTGTCTCATCACCGACAGCATCTTTTCACTGTTCATACTTTTGTCTCATCACCTTTTCACTGTTCATACCTTTTGTCCTATCACCGACACCCTTTTGTCTTATCACCTCCAGTTCACACCTTTTATCACCTCAATCATTTCAACGGATTGGAAATAGTTTTTTAGAGTTCGTCAGCTATAAAACGAGGGCAAAAGCCCATTCACAGGGCACCGAGAGTTTTCCTCCCTCTGCTCATCTCTTCACCTCATCTCTGCACCTCATCTTTGCACCTCAGCTTTGTACCTCATCTCTGTAACCTCATCTTGGCAACCTTATATCTCTTATTCTTTCCCTTTGTTGTATATCTGGTGGTGTATCTATCCACCTAAACTATACTTCTAAAAGTAAGTATATGAGTGTTTGAGGTGTGATTGTAACTGGGACTCTTTGCCCAACTATTGTCCAGACAAGTGGAAGTTGTTTTCATGGTTCTACAAGTGTCACATGTAAGTCGTTTATTTACGTTATTTCTTTATGCAGTTTAAGATAGTAAGTTATGTAAAAGTTAGGGATGTCTTGTATGTGAACTGGTTTGTTGTGGATGTATCATTTCCTCTATGCATTATTTGTTTTGTCGTGTTCATCTTCTTAAAAGTTGTTTTCTTATATTGAATATCTTGAATGCTTCTTAATATTGCCTGCTGAACTGAATTGGTATTCGAGCCGAGAGTTTTCCTCCCTCTGCTCATCTCTTCACCTCATCTCTACACCTCAGCTCGGCACCTCATCTCTGCACCTCAGCTTTGTACCTCATCTCGGTAACATCATCTCGGCACCCTTATATCTCTTATTCTACCCCTCTGTTGTAAATCTGGTGGTGTATCTATCCACCTAGACTATACTTCTAAAAGTAAGTATATGAGTGTTTGATGTGTGATTGTTACTAGAACTCTCTGCCCTACTATTGTCCAGACGAGTGGATGTTGTTTTCTAGTTTATGCAAGGGCCACATGTAAGTGGCTTCTTTATGTTATTTCTTTATGCAGTTTAAGATAGTAATTTTTGTAAAAGTTAGGGATGTCTTGTATGTGAACTGGTTTGTTGTGATGTATCATTTCCTCTATGCATCTTTTGTTTTGTAGTGTTCATCTTCTTATAAGTTGTTTTCTTCTATTGAATATCCTGGATGCTTCTTATTTGGGAGGAATTTTAAAACAAAAAATTTTAAATACGGAACAGTTGATTCGATTTACTTCTCGAGCTTGGAGTCAGACACAGCAAAAATACTCCACGGTTAAAAAAGAGCTTTTGGCTATTGTCCACTTCGTCACCAAATTTCAAAGTGACTCGCTCAACCAAAAATTCTTAATTCGAACTGACAGCAAAGCTGCTAAAGATAAACTCCAAAAAGATGTCAAAAATTATGTTTCTAAATTTTTTTTTGAACGTTGGCAAGGTATCTTCTCTTCTTTCGAATTCGAGATTGAACATATTAAAGGCACAACTAGTTACCTTCCAGATTTTTTAACCCGTGAGTTTTTGTAGGGGGGACAGGAGGGTAGCAGCAGCAAACAGAGCAAAGGGAAAAATGGAAATAGACCCTGTCACGGGAAAGGCCTTAGCAACCTCACCAATAACTCCAAATCAAATAATTAAAAGACAGGCACAAGAAATAACTTTTTCGCCTGAACCAATACCAATAAATACAACTGGAGAAAAAAGTAGGTTCTTAGAAATCTCTTTTGTACCTACTATTATAATAGAAGATATTCATAAAGATAAAGATCCATATGAAAATAGCAAATATTTATCTAAATAATATTCTACATCAGAATAATGGTGACAAGACCCAAGAATGGTATGAAGCCATCCTCCCAGAAACAAGCTCGATTACCATGGTACACTTTTATAAGAAAACTACTAATATAATACTCGAAATTCCAAATAAGCAAAATAATCTCATATAGGGAATGGGGTATGGACCCTTCGAAAGCAAGGAAAATGCAATCAGACGGCTTTACCAATAAATATTTTCAATATTTTAAACATATTGAAGCCTGGCATAAAGTCTTTGCCTTTCAAAATAATAATAATTCCCATACATGGTTTATACAAATGAAAATGCCAATAGTAGGGGAATTCCCGAATTGGTTCCAACTATGGCGCTCAAGTAATGAAATATTGCCACCTAATATCCAAGCCTCTCAACGAAAATTTATAGACTATAATAATAATGATACCAAAATAGACTTTCTTATGTATTTTATGGCCCCATATAAAATCCCATGGATCATGAAATGGTCCTACCATATAACAGAAGATTATACAAATAATTGGGAATATATCCCAGAACTGGGAAAGCAAATATATATAAAGTGGTGGGATGTCTATGAAAATAAAGCCCTCGATCTAGAAAATATAAAAATGAAAAAGGTGCCATTCTCACCCCCTGAAGCAGGAGTCAATATGACAGACTATATAAATAAGATGCGCCAAGAAAACCCTACGGCCACAAAGGAAGAACTGAATAAGAAATTGTTGCAAATGCTTGAGAAAGAAGAGAAAGCTATGTCTACCTCGTCACAAAATGAGGAAGACTATGCACAGGACAATGAAGATATAGAATTCGGACTATCTCAAAGAGGATAAACCTACAGAGTTTGGCCATCCCAATACTACTCCGGACGGAACGATTGCAGCCCAGAAGCACACGAGTCCTGTTAGCAAATAGTAATCACCGACAACATCTTTTCACTATTCATACTTTTGTCTCATCACCGACAACATCTTTTTACTCTTCATACCTTTGTCTCATCACTAACATCTCTTTTCACTGTTCATACTTTTGTCTCATCACCTTTTCACTGTTCATACTTTTGTCTCATCACCTTTTCACTGTTCATACCTTTTGTCATATCACCGACACCCTTTTGTCTTATCACCTCCAGTTCACACCTTTTATCACCTCAATCATTTCAACGAACTTGAAATAGGTTTTTGGACTTCGCCAGCCATAAAAGGAGGGCAAAAGTCCACTCAAGGGCACCGAGAGTTTTCCTCCCTCTGCGCATCTCTGCACCTCATCTCTGCACCTCAGCTTTGTACCTCATGTTTGTAACCTCATCTCGGCAACCTTATATCTCTTATTCTATCCCTCTGTTGTATATCCGGTGGTGTATCTATCCACCTAGACTATACTTCTAGCAGTAAGTATATGAGTGTTTGATGTGTGATTGTAACTAGGACTCTTTTCCCAACTATTGTCCAGACGAGTGGAAGTTGTATTCTAGTTTCTGCAAGTGTCACATGTAAGTGGTTTATTTTTATTATTTCTTTATGCAGTTAAGATAGTAATTTATGTACAAGTTAGGCAGGTTATTTCTTGTGCCCGTATTTTAATTATTTGATTTGGAGTTAGTGGTGAGGTTGCTAAGGCCTTTCCGATCACAGGGACTATTTCAATTTTTCCCTTTCCCCTGTTTTCTTCTGCTACCCTCCTGTCCCCCCTTCAAAAACTCACGTGTTAATAAATCAAGAAGGTAATTAGTAGATTATTTTTATTTTCATCGGACAAAAAGTCTTGTTTATTCCCTTCCTTATCTATTTTAAATTTTTCTTCCTTTTGAAGGGTGAGAATATTAAAATCTAGGTCAGAAGGTGTTGGTTCTTTATCTAGGGAACTAGGTTCATATATTCTATATACTAGTTGCTGTATTTGGCTGTTGATTCTAGTTAGTCCTTCAACTATTGGTCTTCTATGAGTTTGTTCATGTTCTGTATGTGGAACAGAGGAAGTGGAACTTCTCGAAGGCATCCTAAAACACCCTTCAGAAAGATTTATCCGAGTTCGTCTGTTTGAATTAAATTATATTTCTATATTTCCATCTGGGTATTCTATTATTTGCTCAGGGTCTCTATTGATTGGGGTTCTAGACTATTGGTTTTCACTATGTAGAGACCACTTATCAGAAAGCCTAATTTGAGACCAAGTCATGGACCTGGGGATTACCGTATTGGATTTTTCCATATTGGTTTGAAAAAACACGGTTTGGCCTTTGGTGTCGATCTGAAGTGCATTTAGACACAAGGTGTTCATTTCTTTATAGCATATTCTATAAACTAATGCAATGTTTTGGGATCTTGGATTCATATCAAACCCTTGGGTTTTTTTATTTTAAGTGAGAACTTTCAAAAAGCTCGGATCTGTCAAGGCTACTGAAAAAATTGGGGAAGCAATTAAAATATATAGGTCCATTACAAAGGCCTGATTCTACTATTCCTAAAAAAGAGTCAGAAAAGTTTTTATGACATTCGTCTTTCAAACACAGGAGGAAAAAATGATTTAAACCAAGTCGGGTTAATGGTATTATTGTGATTTGAACAAGTCCTATATGTAAATATTTATAATCTTTATTTTTATGGTCTTGTATCATTCTATTTGAAAGTAATTGGAAACCATCTTGCTCATTGGGGATAGAAATACTTTGTTCTACAGTTTTGATAGCAACACTTGATTTGAATTCAAAGGTTCCTTTCTTGTAAACGTCTGAAGTTGGAACTTTGGGAATATTCCAATTCTTTATCTGCTTTTCTATATTATCAATTGTTATTTCTTCTCTATTTCTTACTCGTAGTGTACTATTAGAGGAAGAGGATGTTCTATTGGAAAGAGTCCTTAGGAAATTTGCCATTTTGATAATGGTTGAATACTGAGTCAATTGGAAAGAGTCCTTGTACCTTTCACGACCCTTTCTAGACTATCGGTAGTTCGGGTCACGACAACTTTTAGTTTCAATCTCTATTATCTTAATGGAAAATTTATTTAAGTTCTTTAACCTTTAGAACAGTATTTTCTAACAACAGTTCACCACTGTAAGCTCATGGCTCTGATACTAATTCAGTTCAGCAGGCAATATTAAGAATCATTCAAAATATTCAATATAAGAAAACAACTTTTAAGAAGATGAACACTACAAAACAAAAGACGCATAGAGGTAATGATACATCCACAACAAACCAGTTCACATACAAGACATCCCTAACTTTTACGTAAATTACTATCTTAAACTGCATAAAGAAGTAACACAAATAAACCACTTACATGTGACACTTGCAGAAACAAGAAAACAACTTCCACTCGTCTGGACAATAGTTGGGCAGAGAGTCCCAGTTACAATCACACATCAAACACTCATATACTTCCGTTTAGAAGTATAGTCTAAGTGGATAGATACACCACCAGATATAAAACAAAGGGATAGAATAAGAGAAATAAGGTTGTGGAGATGAGGCTACAGAGATGAGGTACAAAGCTGAGGTGCAGAGATGAGGTGAAGAGATGAGGTGCAGAGATGAGGTAAAGAGATGAGCAAAGGGAGGCAAACTCTCGGTGCCCTGTGAATAGGATTCGGCCCTCCTTTTATAGTTGGCGGACTCCAAAAAATTATTTCAAGTCCGTTGAAATGATTGAGGGGACCAAATGTGCGAAACAGAGGTGATAAGACAAAAGGGTGTCGGTGATATGATAAAAGGTATGAACAGTGAAAAGGTGAGACAAAAGTATGAACAATGAAAAGATGTTGTCGGTGATGCGACAAAGGTATGAATAGTGAAAACATACTGTTTGTGATGAGACAAAAGTATGAATAGTGAAAAGATGTTGTCGGTGATTACTATTTGCTAGCAGGACTCATGTGCTTCTGGGCTGCAGTCGTTCTGTCCTGAGTAGTATTGGGATGGCCAAACTCTGTAGCTTTATCCTCTTTGAGATAGTCGGAATTCTATATCTTCATTGTCCTGTGCATAGTCTTCCTCATTTTGTGTCGAGGTAGACATAGCTTCCTCTTCTTCATCAAACATTTGCAACAATTTCTTTTTCCGTTCTTCCTTTGTGGCAGTAGGGTTTTGGTGGCGCATCTTATTTATATAGTCTGTCATATTGACTCCTGCTTCAGGGGGTGAGAATGGCTTCTTTTTCATTTTTATATTTTTTGAATCGAGGACTTTATTTTCATAGACATCCCACCACTTTATATATATTTTCTTTCCCAGTTCTGGGATATAATCCCAATTATTTGTATAATCTTCTGTTATATGGTTGGACCATTTCATGATCCATGGGATTTGATATACGGCCATAAAAAACATATGAAGGTCTATCCTGGTATCATTATTATTATAGTCTATAAATTTTCATTGAGAGGCTTGGAAATTAGGTGGGAATATTTCAGTACCTGAGCCCCATAGTTAGAACCAATTCTTGAACCAATTCGAGAGTTCCTCTACCATCGGCATTTTCATTTGTATAAACCATGTATGGGAATTATTATTGTTTTGAAAGGCAAAGACTTTAAGCCAAGCTTCAATATATTCGAAATATTGAAAATATTTATCGGTAAAGTCTTCTGATTGCATTTTTCTTGCTTTCGAAGGGTCCATACCCCATTCCCTATAAGGGATTATTTTTCTTATTTGGAATTACGAGTATGCTATTATATTAGTATTTTTCTTATAAAAGTGGACCATGGTAATCGACCTTGTTTCAAGGAGGATCTTCATACCATTCTCGGGCCTTGTCACCATTATTCTGATGTAAATTATTATTTAGATAAATATTTGCTATTTCATGTGGATCTTTATCTTTATGAATATCTTCTATTATAATAGTAGGTACAAAAGAGGTTTCTAAGAACCTACTTTTTTCTCCAGTTATGTTTATTGGTATTGGTTCAGGTGAAAAGGTTATTTCTTGTGCATGTCTTTTAATTATTTGATTTGGAGTTATTGATGAGGTTGCTAAGGCCTTTCCCGTCACAGGGACTATTTCTATTTTTCCCTTTCCCCTATTTCTTGCTGCTACCCTCCTGTTCCCCCTGCAAAAACTCACAAGTTCAAAAATCAGGAAGGTAATTAGTAGTGCTTTTAATATGTTCAATCTCGAATTCGAAAGAAGTGAGGATACCTTGCCAACGTGCAAAAATTTGTTTAGAAACAACATTTTTGAAGTCTTTTTGGAGTATATCTTTCTGAGCTTTACAGTCAGTTTGTATTAGGAATTTCTTGTTGAGCAAGTCACTTTGAAATTTGATGACGCAGTGGACAATAGCCAAAAGCTCTTTTTTAACCGTGGAGTAATTTCGCTGTGTCAGATTCCAAGCTCGAGAGGTAAATTGAACCAACGGTTCTGTATTTGAAATTTTTTGTTTTAAAATTCCTCCCAACCCTATTTCTGAAGCATCACACTCTATTATTTTGAAAGCAGAAGGATTTGACAGTGTAAGGCAGGGTAACTCTTTGGCTTTTATTTTTATTTTCTTAACTGTCGGGGTATGTACATCTGTCCATTCAGGAAGATTCTTTTTTAATATTTGAAATAGTGGTTTAGCATCAATAGCTAAATCTTTATAAAAATCTGCAATATAATAAGGACATTCCAAAAATCTTTGAAGCTCATCATTCTGATACCAATTCAAATTAGCAGGCAATATTAAGAAGCATTCAAGATATTCAATATAAGAAAACAAATTTTAAGAAGATGAACCCTACAAAACAAAAGATGCATAGAGGAAATGATACATCCACAACATACCAGTTCACATACATGACATCCCTAACTTTTACATAAATTACTATCTTAAACTTCTTAAAGAAATAACACAATTAAACCACTTACATGTGACACTTGCTGAAACTAGAAAACAACTTCCACTCGTCTAGACAATAGTTGGGCAGAGTGTCCCAGTTACAATCACACATCAACCACTCGTATACTTACTTTTAGAAGTATAGTCTAGGTGGATAGATACATCACCAGATATACCACAGAGGGATAGAATAAGAGATATAAGGTTACCGAGATGAGGTTATAGAGATGAGGTGCGAAGCTGAGGTGCAGAGATGAGGTGCAGAGATGAGGTGAAGAGATGAGCAGAGGGAGGAAAACTCTCGGTGCCCTGTGAATGGGCTTCTGCCCTCCTTTTATAGCTGGCGGACTCCAAAAAATTATTTCAAGTCCGTTGAAATGATTGAGGTGACAAAAGGTGTGAACAGGAGGTGATAAGACAACAGAGTGTCGGTGATATGACAAAAGGTATGAACAGTGAAAGGTGATGAGACAAAAGTATGAACAATGAAAAGATGTTGTCGGTGATGAGACAAAAGTATGAATAGTGAAAAGATGTTGACGGTGATGAGACAAAAGTATGAATAGTGAAAAGATGTTGTCGGTGATTATTATTTGCTAACAGGACTCGTGTGCTTCTGGGCTGCAGTCGTTCCGTCCTGAGTAGTATTGGGATGGCCAAACTCTGTAGCTTTATCCTCTTCGAGATAGTCTTAATTCTATATCTCCATTGCCTTGAGCAGATCATGCATAGCACTAGTGGGAACTCTCGCTTGTGACTATTGGGTGTGGTTGGCTGAAGAAAGATTCTCCGCCCACTAGTGTAGGGTTACTTGTGTGCTGGGACCCTGTTGGTTTTGATAGGTACCTTTTATTGGTTGCCTGAGCCGGGTCTAGGGTTACCGCCGGCTAGATCGTTAATGAATTGGTATCAGAGCCATGAGCTTACAGTGGTGAACTGTTGTTAGAAAATATTGTTCTAAAGGTTAAAGAACTTTAAGAGGTTTTCCATTAAGATAATAGAGATTGAAACTAAAAGTTGTCGTGACCCAAACTACCGATAGGCCGGAAAGAGCAATGAAAGGTACAGGGACTGTTTCCGATTGACTCAGTATTCAACCATTATCAAAATGGCAAAAAAACAGCCTCTTCCTCTAATAGTACACTACGAGTATGAAATAGAGAAGAAATAACAACAGATAATATAGAAAAGCAGATACAAAATTGGAATATTCCCAAAGTTCCAACTTCAGACGTTTACAAGAAAGGAACCTTTGAATTTAAATCAGGTTTTGCTATCAAAACTGTAAAATAAAGTATTTCTATCACCAATGAGCAAGATGGTTTCCAATTACTTGCAAATAGAATGATACAAGACTATAAAAATAAAGATTATAAGTATTTCCATATAGGACTTGTTCAAATCGCAATAATACCATTAACCCGACTTGGTTTAAATAATTCTGTCCTCCTGTGTTTGAGAGACGAACGTCATAACAATTTTCTGACTCTCTTTTAAGAATAGTAGAATCAAGCCTTTGTTATGGATCAATATATTTTAATTGCTTCCCCAATTTTTCAGTAGCCCTGATAGATCCGAACCTTTTGAAAGTTCTCACTTTAAAAATAAAAACCCAAGGGTTTGATATGAATCCAGGATCCCAAAACATTGCAATAGTTTATAGAATATGCTATAATGTAATGAACACCTTATGTCCAAATGCACTTCAGAAGGACACCAAAGGCCAAACAGTGTTTTTTCAAACCAATATGGAAAAATCCAATACAGTAATCCCCATGTCTATGACTTAGTCTCAAATAAGGCTTCCTGATAAATGGTCTCTACACTGTGAAAACCAACATTCCAGAACCCCAATCAATAGAGACACTGAGCAAATAATAGAATACCCAGACGGAGATATAGAAATACAATTTAATTCCCGAACTCGGATAAATCTTTCTGAAGGGTCTTCTAGGATTCCTTCGAGAAGTTCCACTTCCTCTGTTCCACAGACAGAACATGAACAAACCCATAGAAGACCAATAGTTGAAGGACTAACAAGAACCAACCGCCAAACACAACAACCAATATATAGAATGTATGAACCTAGTTCCCCAAATAAAGAACCAACACTTTCTGACCTAGATTTTAATATTTCTACCCTTCAAAAGGAAGAAAAATTTAAAATAGATAAGGAAGGGATTAAACAGGACTTTTTGTCCGATGAAAATAAAAATATCAGGGATTGGTACTTGGCAGAATTTCCCCATGAATTATTAGATGCTCTACATAAGAAATTTAATAAATTTATAATAAAACATACAAAGAATGTAAAATTCTTTGACTGGCTACAATGCATACTAAGAGAAAAAGAGAGAGAAATTCCTAATTTTTGTCTCAATATTACCGAAAAACAGTACCAAACCTTTCATACTATGCAAGGGGAAGAACTGGGCTCAATTCATCCCCCTTAACAAAGTCTTCAGCCGAAAGGAAGAATGGAAGACAAACCTAAAACTAAGGCTTCACCCTATAAAATTATTCCAAGAGATACTGATCGTCATACTCATAAAATCGATGAAATACCACATATAATTGAGCAGAATAATTACACTAATCTCTGCTTACAAACTATTGGAAGACAGACAACAAGAATTGAAAATATAATTAATAGACCTCGGGAAAAACCAGAAGACCATAAAGGGAAGAAAGCTCTTTTGTTTAAACCCCCTCCAATAATTAATAGATAATAGTTTAGTCTTCAAGGAATAAAAAAGAAAGATGACAATAAAGACTTAGTGGATGAGCTAGTAAAAAAATTAGCAAAGCTAAATATAAAAGAAAATGGAGTATCTTTCAAGACTAGTTCTAATCAAGGAGCCATGGTTCTCTAAGAAGAATCCTTTTCCAATAATGAACTTAATTAAATAGAACAAGCTTTCAAAACAGAAAACCTGGAAATAAATAGAATAGTTTATGGGAGAAAAGTAAGGCAAATTCTCAAACTAGAATGTATTATCCTAGGCCTACTTCTGTAGATCTCCAGTTTGAAGAAGATTTGATTACCAACTCTGTACCTTATTCAGGGAGATCCATTGTAAATTGAAATATTGACGGTATGTCAGAAAACCAAATACATGATCTAATGAAGCATATGACAATGCACGCAACTGCGTGTAAAATAAGTGAAAATCATGACCAAGAAATAACCAAGGCCATTATTTGTGGATTTACAGGGTGACTAAGACGATGGTGGGATTTCCATATGGAAGAAAATGCAATAAACGAAATACTAATTGCCACGAAGCAGTGGGCAGTCAAAAATGAATATGGCAAAGATATAGTAAATAATGAAAGTGCAGCAGTTAATACTCTAATATGTACTATTACTCTCCATTTTGTGGGAAGTACTGCATTACTTGATGCTAGATCAGAAGATCTACTTTCTAATCTTAGATGCTCAACACTATCCCACTATAAGTGGTATAAAGATGTCTTCTTCTCTAGAATCCTTTCTAGAGAAGATAGTAAATCGGATCACTGGAAAACATTAACTAATTTAGTTCAGCAGGCAATATTAAGAAGCATTCAAGATATTAAATATAAGAACAACACTTTTAAGAAGATGAACACTACAAAACAAAAGATGCATAGAGGAAATGATACATCCACAACAAACCAGTTCACATACAAGACATCCCTAACTTTTACATAAATTACTTTCTTAAACTGCATAAAGAAATAACACAAATAAACCACTTACATGTGGCACTTGCAGAAACTAGAAAACAACTTCCACTCGTTTGGACAATCGTTGGGCAGACAGTCCCAGTTACAATCACACATCAAACACTCATATACTTACTTTTAGAAGTATAGTCTAGGTGGATAGATACATCACCAGATATACAACAGACGGATAGAATAAGAGATATAAGGTTGCCGAGATGAGGTTCCAGAGATGAGATACAAAGCACAGGTGCAAAGATGAGGTGTAGAGATGAGGTGAAGAGATGAGCAGAGGGAGGAAAACTCTCGGTGCCCTGTGAATGGGCTTCTGCCCTCCTTTTATAGCTGGTGGACTCCAAAAAACTTGTTTCAAGAACATTGAAATGATTGAGGTGACAAAAGGTGTGAACAGGAGGTGATAAGACAAAAGGGTGTCGGTGATACGACAAAAGGTATGAACAAAGAAAAGGTGATGAGACAAAAGTATGAACAGTGAAAAGATGCTGTCGGTGCAGAGACAAAAGTATGAATAGTGAAAAGATGTTGTCGGTGATTACTATTTTCTAATAGGACTTGTGTGCTTCTAGGCTGCAGTCATTCCGAGTAGTATAGGGATGGCCAAACTTTGTAGCTTTATCCACTTTGAGATAGTCGGAATTTTATATCTTCATTATCATGTGCATAGTCTTCCTGATTTTGTGTCGAGGTAGACATAGCTTCCTCTTCTTCATCAAACATTTGCAACGATTTCTTTTTCAGTTCTTCCTTTGTGGCAGTAGGGTTTTGTTGGCGCATTATATTTATATAGTCTGTCATATTGACTCGGGGGGTGAGAATGGCACCTTTTTCATTTCTATATTTTTTGGATCAAGGGCTTTACTTTCGTAGACATCCCACCACTTTATATATATTTGCTTTCCCAGTTCTAGGATATATTCCCAATTATTTGTATAATCTTCTGTTATATAGGGCCATAATATACTTATGAAGGTCTATGTTGGTATCATTATTATTATAGTCTATGTATTTCCATTGAGAGTCTTGGAAATTAGGTGGGAATATTTCAGTACCTCAGCCCCATAGTTGGAACCAATTCTTGAACCAATTCGGGAATTCCCTACTATTGGCATTTTCATTTGTATAAACCATGTATGGGAATTATTATTATTTTGAAAGGCAAAGACTTTATGCGAGGCTTCAATATATTTGAAATATTGAAATATTTATTGGTAAAGCCTTCTGATTGCATTTTTCTTGCTTTCGAAGGGTCCATACCCCATTCCCTATATGAGATTTTTTTTCTTATTTGGAAGTACGAGTATGCTATTATATTAGTATTTTTCTTATAAAAGTGGACTATGGTAATCAACCCTATTTCAAGGAGGATGGCTTCATACCATTCTCGGGTCTTGTCACCATTATTCTGATGTAGATGATTATTCAGATAAATATTTGCTATTTCATATGGATCTTTATCTTTATGAATGGCTTCTTTTATAATAGTAGGTACAAAAGAGGTTTCTAAGAACCTACTTTTTTCTCCAGTTGTATTTATTGGTATTGGTTCAGGCGAAAAGGTTATTTCTTGTGCCTGTCTTTTAATTATTTGATTTGGAGTTATTGGTGAGGTTGGTAAGGCTTTTCTCGTCACCGAGACTATTTCCATTTTTCCCTTTCCCCTGTTTGCTGTTGCTAACGTCCTGTCCCCTCTGTAAAAACTCATGGGTTAAAAAATCAAGAAGGTAATTAGTAGTGCCTTTAATATGTTCAATCACGAATTCGAAAGAAGAAAGGATACATTGCCAACTTGCAAAAATTTGTTTAGAAACAAGATTTTTGATGTGTTTGTGGAGTATATCTTTAGCAGCTTTGCAGTCATTTTGTATTAGGAATTTCTTGTTGAGCAAGTCACTTTGAAATTTGGTGATGCAGTGGACAATAGCTAAAAGCTCTTTTTTAACCGTGGAGTAATTTTGCTGTGTCTGATTCCAAGCTCGAGAAGTAAATCGAACCTACTGTTCTGTATTTGAAATTTTTTGTTTCAAAATTCTTCCCAACCCTATTTCGGAAGCATCACACTCAATTATTTTGAAAGCATAAGGATTTGACAGTGTAAGGCAGGGTAATTCTTTGGATTTTATTTTTATTTTCTTAATTGCTGAGGTATGTACATCATTCCATTCAGGAGGATTCTTTTTTAATCTTTGAAATAGTGGTATTAGGAATTTCTTGTTGAGCAGGTCACTTTGAAATTTGGTGACGCAGTGGACAATAGCCAAAAGCTCTTTTTTAACCGTGGAGTAATTTTGCTGTGTCTAATTCCAAGCTCGAGAAGTAAATCGAACCAACTGTTCTGTACTTGAAATTTTTTGTTTTAAAATCTTTCCCAACCCTATTTCTGAAGCATCACACTCAATTATTTTGAAAGCAGAAGGATTTGACAGTGTAAGGCAGGGTAATTCTTTGGCTTTTATTTTTATTTTCTTAACTGCCGAGGTATGTACATCATTCCATTCAGGAGGATTCTTTTTGAATCTTTGAAATAGTGGTTTAGCATCAATAGCTAAATCTTTATAAAAATCAGAAATATAATTGAGACATCCTAGAAATCTTTGAAGCTCAGTTTTATCTGTAATAATGTTTGGGAATTTATTTGAAAATTCAATAGCCCTATCAATAGGGATTATTCTCCCTTGAAAAAGATTGTGTTTTAAAAACCTTATTTTTTTTTTAGCAAGACTAATCTTTTTGGCAGAGACAACTAGTCCGGCCATGTTAATTGCTTTGACAGAAACATTTAAGTGTTTAAAATATTGTTCTAGGCTTTCAGAAAATATTAGAATATCATCAAGGTAAACTATCATAAATTTTGTATAAGGATTTAAAATATCATTCATAATATTTTGGAATTCTGAAGAGGCATTTTTAAGTCCAAAAGGCTTAACATTCCATCCTTATTGCTCAAAATAAACATTAAAAGCGGTTTTGTACCTGTCTTTCTCAGTGATTTGGATCTGCCAATAACCAGACTTTAGATCAAATTTGGAGAATATACAGGCATTTACAAGTCTATCCAGCAGATTTCTTTTATTGGGAATAGGATGCCTTATCCATCATGATGCTTTATTATGTGGTTTATAGTTTATTACCAATCGTGGAGCTCCCCTTTCTATATCAGAAGCCTTTTCTACATAGAATGTTGAGCAACTACAAGGGGAGGACCTTTTTCTAATACGTTTTTTCTGAAGCAGATCAATAATTTCCTTTTTACTAATTTCTAGAAGCCGGGGATTCATCTGGATTGGTCAAGCTTTGGTGGGAATTCTTTTTTCACGGAAATCAATTTCATAAGATAGGCTGACAATATGCTTTTTTCTATCCCAAAAAGCATTTGGTAGTTCAGCACATATTTCTCTTTCAATATTATTCTTAATATTTTCTATTAGGCTTTTATTCTCAGGGAGTAAGAGCTTAGTTTCTATCGCTTTATATTTAATTTCTTCTTTGAGGTAGTATAAGAATTTTTCTTTATTAAAAATTGTTTCTTTGATATTGTTGATTTCTCAAGTCTTAGGTTTCCCAAGAAATTCAAATTTCACATTATGCCCTTCTATATTGGTTTCAATTCCTGTACTATCAATTTTTATTGGGTATAGCATGTTTAAAAATGGAGCTCCCAGGATTACAGATTGGCTTAATCCTTTTACCATAATACAGGGGAACTCGAAGCAATTTCAATTATTACATATTGCAGCATTTAAAAGTTTATAATTTATAATCATCTTGCTGTCATCTGCTGTATTTAAGATTTGAGTAGTCTTACTAAAATATTTAGTAGGAACAAGCCCTTTATTTATACAATTCAGGTCTGCACCTGAGTCTATTAAAGCAAGGGTCTGGAAACTATATTCTTTATGAACAATTATCTTTATCATAGTGAACCATTTTTTAGTAATTACTTTGTCAAGAAGACTAACATAATTACAATCTTGTACTGTATTAGAAGACTATGGTTCATCCTTCACTACCTTAGGAAGAAATTCTTCTACCTCAGGAGGCAGATGCTTTTTATAATTATTTATGATAGTATTAAATTCTATTTCTTCGTCTAAATTGACAGGACTGTCTTCTACAGGGTTGGAGGACAACTTTAGAATTTGTACCCTATTTTTTAGATTTATTAGTTCATTTCGAACTTCATTGATTTCTTGTTTTAATTCAGAGACAAAAGGTTCCTTGTGATTATTATTATTTTTGTCTGCGACTCTCCTAAAGATTTTTACAAAACTATAGTTATTTTATTTGTTTTGGCTATATTTATATATTGGACTAAAGCTTCTCGCTTAGTCTCAGAGTCAATTATTTTGTCTATTATATCTAAGATTAGATTTTCTTCTTTAGAAAGGGTATTGCAGAAACAATTAGTATCAGTATTATCATGATCTGAGTCTGAGCTGCTGAGAGTCAAATCTTCGTTTTCTATTTCTTCAGTCAGCATTTCTGATTCAGAACTAGAAGAACTATCTGAAGATTCTCTATTTATTTGTAATATACTAAACAGTTGATCTTTGATATTATCATCTAATTGTAGGGCATCTATTTTTTTCTTTATTTTGCATTTGTTCTTATAATGGCTTACTTTTCCACAATTATAACAAACAGGTATCCTTCTTTTTCCCCTGGTCCTTTTAAAATTATTATTTTTTGGAAAGGAGTCTAGAGAATAATTTGTTTGATATATATATATATAGCGCGATAATCTAAACTTTACAACCCTTTCAAATTACAAAGGTTAAAGATAGAGAGTGTTGTGAATTGTAGATTTACTAATTTTGTAGTCTATTTTTTAAAAAAGTTATTTTTTGTGATATCTTCATCATTAAGTTAGGACAATTTTGTAAAAATTACTACAAGACAAGGGGTACTTTTGTCATCTCCACAAAAGGTAAAAATGGAACTTTTACTAAAAGACAAAGGTACTCTACCAATAAAATTCCAAGACACTAACTTGCAAAATGCGATTGTACTTTTATAAAATTTAAAAATTTGCACTTGCTTAATAGTTAAGTTACCTATAAAAATAAATTTTTAAACAGAAAGTAATCATCTTTTTGATATATACACCCATCATAACCCCTTCTAACTTTAACATTTGTATTTTGAGGGGTTGTTCACTCTAGACAAACCCATATATATATATATATATATATATATATATATATATATATATATATATATATATATATATATATATATATATATATATATATATATATATATATAATGTTGGGATTAGCCCACTAGCTCATATGAACATATGCATTCATATGAGCCTAACGGCCCAGATTGAATCTGGGTTAATCTGACGGTCACAACATCATTTCGTATTTTAATTTTAATTTTTTTTTTACAAATCCAAATAATATGAAATTTTAGGCGTGTATTTTTCAAAAATAGAATAATCTAATAAAAATATCAAAAAAATAATTTCTAAAAAATAATTTGACCAAAATACCTCTGAAAATTTTGAGAGTGCTTTAATCAATTTAGTTTTGCGAATTATTTTTAAAATATTTTTATTAGTTGCGAATTGATGAGAAGAATAGAAACCTAAAATTTCAAGTTATTTAGATTCTTAAAAAAAATATTAAAATTAAAAAATAAATCGAAGTCGTGACCGTCAGATCGACTCAAATTCAATCTGGGCCTTTGGGCTCATATGTTCATATAGGCTAGTGAGCTAATCTCAATATATATATATATATATATATATATATATATATATATATATATACTAAGACACTACAAAATGCCTATAGGCAAAAATGAACAGTAAATTTGCCTACCCTCATCACCGTCCAAAATTCATCAAACAGTCACAATTGTCTAGTAGTATTTTATTCGTTATTTGTTTTCTAAAAATCCAAATAATCTAAAATTTGGAGAGTATATTCATAAAAAATAGGCGAATAAACGAAAAATATCAAAAAAATATTTTACCTGAAATAAATTGATCAAAATACCCCCTCAGATTTGTAGGGGTATTTTGGTCAATTTGTTTTGTGAATTAGTATTTTTATATTTTTATTAGGTGAGCCTCACTGAGATGTAAACACGCTCCAAATTTTAGATCATTCTAACTTGTAAAAATAAAATGAAAAATAAAATATCATCTGACAATCGTGACCGTGCGATGAATTTTGTACGGTGATGAGGGTATGCGAAATCACTATTCATTTTCTCCTATAGGCATTGGGGCAACCTTTAGCTTCAGATTGGTATTTTAGATTTAAAAAAACTTCTTTTTCTTTTATCTCGTTGTTATTTTTCTGCAAAAATAAAAATAAAATAGGAAAACGAGGTATATCTAAAAAGATTTCTTTTTATTAGATTCTATATTTTCTTTCTAGAACTCTTTTTTTTCTCTCTCCATAAAAAATTTCAGATCTTTTTCCTTTCAATCTTTAGAACATCTTTATTTTTATTTTATTTTAGATCATCTTCTTTTAGATCCCTTCTTGATCATCTTTATCTTTAGATTCCATCTTTTAGATCCCTTCTTGATCATCTTTATCTTTAAATCTTCTTTCTTTTAGATCATCTTTTTTTAGTTCATCTTTCTTTTAGATTCCTTCTTGATCATCTTTATCATTAGATCTTTCTTTTATATTCACCTTTTAGATTTTTTTTTTTGGATAATCTTTTGGATCATCTTTATCATCTTTGTTTTCTTAGAACATCTTTTATATTCATCTTGATACCATCTATATATCTTTTTCATATCTTCTTTCATTTATGTTTATGATATTTAGATCATATTTTATCTTCTTTATATCATATTTATTTTATTTAAGTACATCTTTATCTTTTTAGAATACATTTTGGGAAAATATTTCCATATACCCCATTTTCAACTTTCATTTCTCTATTGACCTAAGGTTGAAAAACCTATCTTACTACAAAGAAATTCACTTTATTATATCTCTTAACCCCCTAAACATATTTTATTCATTTTTTACTACTTTTTTGGCCCAAAAAAATTTAGAAAAGACATTGTTTTCTAAACCCCACCTCTCTTGACATGATTCCCTTTCTCTCTCCCCCTATCAACGTCCCAAACCCCTCTCTCTCTCTCAACCCCCAAAATTTACTGCATTTTTTGACAAACCTCCGGCCACTTCCAGCCATCACCGGCTCATTTCCCGGCGACCACAAGAACCCCGCCCCTCTTTCTTCAACTTAGAATGGGAGGAAGGCTGAAATGCTCATTTTTTGAGCAATTCCCAGCCAAAATTCCGGCCTTAAGGCTTTTAGGGGAAAAATCGGGGAAGTAGGGGGGGAAATTCCGATGAATTTGGGGTGAATTCCAGCGATATTTATGATATGAAGGGGAGGCTGGTCTTTTTGTTTCCTCTTATTGATGTAAAGCCAAAAGATGGCTTTGTGAGCTATGAAGGGCTTGAGGGTTGGAACGTGCTGAGCCTCCTCCACTCACTGTTGCTAGGCCTGCCTTGTTTGCGCAGCATAACCACCATACCCAACCTAAGAACTGGGAGGCCCATTGGCTTGAGGGACTCCATAGCCTTGAGCATCACCTTGAGAAGAAGCATCAGAATTCTAATCCCATTCAAATCACTATATCCACTTCCTATATATCCTCCACCACCTTACTCACCACTAGCTACACCACGTGCACTTCCTCCCGAAACACCAGCCCCATGACCACCAACAGCACGATAGCTTGCTGCCCCACCATACGCCCCATTACCCCCACCATAACCACCATACCCACCATAACCCGGCTTCCACCATTGTTGAGCTGGAAAGAAATGGGTTGCAGAAAGAGAGAGGAAGAACAATCTAGAGAGAGAAACACGTGAGGAGAAAGATTGAAACATTTGAGGAGAGAGAATTAGAAAAAAATATCTTTTTTAATTTGTTTGGGTGGTTAATAGTTGGAATAAAAATAGATAGAGTTATTTGGATGGTTAGAAAATAGGTTTTCTGAAATTTTTGGTTTAGGAAATGAAGGTTGAAAATAGGGTCTATGAAGATATTTTCTATATATATATATATATATATATGGAAAAATCTGGGATTAGCCCACTAGCTCATATGAACATATGAGCCCAACGGCTTAGATTGAATCTGAGCCGATCTGACGATCACGGATGTTCAGTAGTGCTTGAAATTTATTTTTGTTCTATGTATCCAAATCACTTTAAATTTTAGGTGTACGTTCTTCTCATCAAGGCGCACCTAATAAAAATATAAAAACATTATTCATGAAATAAAAAATGACCAAAATACCCCCCAAAATTTTTCGGGGGTATTTTGCTCAATTTATTTCATGTAAAATATTTTTTTGAGATTCACCTAGTTTTTATAAACACATGCCTAAAATTTCAAGTGATTTTGATTGGTATAAAAAAAAAATAAAATTCAAATATTATCGGACATCTGTAATTGTCAGATCGGCCGAGAATCAATCTGGGCCTTTGGGCTCATATGTTCATATGAGCTAGTGGGCTAATCTCAAGTTTATCCATATATATATATATATATATATATATATATATATATATATATATATATAATCAAATTTTAAATACAACGAGACAATGGACCGTAAAACAGGAACAAAATCAAGATATTTTATATTCTGAAAGTGATGTTGTTAATACTCTTATTTACACCATTACTCTTCATTTTTTGGGGAGTACAGCTCTATTAGAAGCTCGATCTGAAGATTTATTATCTAATTTAAGATGTCCTACATTATCACATTATAAATGGTATAAAGATGTATTTTTTTCAAGATTATTAACGAGAGAAGATACCCAATTAGATCATTAGAAAGAAAAATTCATAACAGGATTATCCTATTTATTTGCTGAAAAAGTAAAAAATAGACTTAAAAATAAGAATATAAGAATAATACCATATTCTTCTTATACTCTAGGAGAAATATCTGTTAAAATATGTGCAGAAGGATTAGCCTTATGTACAGACATGAAACTAAAGAAACAATTGGATAAACAACGTATGACTGGTAAAAAAGAACTTGGTGATTTCTGTGAATAATTTGGATACAATATTGAAAAATCCAGAGATAAATTTCATAAAAAGAAAAAATATAAACCAGAAAGAAAAGAAACAAAAGTATACATAAAACATAAAAAAGAGAAATTTATAAAAATATTTTCTCCAAAATATAAATATAAGAAAGGAAACAAAAAATTTCATATATGTGGAAAGGTTGGACATTACAAAAGTAATTATAAGGTTAAAAAGAAAATAGATACAATAATCTTAGATGAAACCATTAGAAACAAAATATATGATATTATACAAATTTATGATGAAAATAGTTCTACTGAAAGTTCTAGTAATTCTAGTGATACTTCATTCATAGGAAATATTGAAGATGAAAACTTTTTATGGACAAGTACAACAGAAGAATCTGATAATGAAATATAATAATGTTTTTGTAATATGTTATCTAAAGAAGATACTCTAATATTGGATTTAATGGAGAAAATTACAGATCCAGATGAAAGAAGAGAAATCATAACTCAATTCATTAATATTACAAAAGCAAAAAATAAGCCTATTCCTTTAATCAAACCCCCTGATGAATATAATTTTGTTGAGATTATCAAAAGAATCAATAAAAAAGATGCACATAAAAAAGAACCAACTATTGCAAAATTAAAAAAGGAAGTAAATGAAGTTAAATTAGAAGTTCAACAATTAAAAAATAGGATTAAAATATTAGAATTACAAGATAAAATTTCAGAAAATCTAACAGATACTGATGAAATAGAATTTGCCCAGTTAGTAGATAATCATAATAACTCTGTAATAATAGAAAAACATGAATACTCAAGAACTAAAATAGAAGAAATAGATAATAATAAATCTGTATATATAATAAACAAAATAATTACACAAAAATGGTTTGTATTGATCAAAATAATAATGAAAGAAGAATATACCTTTCAATCATTAGCCCTAATAGACTCAGAAGCAGATTTAAATTGCATAAATGAAGGATTAGTACCTACTAAATACTTTGATAAAACAACACAAATATTAAATATTGCTGATGGAAGTAGATTATTCATTAATTATAAATTATCAGATGTCATTGTATGTAATAATGGATATTGTTTTCATACCCCATTTAAAATGGTAAAAGGATTAAGCCAAGCAGTAATACTTGGTATACCATTTTTTACCTTACTTTATCCTATAACCATAAATAATACTGGAATACAAACAAATAGAGATGGAAATCTAATAAAATTTGAATTTATAGATAAACCAAATTCAAAGAAATAAATAGAGTTAAAGATAGCATAAAACATAAAGAAAATTTACTTTACTCATTAAAAATAGAAATAAAATACAAAAAGATAGAGAAAGATTTACAAAACTCTGAAACTATAGAAAAAATTACTAAAATTAAAAACCAAATTGAAAATGAGATTTGTAGTGAATTACCTAATGCATTTTGGGAAAGGAAAAAACATATAGTTGGATTACCATATGAACCAGAATTTAATGAAAATAAAATTCCTATCAAAGCTAAACCAGTACAAATGAATTCAACATTACTAAAATTTTGTAAAAAAGAGATAGATAAATTAATCAATAAAAAATTAATAAGACCAAGCTCATCTCCTTGGAGTTGTGCTGCATTGTATGTAAGTAAAAATGTAGAAAAAAAAAGAAGAGTTCCCAGACTTGTAATAAACTATAAACCATTAAATAAAGTTCTTCAATGATAAGATATCCTATTCCAAATAAAAAAGATTTATTAGATAGATTAGTCAATGCTTGTATATTTTCTAAATTTGATATTAAATCTGGGTATTGACAAATCCAAATTAAAGAAGAAGACAAATATAAAACAGCTTTTAATGTACCATTTGGACGATATGAATGGAATGTTATGCCGTTTGGTCTTAAGAAAATTCCATCTGAATTCCAGAAAATAATGAATGATGTTTTCAATCCCTATTATAAATTTATGATAGTATATATTGACGATGTATTAATCTTTTCTGAGACTATTGATGAACATTTTAAGCATATTAATGTTTTTATAAATGCAGTAAAAAATGCAGGACTAGTAGTATCTGCAAAAAAGATGAATCTTTTCCAAACAAAACTTAGATTCTTAGGACACAACATATATCAAGGACCAATAATACCAATAAAAAGGTCGATACAATTTGCTGATAAATTTTCAGATATTATATTAGATAAAAAAGAATTACAAAGATTCTTAAGATGTTTCAACTATATAGTAGATTTTTGATGAAAATTTAGCTATAGATGCAAAACCCTTATATGATAGATTGAAAAACAATCCTCCAAAATGGACAGATATACATACTCAAGAAGTTAAAAAATTAAAATTAAAAGCAAAAGAATTACCATGTTTATCAACTTTCAGATCCTAATGCATTTAAAATAATAGAATGTGATGCATCTGAATTAGGCCTAGGAGGTATTCTAAAACAAAAAATAAATAATACTGAACAATTAGTTAGATATACTTCAAAGGCATGAAATTCAACTCAAAAGAATTATTCCATAGTAAAAAATAGAAAAATTAGCTATAGTTTATTGTGTTACTAAATTTCAAAGTGATGTTTTAAATGCTACCTTTCTCATACGCACTGATTGTAAAGCAGCTAAAGAAATACTTCTTAAAGATGTGCAAAATCTTGTTTCAAAATAAATCTTTGCTCAATGGCAAGCAATTTTGTCCTCCTTTGATTTTTCTATTGAACATTTAAAAGTTTCTACTAACCATCTCCCTGACTTTTTAACTCAAGAATTTTTGCTGGGGGGCCAACATTGATCAATCTGACCTAGAAGACCCATCTTTAACCCTAATATTATTTAATCAAAATAAATCTATGAATACTAATACACCAACTTCTTCTCAAAAGGGCAAAGCCCCTATGGAAACATCCTTAGATATAATACCTGCCAATATTTCTTAGTCACCACTAAGGAGTGTTATACCCTACTCTCCTAGTGCTCCAAACAGTCCAAGCCCAAATATTCTGAATATTTAAGCCAACAACCACCACAAACCCAATCTCCAATATTTATGCAGTCTCCTATTCCCAAAAAAACCTCTTCTACAGGTAAAACCCGGTATGAAGAAACTACCTTTGTAATTGATTCAGTTATAGAAAATATCCATGCCCATGATGACCCAAATATGGTTGCTAAATATTACTTATGCAATAATATTAGCCCTCCAAATGAATTAAAGACCAGAGAGTGGTACGAAATGGTTCTACTTGAAATCGTTCATTACTACCAAAAGAATAGTAAAATAATATCATATTCAAAACATCAGATACGAAAAGTATTGCAATTTTCTGAATGGGGATCTAATCCTACAAGAGCCAAAATATTACAATCCCCATAATTCCCAAATAAATATTACAGTAAGATGCCTATATCTGATCCCTTTCCAAATTGGTTTCGCAACTGGTTTGCAGTTTGGGGATCGGAATCCCAAATATTACCTGAACCATTACAAGATTCCCAAGCCAAATTTATTGAATATAATGGGAGGGATCCCAATATTGATTATCATTTATACTTCATGGCCATATACCAGATTCCATGGATTCTTAAATGGCAATTTGCAATAACAGAAAATAATTCAAATAATTATGAATATATTCCTGCTATTGGCAAGAAAATTTCTATTAAATGGTGGGATATATTTGTCTACAATAATTTGGAGCCAGATAATATCAAAATGAAACAAATCCCAACTACTTTTAGATCCTACTCATATGCCAACCCAAATAGTCTTGCACAAATCCATCATGAAGATGAACTTGAAAGACAATTATTAAAGATGTTCGAAGAAGAAGCTCAAACTGCACAAATCCAGAATGAGAAGATTCAGAAGATCAATCAGCTCGTGGTTTTTCATAAAAGCAGACATTGTACTAGACCTGGCCCGGTTTATTTATGAAATATAATCAATATCATAATCATATCCGTAATAGTAAAAGTTGTAGCAGTCACATCCATCAGCAACAGTAAAGATTCTCTACATTATGCCAGCTGTCTCACTTTCTCTATAGTATGCCAGCTGCCCCACTAATATTTGTCATCACCTGATAAAGTGTTTCTCCACTAGCATAAAGCGACAAGGCACCGACAAAATAAAGCAAATACCTTCTCCGCCTGTCCTCACTTTTGCCAAAAGAAGATTCCCTTCCACGACTACCATCCACCTGTCCTCCATAAAAGCAGATTCCCCTGTCTGCCATTATGCTGCCAACACCAAAAGAAAAGGATTACAGCCGTCCACGTGGTTGCATTACTGGCCATCAAACTAAAGCAACAAACCCAAATGAGAAAACGATTGGAGTCCGCGTCTATAAAACCAGAAGCCCCTCTCAGAAGCAAGCATCTTGCATCCTACATCCTGGATCCTTCTCATCCTTCAACGATCCATCCTTCTCTAGTCTTCCTCTCTGTTCTCTTTTCTCTCTTTCCCTATAAAATTTTATGTGTTATTGTAACTACAAGAGACTACCTAGTTTCTTTCCACCAAAGTGGAAAGCCTTCTGCTGCTATGGCTTGGGTAGACTGTAAGTAATTTTCTTTCTTATTCTCTTTGTTACAGTCTATATTTGTGATGAGTTTGTAATTTCTTTAATACAGTTTGTGTGTATTATAAGTCTGTAAAGACTGTAATTTCTTATACAGTCTGTTATGCTTCCTTCTATGATGTGTAATACAGTTTGTCTGTAATATTTGTAACATTCTATGTGAATAATATTATGTTTCATTATGCAATTTAGTTTATTATGCAATTTAGAGCAGTTTTTAGCATAAAAATTTATCGGACTACTTATTCTACTTGGTTATTAGTTGATATAGCTCCATCTTCAATATTCATTATCTTAGTAATATTCTTATATCTAGGTTACTTAAAGCTATTAATTTAACTGTGTTTGTGTTAGGGTAGATCTTGGCATTAATTGGTATCAGAGCCAAACCCTTAAAAAAATTTATTCAATAGAATATTATTATTCTGAGATAATACTCTATGAGGTAGAAACCTAATTAAATTTCCCATTAGAGAAAGTTGGTCCGAGAGTTGAGGCTAAAGACACCTAGTCTAAGAGACCGTTATGGCCAGGTGAGCCGCTGAGGTCAAGAAAGACATAAGAGGTTAGTCAGAATGCACTCATCCACAACCTAATAATGGAAAGTTTTATTAGGAATCTATCAAGGAAAGCATTACCTCAGTCTAGTAATACTCTTAGGATAAAAAATAAGAAAAACATATAATCGATAATATAGAAAAACAAATACAAAACTGTAATATACCTTAGGTACCTATATCTGATATATATAGAAAAGGAACTTTTAATCTCAAGATAGGTTATGCAATAAAAACAGTAGAACAAACCCTATCAATAACAAGTAATCAAGAAGACTTTCAATTATTATCTGATAAAATACTGCAAGAACACAAAAATAAAAGTTATATTTATCTACATATAAGATTAATACAAGTAGCAATTAAGCCCTTAACTAGATTAGGACTTAATAATTCTATTTTAATATGCTTAAGAGATACATGACATAATAAATTCTCTGACTCATTACTAGGAATGGTAGAATCAAGTCTATGCGGTGGGCCTATAAATTTTAATTGCTTTCCTAAGTATTCAATTTCCCTTAGTGATCCTAATATTCTTAAAGTATTGGCATTAAACCTAAAAACCCAAGGATTTGATATGATCCCAGGATCTCAAAATATCGCTATAGTATATAGAATATATTATAAGGTCATGACTACCTTATGCCCAAATGTTTTACAAACAGACACTCAGAGAAAAACTATATTCTTCCAAACTAATATTGAAAAGTCTAATACGATTACACCTCAATCAATAGAATGGTCAGAAATAATTCTACCAGAATCATGGTCTATTTCTAATGAAAACCAACAATTCCAAAAACTTCCTTCTAAAAATATTCCAGATAGAATAATCGAACATACAGATGGAAACATAGAAATTCTATTTACTAAGCAACGAAAAGGTCAAACCAGTAAAGATGATTCTGAAATTAAAACAAATAAGAAACCTAGGGAACCATCTAGAAGTTCTACTTCCTCTATTAACCCAAAAATAGAAAGTTTAGTAAGAACCAGAGAAAACATAGTAATACCCCAATATAAAAAAGCCCATAGTAATTATCA
Source organism: Amborella trichopoda (assembly GCF_054954075.1). Taxonomy (NCBI): domain Eukaryota; kingdom Viridiplantae; phylum Streptophyta; class Magnoliopsida; order Amborellales; family Amborellaceae; genus Amborella; species Amborella trichopoda. Next base: position 41,617,031 of record NC_142340.1, read on the forward strand.
AGCAGATCCAGATATCTCTGACACTGAAACAGATTTTCAAATATTTACTTTGCAGGAAGAAAAACGAATTGATAAGGAATGCATTAAAAAAGATTATTTATCGGAAGAAAATAAAGAAATTAGAACTTGGTATCTTAATACATTTGAACCTAGATTAATAGAATTATTTCATAAAAAATATAACAAGTTTCTTAAGGAAGAAAAACAGAATAAAGGATTTTTTATTTTGTTGAAGGAAATCTTGAAGGAGAAAAAAGTCCCAATACCTAATTTTGAAATCAACACCCTAGAAACCCAATATACTACCTATAATACAACTGAAGGAAATAAAATCACTAGCATACATCCTCTAGAAAGGAGCATTATAATAAAAGGAAAAGAATCAGATAATGCACCAACACTAGAGACAAAAGCTACCCCTTATAAGATGACTACTGGAGAAATAGTACATAGATCAGAATTAATTTCCCATTTAATAGAATAGAATAATTATACCAATTTATGTATGCAATCTATAGGTAGACGAACATTAAGAATTGAAAATATGTTAAGACCAGATCCTATACAAACATCACAAAAATCTTTATTATTCAAACCACCTCCTGAACTAAACAAAGAAAGATTTTATATAGGAGAAAACAATAAAACTCTTATGGATCAATTAATATCAAAATTAGCCAAACTAGAAATAAAAGAAAAAGATGTAAAAGGTAAAGGCAAAATAATTCAAGAATCAGAAACCTTAACTCTTCAAGAAGAAGAACCAATAATAGATGATACAATAGAAAATATGGAAACAACATTTACTGAAAACAATTCTGATCAAAATATTCAACGAATATCTTATGGAAAAAATTGGAAACCAGCAACTGCCAGACCATATCATCCTAGACCTACCCCTGTAGACATTCAGTTCGAAGAGGATCTAATATCACACACAACTTCCTATTCAAGGAGAACAATTGTAAATTGGAATATAGATGGTACGTCTGAACATCAAATTTCTTGATACAATGAAACATATGACCATGTATGCCTTTGCATGTAAAATGGTAGGAAACCATGATCAGGAAGTTGCAAAAGCCATAGTCTGTGGATTTACTGGATGGCTTCGTGGTTGGTGGGATTTCCATTTACCTGAAAATGTAAAAAATCAAATGTTAAATACAACGAGACAATGGACCATAAAATATGAAAAAAATCAAGATATTTTATATTCTGAAAGTGATGTTGTTAATACTCTTATTTACACCATTACTCTTCATTTTGTGGGGAGTACAGCCCTATTAGAAGCTCGATCTGAAGATTTATTATCTAATTTAAGATGTCCTACACTATCACACAAACTCAGTTAAATTAATAGCTTTAAGTAACCTAGATATAAGAATATTACTAAGATAATGAATATTGAAGATGGAGCTATATCAACTAATAACCAAGTAGAATAAGTAGTCCGGTAAATTTTTATGCTAAAAACTGCTCTAAATTGCATAATAAACTAAATTGCATAATGAAACATAATATTATTCACATAGAATGTTACAAATTCTACAGACAAACTGTATTACACATCATAGAAGGAAGCATAACAGACTGTATAAGAAATTACTGTCTTTACAGACTTATAATACACACAAACTGTATTAAAGAAATTATAGACTCATCACAAATACAGACTGTAACAAAGAGAATAAGAAAGAAAATTACTTACAGTCTACCCAAGCAATAGCTGCAGAAGGCTTTCCACTCTGGTGGAAAGAAACTAGGTAGTCTCTTGTAGTTACAATCACACATAAAATTTTACAGGGAAAGAGAGAAAAGAAAACAGAGAGGAAGACTAGAGAAGGATGCTGAAGGATGGATCGTTGAAGGATGAGAAGGATCCAGGATGTAGGATGCAGGATGCCTACTTCTGAGAGGGGCTTCTGGTTTTATAGACACGGACTCCAATCTTTTTCTCATTTGGGTTTGTTGCTTTAGTTTGATGGCCAGTAATGCCACCACGTGGATGGCTGTAATCCTTTTCTTTTGGTGTTGGCAGCATAATGGCAGACAGGGGAATCTGCTTTTATGAAGGACAGGTGGATGGTAGTCGTGGAAGGGAATCTTCTTTTGGCAAAAGTGAGGATAGGTGGAGAAGGTATTTGATTTATTTTGTCGGTGCCTTGTCGCTTTATGCTAGTGGAGAAACACTTTATCAGGTGAAGACAAATATTAGTGGGGTAGCTGGCGTACTACAGACAAAGTGGGACAGCTGGCATACCATAGAGAATATTCACTGTTGCTAATGGATGTGACTGCTACAACGTTTACTATTATTGATATGATTGTGATATTGACTATATTTCAGGAATAAACCGGGCCGAGTCTAGTACAATGTCTGCTTCTGTGAAAACCCATGAGCAAATTGACCCTTTGAATCTTCTCCTTCTGGTTCGTTTTCTTCATGATGGATTTGTGTAGTTTGAGCTTCTTCTTTGAACATCTTTAATAATTGTCTTTCAAGTTCATCTTTGGTAGCTTTAGGGTTTTTTTTTCTCATGAATGATATATATTTAGCAAGACTATTTGGGTTGGCATATAAGTAGGATCCAAAAGTAGTTGGGATTTGTTTCATTTTGATATTATCTGGCTCCAAATTATTGTAGACAAATATATCCCACCATTTAATAGAAATTTGCTTACCAATAGCATGAATATATTCATAATTATTTGAATTATTTTCTGTTATTGCAAATTTCCATTTAAGAATCCATGGAATCTGGTATATGGCCATGAAGTATAAGTGATAATCAATATTGGGATCTCTCCCATTATATTCAATAAATTTGGCTTGAGAAACTTGTAATGGTTCAGGTAATATTTGGGATCCTGATCCCCAAACTGCAAACCAGTTGCGAAACCAATTTGGAAAGGAATGAGATATAGGCATCTTAAAATGTAGACACTAGGTATGGGGGTTATAGATATTTTGGATGGCTAATACTTTGTGCCAAGCATCAGTATATTCAGAGTATCTGTAATATTTATTTGGGAATTCTGGAGATTGTAATTTTTTGGCTCTAGTAGGATCAAATCCCCATTCAGAAAATTGCAATACTTTTCGTATCTGAAGTTTTGAATATGATATTATTTTACTATTCTTTAGGTAGTAATGAACAATTGAAACAGATCCTGTTTCAAGTAGAACTATTTCGTACCACTCTCTGGTCTTTAATCCATTTGAAGGGCTAATATTATTGCATAAGTAATATTTAGCAACCATATTTGGGTCATCATGGGCATGGATATTTTCTATAACTGAATCAATTACAAGGGTAGTTTCTTCATACTAGGTTTTACCAATAGAAGAGGTTTTTTTGGGAATAGGGGACTGCATAAATATCGGAGATTGGGTTTGTGTATATATATGTATATATATGTGTGTGTATATATATATATATATATATATATATATAGAGAGAGAGAGAGAGAGAGAGAAAGAAAAATCTCTTATCAGCTCATGAGCTGATGTAGCAATGTAAGCCCAACGGCCGATGTTGAATTTGGGTCGATCTAATGACCAAATTTGTTTTTGTAATTGAATTTAATTGTTATTTTTTTAAATCCAAATCACTTAAAATTTGGAGTATATATTCTTCAAAAATATTGGATTTCATGAAAAGTATCAAAAAAAATCATTTGTATACATAAATTGTCCAAAATACCCCTGAAAATTAACAGGGGTATTTTGGTCTATTTATTTTATATAATTTTTAAAAAACTTTATTAGGTGGACCTTGATGACAAGAATTGATGGTCCAAATTTCTTGTTATTTGGATTTATATAGAAAATATTAAAATTATATTACCGATATACACTCCTGACCATCAAATCCGCCCTGATTAAATCTGGGCCGTTGGGCTACCATATACTATTCCATCAGCTAGGGTGAGCCCACTAGCTGATGGAATAGTATAAAGCAACCCAATGGGCCAGATTGAATCTGCGCCAATCAGATGGACAGGATGCTAGGGTGAGCCCACTAGCTGATGGAATAGTATAAGCCCAACGACCCAGATTGAATCTAGGCCGATCTGATGATCAAGACTGTATATCGGTAATATAATTTGAATATTTGTTATATAAATCCAAATAGTGTGAAATTTGGAGCATAAAATCTTCTCATCGAGGTGTACTTAATAAAAATATTAAAAAAATAATTCACATAAAATAAAATGACCTAACTACTCCCAAAACATTTCCAAGTGTATTTTGATCTATTTAATCCATTCAAATTATTTTTTTTATATTTTTATTAGATTCTACTATTCTTGAAATAATAGAGGCTCTAAATTTCAAGTAATTTGGATTTGTAAAAAAATAAAATAAAATTCAATTACGAAATATAATTACGATCATTAGAACGGCCCAGATTCAATTTGGGCAGTTGGGCTTACACTATTCCTTGAGCCCATGGGCTGACATGAGATTTCTTCATATATATATATATATATATGAGCAATGACACTATAAAACCCTCCCGCACCCATGTGAGTAGGACCCTAAAGGATCACCATTAAATTGACACCGATCCCTAAAAATGTTATGACATGGGTGTGGGACTTGGGTTAATGAATTTATTGATAACTTTTCTAGAGATCTGTGTCAAAATTTAATAGTGATCGTTTGGGGACTTACTCAAATGGGTGTGGGAGCGTCTCATAGTATCATTGCTATATATATTTATATATATACATTAGATGACATTATTAGTTGGCAATTAAATAATGTTTTTGAATATTTTATTGATGCATGTTTAATTTTATCTTTTAATTATATTTATTAAGATGAGAATTATTTGTAAACCTTGGTATAATTTAGAATTTTATCAATACAAAACTATAAAATTTAAATATATATCATGTTTTGAGTAAAAAACTTGATTTCCAAATATGCAATAGAAATAAGTATGTAAAAATAATAATTTCAATTGATCATGACCATTTTAATTAATATAAAAAATCAATATAATTGATTCCAAATAATGAAAAGTAATTTAAGAGTAATTTTATGACCAACTAGCCTATGCAAATAGAACAAATGATCATGTACATTGGATGTACCTACCACAAATAACATCCTAAGATCCTATAGTGTTGATTCATTTTTATGAAAATCCCATATAGATAATAGAGAAAGGGATAGTGCTCTCCCTTCTTCTTTTTTTCACGTGTTTAGATTTGAAAATCTTATCTTTGACTCTTTGATAAATAAATTATAATCTTATTTTATCTCCTATCTCTTTTTTTAATGAGAAATTCTCTATTTGTTGATACTTATCTGCATCCACTTACACATGCGTTTTTCACAGCCCATGTTACAATGCTATAGTGGTCACGCTTGCTCAGCTCTAGTGCACGAACCGTCTCCAATGGTGTATTGATATCCCTAAGAATCACTTTCGAAGTGCATCTTGGTGCCCTAATCATACACAACAGTCTCAAACTTTCAATCCACCTCTCACGCTCCGCTCCTACTCCATAGCCCAACTTCTTCCACTCATCAGGATCCAACCGCGAGTATTAAAACAACTCCTCATTCTCTCTACCTATCTCTTCTGCCATGTCTTCTCTCTCTTAAACTCGCATAGGTTCATCTTCCACATCACTCTGTCTCGTTGAACATGATCCATTCTTTTTTAGGGTAGATTCTTTTACTCTCTCTAGGAATGACCAGAAGAGGCAACCAAGAGAAGAAGGGAAATGCGAGACTGGTGGATATTTTAATTAATGGCTGCATTTGGTATTCTGGTAATTTATCAAGTAAATGTTTTGGGGCAAATGTGCATTTCCCCTAACACAATTCTTTTTGCAAAGGCACAGGGAGCTTGAAGATTCGTAGATCATTAACATAACTATTAACAGTTTTTATGATTTGCCTGCGGATTCTTTGGCCTTCAGCTTTCTCATATTGTGGTGTATAGTTGGAGATGACGTAATGCCACATATTTTTAAATCTATTTTTGCAACCTACCCTCTACGGAAGCAAAATTTATAGAAAAGGCTCTTTTATTTTTGGATGAAATTTCTATTGGAAAAGCTTCAATGTGACCCCCTCCATATATATAGTGCATGTGATTCTCCCTTCTTTTCCCTCTCTCTCTCCCTTTGCTCTCTCTCTTTTACTTCTTCCCCACTCTCTCTCTCTTTCACTTCTTCCCCCCCTCTCTCTCTCTCACTGCTCCCTCCCTCTCTCTTTCTTGATCTCTCACTCTCTATTGTCTTTTCTTCTATCCCCCATGTCTCTCCCCTACCTTTCTTTCTCTCACTCGAGCTAGCGGCTTGGAGCAGGAAGCCACGCTCCATCTCACCTCCCTCTCTCTCTGCTCTCTCTTCTTCTTTCTCTCCCCCTCATCTACTCTCTCTCTCTTGTTCTCTTATATGTTCTCTCTTTCTGTCTCTCTCAACTCTCTCCATCCTCCCCCCTCTCCTTCTCTCTCTTCTTTCGCTCTCTCTCTTTCACTCCTTTCTCTCTCTCTTTCTTTCTCTCCCCTATCTTTCTCTCTATCTCTCTCCCTCTGCTCTCTCCCCTGTGTTTCTCTGTCTCCCTGTCTTCCCTCTGTCTCCGCTCTCTTTCCTATATATACGTATATAAAAAAAATACATAAAAAATATATAAAAAAATATATATATATATCTAAAATTTGGAAGGTATGTACATCTTACTGAGATACATCTAATAAAAATATAACCAAAAATTATTCGTGAATAAAAAAATTGAACAAAATACCCACAAATGTTTTTGTGGGTATTTTGGTCATGTTTTCATGTAAAATATTTTTTTAATATTTTCAAAGATTCCCTATTTTTTTATAAATACATGCATGAAATTTCAGACCATTCTGATTTGTAGAAAAAATATTAAAAATGAAACATTACCGGGCAATCGTGACCACGCGATGAACTTTGGATGATGATGGGGTAGGCGAAATTACTGTTCATTTTCACCTATAGGCGTTTTGTCGGATATACCTATAGGCGAAAATGAACAGTAATTTCACCTACCCTCATCACTGTCCAAATTTCATCACACGGTCATGATTATTTGGTAATGTTTTATTTTTTCATATTTTTTCTACAAATCAGAATGACCTGAAATTTGGAACGTGTGTTCACCAAAAATATATGAATCTACAAAAAATATCAAAAAATTATTTTACATGAAAACAATTAACAAAAATACCCCCTAAATATTTCGTAGGTATTTTGGTCAGTAATTTTTTTGCGATTTATTTTTTTATAGTTTTATTAGGTACACCCCACTAAGATGTACAGACGCTTCAAATTTCAGGTCACTCCAATTTGTAGAAAGAGAATGAAAAATGAAACACTATTAGACAATCGTGATCATAAAATGAACTTTGGACGGGGATAAAGGTAGGCGAAATCACTATTCAGTTTCGCCTATAGGCATTGGTGAAACTTTTCCATATATATATATATATATAGAAAAACTCATGTATGCCCATGGGCTTACCGTAGAGAATGCGCCCAACGACCCAGATTGAATATGGGCGGATTTGATACTCACAGATATTCAATAGTGTTTGAATTTTAATTTTATCACTACAAATCAGATTGAGCTGAAATGTTTTTCATGTGTTCAGAAAAAATAGTAGAATCTCAGAAAAATGTCAAAATTGTTTTTTACGTAAACAGTTGACCAAAATACCCTCAAAATATTTTAGGGGGTATTTTGATCAACTTGTTTCTTATAAAATATGTTTTTGATATTTTTCATAGATTCTCCTATTTTTGATGAATACATGAAAAATAGTTTCAGGTCAATCCGATCTGTAGAAAAAAATTTAAATTTTAAATACTATCAGGCATCTATGAGCGTCAGATCGACCCAGATTCAATGTGGGTCGTTGGTCGTATTCTCTCCGGTAAGCCCGTCGATGTACCGTAGCATCTTCTATATATATATATATATATATATATATATATATATATATATATATATATATATATATATATATATATATATATATATATATATATATATATATATATATATGTATATATAAGAAAAATTTGGATATATATATATATATTTTTTGTAGAAACAAAATGAAAAATAAAACACTACCAGACAATCGTGACCGTGCGATGAAATTTGAACGGTGATGAGGGTAGGCGAAAATCACTTTTCATTTTCACTTATAGGAATTGAGAAGACTTATATATATATATATATATATATATATATATATATATATATATATATATATATATATATATAAGTCTTCCCAATTCCTTTATATAAGGTTGCAGCCTTAAAATGTAGAATTACAGATGAACCTCAAAAATGCATCGAAAAAAGTTGTATAATGTTGAAAAACTGTCTAATTGATCATCTCGACATCAAGATGTAAGAACATGAAGAAAAAAAATATTTTGAGTATTAGAAATAGTATATCTTGCAGCACATTATCTAGACCGTTCATTTTCAAGATTTCCATATGTTTCTAAGTCTACTTGATTTTAATCTTTTCTGGACTTTAAAACTTTATAATTAAACGTGAAAATAATTTTTTAAATAATCTTAAGAATTGGCTAACTAAAATTATATGTTGTGATAAAATTTGGAGGTGCGCCTTAATTTGATTGTTTAAGGTTGCAACCTTATAGAAACCACACCATATATATATATATATATATATATATATATATATAAGTAATGATCCTGTAGGGCCCTCCCCCTCCATGTGTATAGGACTCCAAAGGATCACCATTAAATTTGACACGGATCTCTAGAAAAGTTATCACATGAGTTTAGGACTTGACTTTTCTAGAGATCTGTGTCAAATTTAATGGTGATCCTTTGAGGTCCTACATACATGGGTGGGGGAGGGTCCTATCAGATCATTACTCATATATATAGAGAAATGATCTTATAGGACCCTCCCCCCCCATGTATGTAGGACCCCAAAGGATCACCATTAAAGTTGACACGGATCTTTAGAAAAGTTATCACATGAGTGTGAGATTTGACTTTTCTTTAGATCCGTATCAAATTTAATAGTGATCCTTTGGGGTTCTATACATATGGGCTGGGGAGGGTCCTATAGGATCATTTCTCATACATATATATTGGGGTTCTACACACATGGGTTGGGGAGGGTCTTATATATATATATATATATATATATATATATATATATATATATATATAGTTTGTCTAGAGTTAACAACTCCTCAAAATATAAAGGTTCAAGTTAGAAGGGTTTGTGATGGGTGTATTTATCAAAACAATCATTATTTTTTTATAAAAAAATTATTTAAATAGGTAACTTTACCATTAAGAAAGGGTAAATTTGAAATTTTTATAAAAATACAATGGCAATTTATGATTTGTGTTCTAAAACTTTATTTGTAGAGTGCCCTTGTCCTTTAGTTAAAATTTCAACTTTACCCCTTATGGAGATGATAAAAGTATCCTTTGTCTTGTAGTAATATTTACAAAATTGCCTCACAAAAGTACCTTTTTTAAAAAAATAGACTACAAAATTAATAAATCAACCATTCACAACTCTCTCTATCTTGAACTTTTGTAATTTGAAGGGTTGTGAAGTTTAGATTATCCCTATATATATATATATATATATATATATATATATATATATATATATATATATATATATATATATATATATATATATATATATATATATATATGTGTGTGTGAAAAGGGCAGAGATTAGCCCACTAGCTCATATGAATATATGAGCTCAACAGCACAGATTGAAACTGGGCGGATCTGATGATCACGAATGTCTAGAAGTGTTTGAATTTAAAAAAAAATTCTACAAATCCAAATCATTGAAAATTTTAGGTGTGTTTTTTTCTCATCAAGACACACCTAATAAAAATATAAAAAAATTTATTTGTGAAACAAAATGACCTAAATACCCCTCGAACCTTTTCAGGGGTATTTGGACAATTTATTTCATGTAAAATATTATTTTGATATTTTTTGAAGATTCACCTATTTTTGATAAACACACCCCTAAAATTTCAATTGCTTTAGATTTGTAAAAAAAAAATAAAATTTAAATACTACCAGATATCCGTGATCGTTAGCTCAACCCAGTTTCAATTTGGGCTGTTGGGCTCATATATTCATATGAGCTAGTTGGCTAATCCCAGCTTTTTCTGATATATATATATATATATATATATATATATATATATATATATATATATATATATATATATATATATATATATATATATATATATATATAAGGAAAACCCAACGCCTATAGGCAAAAATGAGCAGTGAATTCATCGACCCTCATCACAGTCTAAAGTTCATCGCACGATCACGATTTTCTGGTAGTGTTTTATTTTTCATTTTTTTTTTACAAATCGAAATGACCTGAAATTTGGAGCTCGTTCATATCTTAGTGAGGTGCACTTAATAAAAATATAAAAAATAATTTGTAAAAAATGATTGACCAAAATACCCCCGAAATGATTGACCAACATTTCGGGGTATTTTGGTCAATTATTTTCATGTTTCAAGTATTTTGGTCAATTTTTTTCATGTAAAATATTTTTTTGATATTTTTCATAGATGCATCTATTTTTTATGAATACACACTCCAAATTTCAGGTCATTCTGATTTTTAGAACAAATATGAAAAATGAAATACTCCCAGACAATTGTGACCGTACGATGAAATTTGGACGACAATAAGGGTAGGCAAAATCACTGTTCACTTTCACCGATATGCGGTTTGTAGTATCTTCTTTTCCCTATATGTGTTTTGTAGTATGTTTTATATATATATATATATATATATATATATATATATATATATATATATATATATATATCATTTCATTTCGTTCTTCATTTATTTCTTGTCTTAGTACAGATATAGATGGTTCTCTGATACCAAGAAACCCAAGATCTAAATTAGCAATTATATTGAGCAAACCATATATTGAAGAAACCGATGATGATTATTACACAAATTTTATAAGAAGAAATAATATTAGACAGACAACACATAAGAGAGGTGATATATCAAAAACAAACCAGTTAACATAAGTAGCATTCCTAAATTTTAAACAAAATATTACTTTAACTTGCATAATAGAGAAAAGGAAAACTCACATGTAGCACTTGCAATAACTGGAAAATATTCTCCACTCGTCTGGACAGTAGCTCGGTAGAGAGTTCAGATTACAATCACACATATACAATCACTCTTAAAAACAAACTCTGTATGGTTAAATACACCACCCGATATATAGTAACTATAGTAAGAGAAAGAGATTACAAGAGAGAGAGAGAGTATCAGAGAATTAAATAAAAACAATGAGGGTTACGGAATAACAGACTGTGTATTAGTGAGTAACAGACTGTGTATTAGAGTGACACTGCAGAGGTTGCAAAGAGAAAGCAGAGATGTTCTGTAGAGCCACAGAGAGAGAGAGTCGGAGAGCAGAGAGAAAAAACAGAGAAGCAGCAGAGGGCTATAGAGAGGTAGCAGAGAGCTATAGCGACGTAGTAGAGTAAAACATAAAGATAATAGAGATAGCAGAGAAGTAGCAGAGTGCTACGGAGAGGTAACAGAGGTAGCAAAGGAGAACAGAGAAGTAACTTACAGAGGTACCACAGAGAGGTGGTAGACTTTTTGGAGAGAAGGAGTTGCAGAGAGTCTTCAGGAAGAGGACTGGAGACTGAAGGCAGAGAGGAAAGGAGAGCTGTGGAGTAGCAGACTGAGAGACTGAGCGAGAGACTGAAGGCAAAAGGCCTAGAGGGAAAACTGGGAGTAGAGGAGTGGATACTGGGAGAGAAGAAGTCCTGGTGAAGAACTTGCGGTGCACCTTTATATAGAAGGCGGACGCCAAAAATTTTATTTGAAATCCATGGAAAGGTGTCGGTGGAAAGGACATAAAGTATCGGCAAAAGGTGAAAGGACCAAAGGTGTTGGCCGATATGACCGAAAGTGGAAAAAGGTGTCGGCCGACATGATCGAAAGTGGGAACAGTAAAAAGTGTCGGCTGACATGACCGAATGAGGGAATAGTATAAAGTGTCGGCTGAAATGACAGAAAGTGGGAACAGTAAAAAGTGTCGGAAAACAGTGACTTGTCAAAAGGTGATATTGATAGGTGTCGGCAGCATCTTTGTCTTTATTTGATATTGACAGGCGTCGGCAGCATCTTTGTCTTTATCTGATATTTTGTCGTGTCTTGTCCGCTTCAGTTCTTGGATAGTCTGAACTCGCAAATTTCGTTCTCCTGTACATAATCCTCCTCGTTTTGTGTAGAAGTGGACATGTCTTCTTCTTCGTCATCAAACATTTGAAGTAATTTCTTTTTGAGATCTTCTTTGGTTGCTATGGGATGTTGCTGACGCATTTTATTAATATATTCCGACATATTGATCCCTGCTTCTAGGGGTGTAATTGGCACTCTTTTCATTTTGATATTCCCTGGGTCAAGAGCTTTATTTTCATATACGTCCCACCATTTTATATATATTTGTCTTCCCAATTCGTGAATGTATTCCCAATTATTTGTATAATCGTATGATACTTGATAGGACCATTTCATGATCCAAGGTATTTGATATAAGGCCATGAAGTACATATGCAAGTCTATTCTTGTATCATTATTATTATATTCAACGAATTTCCTCAGTGAGGCTTGTATCTTTGGGGGTAATATTTCTGTTCCTGATCCCCAAAGCTGGAACCAGTTTTTAAACCAAAAGGGGAATTCCCCTATTACTGGTATTTTTATTTGAATAAACCATGTATGAAAAGTATTATTATTTTGAAAGGCAAAAACATTATGCCAGGCTTCAACATAATCAGAATATCGAAAATGTTTGTTATTGAAGCCTTTTGTTTGCAACCTTCTAGGTTTTATTGGGTCCATATCCCACTCCTTATATGATGTAATTTTTTGTATTTGGAACTTGGTGTAGGCTATTATATTAGTATTTTTCCTATAGAAATGGACCAATGTAATTGATCCTGTTTCTAAAAGGATGGCTTCAAACCATTCCCGGGTCTTATCATTATTGGATGGGTGAAGGTGATTATTCAAATAAATGTTCGCTATTTCATATAGATATTTATCTTTATGAATATCTTCTATTATTATAGATGATATAAAGGAGGTCTCTTAAAACCTCGTTTTTTCTCCACCTGAGATATTAGATATCCGTATTGCCTCAGGTGAGAAAGTTATTTCTTGTGCCTGCTTTCTATTTAATTGATTTGGGGTTATTGGTGAGGTTATCAGGGTTTTGCTTGGTACTGGGACTATGTCCATTTTTCCCTTTCTCTTGTTTGGCATTATTCGCCTGTCACCCCTGCAAAAACTCACGAGTTAAAAAGTTAGGTAGACAATTAGTAATTCCTTTAATATATTCTATATCAAATTCAAAAGAGGATTAAATACCTTGCCATCTTGCAAAAATTTATTTAGAGACAAGGTTTTTGACATCTTTATGAAGAATATCTTTGGCGGCTTTACAATTAGTTCCTATGAGAAACTTTTGGTTGAGTAAATCACTTTGAAACTTGGTAACATAGTGAACAATGACTAAGAGCTCTTTTTTAATCATAGAGTACTATTGTTGTGTTTGATTCCAAGCTCTAGAAGTAAAACGAACCAACTGTTCATTATTTGAAATCCTTTGTTTCAATATTCCTCCTAATCCTATTTCTGAAGCATCACATTCAATTATTTTGAAAGCAATAGGATTTGAGAGTGTTAGACAAGGTAATTCTTTAACTTTTATTTTTATTTTTCTAACGGCCAAAGTATGTTCATTTGTCCATTTTGGTGGAATATTCTGTAACCTTTGAAATAAAGGTTTAGCATCAATGGCCAGATCTTTATAAAAATTGGCAATATAGTTAAGACACCCCAAAAATCTTTGAAGCTCAGTTTTATCTAAGCTTGGAACTTATCAGCAAATTCAATTGCCCTATCTAATGGGGCAATACTACCTTGGAAGATGTTGTGTCCCAAAAATCGTATTTTGGTTTGGCAAAGGCTAATCTTCCTGGCTGAGACCACCAGTCCTGCAGTTTTTATTGCTTTAATAAAAAATATTCAAGTGCTTAAAATGCTGCTCAATATTTCAGGAAATATTAAAACATCATCGATGTAAACAATCATAAATTTTATATAAGGATTGAAAATATCATTCATAATATTTTGAAATTCTGATGGTGCGTTCTTGAGCCCAAAAGGCATCACATTCCACTCGTACTATCCAAAAGGGACATTGAAGGCAGTTTTATATTTATCTTTTTCAGCAATCTAGATTTGCCAGTATCCAGACTTCAAATCAAATTTGGAAAAAATGCAAGCATTGACAAGTCTATCTAGTAAATCTTTTTTATTTGGAATAGGATACCTTATCCACCCTAAAACTTTATTTAGAGGTTTATAATTTATTACCAAGCGAGGAGCCCCTCTCTCTTTTTCAGAGGCCTTTTCCACATAGAAAGCTGAACAACTCCATAGAGAGGAACTCTCCCAGATAAGCTTCTTCTGCAATAAATAGTCAATTTCTTTTTTGCAAATTTCTAGAAGCTTTGGGTTCATTTGTATTGGCCTGGCTTTAATAGGTATTTTATTTTCATGAAAATCATCCTCATATGGTAGATTAACAATATGCTTTTTTCTATTCCAGAATGCATTTGGTAATTCAGCACAAATTTCTGTTTCTATTTTATTTTTGATCTTTTCTATTAAGGCTTTGCTTTCAAGAGTTAAGAGCTTATCTTCTATTATTTTTTATTTTAGCTCTTCCTTAAGATGGTATAAAAAATTTTCTTTATTAGAAATTGTTTCTTTGATGTTATGTACTTCTCGAATTTTGGGTTTCTCAATAAATTCAAATTTTACATTATGTCCTTCTATATTAGCCTCAATTCCTGAACTATCTATTTTTATTGGATATAATATGTTTAAGAAAGGCGTTCCTAATATTAGGGACTCGCTTAGTCCTTTTACCACAATAAAAGGGAGTTCAAAACAGTTTCCATTAATGCAGACTACAGCATCAGAAATTTTAAAATTTATAATAATAATACTATCGTCTACTGTATTAAGGATTATGGTTGTTTTACAAAAATATTTAGTAGGAACTAATCCTTCATTTGTACAGTTTAAATCAGCTCCCGAATCTATTAATGCCAGAGTTTGAAAACTGTATTCTTTATGGACTATTATTCTTACTAGCGTAAACCACTTTTGAGTAACTACTTTATCTAGTAAGTTTACATAATTGTCAGTTTTTATTTTGCTTGAAGATTCTGGTTCTTCCTTTATAAGAGACAAGGGCTTTTTATATTTATTTATAATACTGTTAAATTCTAATTCCTCATCAGTATCAGCAGGACTATCATCTTGAGGGTTAGAGGCTAGCTCTAAAACCTGTATTCTATTTTTTAAATTTATTATTTCATTTCATACTTCATTTATTTCTTGTCTTAGTTCAGATATAGATGGTTCTCTTTGAACATTATTTTTATCTTCTACTCTTTTGAGTATTTTGGAAAAATTATAGTCCTCTTGAGTTCTGACAAAAGGAGGGGGCATCTTGCTAACTTCGGCAATATTGATATATTGTATTAAGGCTTCTCTTTTGGCCTCAGAATCAGTTGTTTTTTCCATTATATCAATGATCAGATTTTCTTCTCTTGAAAGTGTATTACATAAGCAATTTGTATCATCATCTTCTGAATCTGTACTGTTAAAGATTAAATTCTCATCTTCTATTTCTCCAACAAGTTGTTTCGAGTCCGAATCAAATGAATTATCAGAAGATTCTTCAGTTATTTGTAATATATGGAGTAGTTGACTTCTGATATTTTCTTCCAGTTGCAAGGAATTTATTTTCTTTTTTATTCCAAATTTATTTTTGTAATGTCCTACCTTGCCTTATAACAGACAAGTAGTTTCCTTTTTCCCTTGAATTTCTTAAAACCACTCTTAGGAAAAAAAAATTTAGCAAACTTTTCCTTTGTATTTATTATAGTTCCTGATTCATATTTCTTATTTCTATATTTCTTTCTATCAGCATCCTTGGCCGTTGGCAAAGTATTGTATCGTAATTGCTCACATAAATCTCCTAACTCTTTTCTCCCAGTCATTTCTTGTTTTTTCAATTGCTTCTTTAGCTTTAAATCAGTACAGAGAGCAATGCATTCTGCACATATTTCTGCTGATAGTTCTCCTAATGTATATAGAGAATATGGGATTATTCCTCCATATTTATTATTTAGTCTTGTTCTGACTTTTTCAGCAAAAAGATGGGGTAAGCCAGTAATGAATTTCTCTTTTGAGTGGTCCGACTTACTATCTTCTCTAGAGAGAAGTCTAGAAAAGAACACATCCTTGTACCATTTAGAATGGTATAATGTTGGGCATCTAAGATCAGAGAGGAGGTCTTCCGATCTAGCATCTAATAATGGAGTACTTCCCACGAAATGAAGGGTAATAGTATATATGAATGTATTCACTGCATCACTCTCATTATTGACTATGTCTTAGCCAAATTCATTTTTTACTACCCATTGCCTGGTAGCGGCCAGTATCTCCTTTTTTGTAGTTTCATCAATATGAAAAATCCCACCATCCTCGTAGCCATCCGTTAAACCCACAAATGATGGCCTCGGCTATTTCCTGATCATGATTTCTACTTATTTTGCACGTTGTTGCGTACATGGTCATATGTTTCATTGCATCAAGTATTTGGTTTTCAGATATACCATCTATATTCCAATTGACAATTGTTCTCCCTAAGTATGATTCGGTACTGGTAATCAAATCTTCTTCAAACTGAATGTCTACAGGAGTTGGTCTTGGGTAGTACATCCTAGTCTGAGAAGTTGGTCTTATCTTTCTACCGTATTCTATTCTATTTATTTTAAGGTCTTCTGTTTTAAAAGCTTCTTCCATTTGTTGAATTTCACTATTGGATAGGATTTCTTCTTGGAGTAACATAGCTTCTTGCTCAATGGCTACGCCTTTTCCTTTTATATTCAGCTAAGCTAGCTTTTCTACCAATTCATCTATTAACTCTTTATTGTCTTCTTTCTTTTTTATGCCTTATAAGCTGAATTGTTCCTTACTAAGCTCTGGAGGGGGTTTAAACAATAGAGCCTTTTTGCTATTTATTTCGGTTGCCCTATTTTGAGGTATACTTTGGGGTTTGCCAATCATATTTTCAATTCTTGTTGTCTGTTTCCCTATAGTTTGTAAGCAAAGATTAGTATAGTTATTTTGCTCCATTATATGAGGTATAACATCTATTTTATGAGTATGATGTTCAGTTTCTTTCGGAATCATTTTATAAGACGAGGCTTTTGTCTCAGGTTTTTCCTTTAATGCCCCTTTTAACTAGAGACTCTTCTCCGGAGGTTGAATACTTTGTATTTCTTCTCCTTCATTGGTATAAAAGGTTTGGTACTAATTTTCTATAGTATTAAGACCAAATTTGGAATTGGTATATCCTTTTTTTTCAGAGTGTGTCTTAACCAGTCAAAGAATCCTATATTCTATTTATTTTTCTTTATAAATTTATTGAATCTTTTATGAAAAGCATCTAATAATTCTTGAGGAAATTCAGCTAGATACCAGTCTCAAATTTCTTTATTTTCTTCAGATAGGAAATCATTCGTAGGCCCTTCTATATCTATTTTGAATTTTTCTTCTTTTTGAAGGGTAAGTATATTAAAATCCAAATCCGAAGGTGTAGCTTCATTATCAGATGAGCTAGGTTCATAAACCCTGTAAACTGGTCTTTGGATATTACTATTTGTTCTTGTCAATCCTTCTAGTATGGGTCTTTGTGGTATGGACAACGTAGAATGTCTAGAGGGTATAGCGAGTCTAGATGGTGCTCGCCTAGATTCTTCTGAAAGATTTATTCTAGTACGTCTATTTGAATTGAATTGTATTACTATGTTTCCGTCAGGGTACTCAATAACTTGGTCTGGTTCCCTGTTAATTGGGACTCTGGATTGTTGGTTCTCACAGTGTAAGGACCAATTTTCCGAAAGAGTTACTTGGGACCAGCTTATGGACTTAGGTATGACTGTATTTGATTTCTCCATATTGGTTTGGAAAAACACAGTTTGTCCTTTGGTGTCCATTTGGAGGGCATTAGGACATAAAGTGTTCATCACTTTATAGCATATTCTATATACTAATGCAATATTTTGTGATTCAGGGTTCATACCAAACCCTTGGGTCGTTATATTCAAGGGAAGGACCTTTAAGAGGTTAGGGTCTGCTAAAGAGACAGAGAAGTTTGGGAAGCAGTTAAAATATATAGGTCCATTACAAAGATTAGACTCTATTATTCCTAAAAGGGAGTGTACTATGGTCAATTCTTCCTTATTTTTTACACGTAGTGTACTATTAGATGAAGATGTTGTTCTATTTGATATTGTCCTAATAAAATTTGCCATTTCAGGATAACGGTTGAATACTGAGTCTCAAAAACAGTCCCTGTACCTTTTTCATAGCTCTTCCTGGCCTTTTTCGGTAATGCAGGTCACAACGAATATTAGTTTCAATATCTGATTATTTGAAAGTTCAAAAAGAACCATCTATATCTGAACTAACACAAGAAATAAATGTTCAAAGAAAACCATCTATATCTGAACTAAGACAAGAAATAAATGAAGTACGAAATGCAATAATAAATTTAAAAAATAGAATACAGGTTTTAGAGCTAGCCTCTAACCCTCAAGATGATAGTTCTGATGATACAAATGAGGAATTAGAATTTAACAGTATTATAAATAAATATAAAAAGCCTTTGTCTCTTATAAAGGAAGAACCAGAATCTTTAAGCACAATACAAACTGACAATTATGTAAACTTACTAGATAAAGTAGTTACTCAAAAGTGGTTTACGCTAGTAAGAATAATAGTCCGTAAAGAATACATTTTCAAACTCTGGCATTAATAGATTCAGAAGCTGATTTAAACTGTATAAATGAAGGATTAGTACCTACCAAATATATTAGTAAAACAACCCAAATCCTTAATACAGTAGACGATAGTAGACTTATTATAAATTATAAGCTTTTTGATGCTGCAGTCTGCAATAATGGAAACTGTTTTGAACTCCCCTTTATTATGATAAAAGGACTAAGTGAGTCCGTAATATTAGGAATGCCTTTCTTAAACATATTATATCCAATAAAAACAGATAGTTCAGAAATTGAGGCTAATGTAGAACGACATAATGTAAAATTTGAATATATTGAAAAACCCAAAATTCGAGAAGTACATAACATCAAGGAAACAATTTCTAATAGGGAAAAAATTTTATACCATCTTAAGGAAGAGCTAAAATATAAAATAATAGAAGATAAGCTCTTAACTCCTGAAAACAAAGCCTTAATAGAAAATATCAATAATAAACTAGAAACAGAAATCTGTGCTAAATTACCATATGCATTCTGCAATAGAAAAAAACATATTGTTAATCTACCATATGAGGATGATTTTCATGAAAATAAAAAACCTACTAAAGCCAGGCCAATACAAATGAACCCAAGGCTTCTAGAAATTTGCAAAAAAGAAATTGACAATTTATTGCAGAAGAAGCTTATCAGGAAAAGTTCCTCTCCATGGAGTTGTTCAGCTCTCTACGTGGAAAAGGCCTCTGAAAAAGAGAGAGGGGCTCCTCGCTTGGTAATAAATTATAAACCTCTAAATAAAGTTTTAAGGTAGATAAGGTGTCCTATTCCAAATAAAAACGACTTACTAGCTAGACTTGTCAATGCTTGCATTTTTTCCAAATTTGATTTGAAGTCTGAATACTGGTAAATCCAGATCGCTGAAAAAGATAAATATAAAATTGCCTTCAATGTCCCTTTTGGATAGTATGAGTGGAATGTGATGCCTTTTGAGTTAAAAAACGCTCCCTTAATATTTTAAAATATTATGAATGATATTTTCAATCCTTATATAAAATTTATGATTGTTTACATCGATGATGTTTTAATATTTTCTAAAAATATTGAGCAGCATTTTAAACACTTGAATATTTTTATTAAAGCAATAAAAGCTGCAGGACTAGTAGTCTCAGCCAAAAAGATTAGTCTTTGCCAAACTAAAATACAATTTTTGGGACACAATATCTTCCAAGGTAGTATTGTCTCAATAGATAGAGCAATTGAATTTGCTGATAAGTTCCTAGACATTATTCTAGATAAAACTGAGCTTCAAAGATTTTTGGGGTGTCTTAACTGTATTGCCAATTTTTATAAAGATCTGGCCATTGATGCTAGACCTTTATTTCAAAGGTTAAAGAAGAATCCACCAAAATGGACAAATGAGCATACTTTGGCCGTTAGAAAAATAAAAATAAAAATAAAAGCTAAAGAATTACCCTGTCTCACACTCTCAAATCCTACTACTTTCAAAATAATTGAATGTGACGCTTCAGAGATAGGATTAGGAGGAATATTGAAACAAAGGATTTCAAACAATGAACAGTTGGTTCGTTTTACTTCACGAGCTTGGAATAAAGCACAGCAAAACTACTCTACGGTTAAAAAAGAGCTTTTAGCCATTGTTCACTGTGTTACTAAGTTTCAAAGTGATTTACTCAACCAAAAGGTTCTCATACGAACTGATTGTAAAACCGCCAAAGATATTCTTCATAAAGATATCAAAAACCTTGTCTCTAAACAAATTTATGCAAGATGGCAAGGTATTTTATCCTCTTTTGAATTTGATATAGAACGTATTAAAGGAAATACTAATTATCTACCTGACTTTTTAACTCGTGAGTTTTTGAAGGGGGGACAGGAGAATAATTACAAACAAGGGAAAGGGAAAGATGGACATAGTCCCAGTACCATACAAAACCCTGATAACCTCACCAATAACCCTAAATCAGTTAATTAGAAAGCAGGCGCAAGAAATAACTTTCTCACCTGAAGCAAAACCGAAATCTAATAGCTCAAGCAGAGAAAAAACGAGGTTTTAGAGACCTCCTTTATAAAGATAAAGATCCATATGACATAGCGAATATTTATTTGAATAATCACCTTCACCCATCCAATAATGATAAGACCTGGCAATGGTTTGAAGCCATCCTTTTAGAAACAGGATCAATTACATTGGTCCATTTCTATAGGAAAAATACTAATATAATAGCCTACTCCAAGTTCCAAATACAAAAAATTATATCATATAAGGAGTGGGGTATGGACCCAATAAAACCTAGAAGGTTGCAAACAAAAG
Organism: Amborella trichopoda; assembly: GCF_054954075.1. NCBI lineage: Eukaryota > Viridiplantae > Streptophyta > Magnoliopsida > Amborellales > Amborellaceae > Amborella > Amborella trichopoda. Next base: position 41,638,333 of record NC_142340.1, read on the forward strand.
GCTTCAATAACAAATATTTTCGATATTCTGATTATGTTGAAGCCTGGCATAATGTTTTTGCCTTTCAAAATAATAATAATTCTCATACATGGTTTATTCAAATAACAATACCAGTAATAGGGGAATTCCCCATTTGTTTTAAAAACTGGTTCCAGCTTTGGGGATCAGGAACAGAAATATTACCCCCAAAGATACAAGCCTCACTGAGGAAATTCGTTGAATATAATAATAATGATACAATAATAGACTTGCATATGTACTTCATGGCCCTATATCAAATACCTTGGATCATTAAATGGTCCTATCAAGTATCATACGACTTTACAAATAATTGGGAATACTTCCCGAATTGGGAAGACAAATATATATAAAATGGTGGGACGTATATGAAAATAAAGCTGTTGGCCTAGAGAATATCAAAATGAAAAGAGTGCCAATTACACCGCCAGAAGCAGGGATCAATATGTAGGAATATTTTAATAAAATGCGTCAGCAACATCCCACAGCAACCAAACAAGATCTCAGAAAGAAATTACTTCAAATGTTTGATGACGAAGAAGAAGCCATGTCCACCTTTACACAAAACGAGGAGGATTATGCACAGGAGAACGAAGATTGCCAGTTCAGACTATCCGAAAAATGAAGCGGATAAGACTCGAAAAAATATCAAATAAAGCCAAAGATGCTGCCGACACCTATCAATATCACCTTTTGACAAGTCACTGTTTGCCGACACTTTTTACTGTTCCCACTTTCGGTCATGTCAGCCGACACTTTTTACTGTTCCCACTTTCGGTCATGTCAGCCGACACTTTTTATTGTTCCCACTTTCGGTCATGTCAGCCGACACTTTTTACTATTCCTACTTTCGGTCATGTCAGTCGACACCTTTTACTATTCCCACTTTCGGTCATATCGGCCGACACCTTTGGTCCTTTCACCTTTTGCCGACACTTTAAGTCCTTTCCACCGACACCTTTCCACGGATTTCAAATAGAATTTTTGGCGTCCGCCTTCTATATAAAGGGGCCCCGCAAGTTCTTCAAGATAGGTTTTTCACCAGGAGTTCTTCTCTCCCAGTATCCACTCCTCTGCTCCCAGTTTTCCCAATCTTTCCTCTAGGCCTTCAGTCTCTTGCTCAGTCTCTCAGTTTTCTACTCCACAGCTCTCCTTTCCTCTCTGCCTTTAGTCTTTAGTCTTCTTCCTGAAGACTCTCTACAACTCCTTCTTTCCGAAAAGTCTACCACCTCTTTGTGTTACCTCTGTTACCTCTCTGTAAGCACTCTGCTACTTCTCTGCTATCTCTATTATCTCTTTGTTTTACTCTGCTACCTATGTTACCTCTCTGTAAGCACTCTGCTACTTCTTTGCTATCTCCACTATCTCTCTATTTTACTCTGCTACCTCTGTTACCTCTCTGTAAGCACTCTGCTACTTCTCTGCTATCTCTACTATCTCTCTGTTTTACTCTACTACGTCGCCATAGCTCTCTGCTACCTCTCTATAACTCTCTGCTGCATCCCTATTTTCTCTCTGCAACCTCTGCAATGTCACCATAATACACAGTCTGTTATTCCGTAACGCTTACTGTTTCTCTTTAATTCTCTGATATTTTCTCTCTCTGTACTTTTTCTGTACTCTCTCTTTTTTCTGTAAAATATTTCTATTTGCTGTATATCAGGTGGTGTATCTAGCCATACCGAATCTGTATTGTAAGGATTTGTTATGTGTGATTGTAACTGGGAATCTCTACCGAGTTACTGCCCAGACGAGTGGAAACTATTTTCAAGTTTTTGCAAGTGCCATATGTGAGTATTCCTTTTTCTATTATGCAAGTTAAGGTAATATTTTGTTTAAAATTTAGAAATGTTACTTATGTGAACTGGTTTGTTGTTGATGTATCACCCCTTCTATGTGTTGTCTGTCTAATATTATTTCTTCTTATGAAATTTGTGTACTATTGATAATTGCCTAGAATTGTTATTATCAAATATAACATAGTTGCTGTTAAAATAGACCTTGGTCGTCTTGGTATCAGAGCCATAAGTTTACAGTGGTGAATTGTAGTCTAGGTAATGTTCTAAAGGTAAAAAACTTAATAAAATTTTTCATTCAGATAATCAGATATTGAAACTAAAAGTCGTCGTGACCGCACTACCGAAAAAAGGCCAGGACGAGCGGTGAAAAAGGTACAGGGACTGTTTCTGACTGACTCACTATTCAACCGTTATCCTGAAATGGCAAATTTTATTAGGACTCTATCCAATAGAACAGCATCTTCATCTAATAGTACACTACTTGTTAAAAATAAAGAACAATTGACCATAGATAATATAGAACGACAGATACAAAATTGGAGTATCCCAAACGTACCTATAACTGATATTTATAAGAAAGGATCTTTCGAATTCATGTCTAGTTTTGCCATCAAAACAGTAGAACAGAGTATATCAATTAATAATGAACAAGAAAGTTTCCAATTACTTTCTAATAAAATGATCCAAAATCATAAAGCAAAAGAATATAAATACTTACATATAGGTCTTATACAAATAGCTATAAAACCCTTAACTAGGTTAGGATTAAATAACTTTGTCGTATTATGTTTACGGGATGATTGTCATAATAAATTTTCAGACTCCCTTTTAGGAATAATAGAGTTTAGTGTTTGTAATGGACCTATATATTTTAACTGCTTCCCAAACTTCTCTGTCTCTTTAGCAGACCCTAACCTCTTAAAGGTCCTTACCTTGAATATAGAGACCCAAGGGTTTAATATGTACGCTGGGTCACAAAATATTGCATTAGTATATAGAATATGTTATAAAGTGATGAACACTTTATGTCCTAATGCCCTTCAAATGGACACCAAAGGACAAACAATGTTTTTCCAAACCAACATGGAAAAATCCAATACAGTCATACCCAAGTCCATAAGTTGGTCCCAAATAACTCTTCCAAAAAATTGGTCCTTACACTATGAGAACCAACAATCCAGAGTCCCAATTAACAGGGAAACAGACCAAATTATTGAGTACCCTGACGGAGACATAGAAATACAATTCAATTCAAATAGACGTACTAGAATAAATCTTTCAGAAGAATCTAGGCGTGCACCATTCAGACTCTCTATACCCTCTAGACATTCTACCTCGTCCATACCACAAAGACCCATACTAGAAGGATTGACAAGACAAAATAGTAATATCCAAAGACCGGTTATAGGGTTTATGAACCTAGCTCATCTGATAATGAACCTACACCTTCGGATTTGGATTTTAATATTCTTACCCTTCAAAAAGAAGAAAAATTCAAAATAGATATAGAAGGGCTTAAGAATGATTTCCTATCTGAAGAAAGCAAAGAAATTAGAGACTGGTATCTAGCTAAATTCCCTCAAGAATTGCTAGACGCCTTCCATAAAAGATTCAATAAATTTATAAAGAAAATAAACAAAATATAGGATTTTTTTACTGGTTAGGCTACACTCTAAAGGAAAAAGATATACCAATCCCAGATTTTGATCTTAATACTATAGAAAACAAGTACCAGACCTTTTATACCAACGAAAGAGAAGAAATACAAAGTGTTCACCCTCTTGAAAAAAGCCTCCAGTTGAAAGGGGCATTGAAAGAAAAGCCTGAAACAAAAGCCTCTCCTTATAAAATGATTCCGAAATAAACTGAACATCATACTCATAAAATAGATGTTATACCTCATATAATTGAGCAAAATAACTATATTAATCTTTGCTTACAAACTATAGGGAAACAGACAACAAGAATTGAAAATATGATTGGAAAATCATAAAGTATACCTCAAAATAGGGCAACCGAAATAAATAAGAAAAAGGCTTTATTGTTTAAGAGGAAAGAGGACAATAAAGAGTTAATAGATTAATTGGTAAAAAAGCTAGCTAAGCTGAGTATAAAAGGAAAAGGAGTAGCCATTTAGCAAGAAGCTACGGTACTCCAAGAAGAAACCCTATCCAATAGTGAAATTCAACAAATGGAAGAAACCCTGAAATAAATAGAATAGATTACAGTAGAAAGATAAGACCAACTTCTCAGACTAGGATGTACTACCCAAGACCAACTCTTGTAGACATTTGAAGAAGATTTGATTACCAGTACCGTATCATACTCAGGGAGAACAATTGTCAATTGGAATATAGATGATATGTTTGAAAACCAAATACTTGATGCAATGAAACATATTACCATGTACGCAATAGCGTGCAAAATAAGGAGAAATCATGATGAGGAAATAGCCAAGGCCATCATTTGTGGGTTTACAGGATGGCTAAGAGGATGGTGGGATTTCCATATTGATGAAAATACAAAAAGGGAGATACTGGCTGCTACCAGGCAATGGGTAGTAAGAAATGAATTTGGCCAAGACATAGTCAATAATGAGAGTAATGCAGTGAATACACTCATATATACTATTACCCTTCATTACGTGGGAAGTACTGCATTACTAGATGCCAGATCAGAAGACCTCCTCTCTAATCTTAGATGCCCAACATTATCCCATTATAAATGGTACAAGGATGTGTTCTTTTCTAGACTTCTCAGAGAGAAGATAGTAAGTTGGACCGCTGGAAAGAGAAATTCATTGCTGGCTTACACCATCTTTTGCTGAAAAGCCAAAACAAGACTAAAGAATAAACATGGAGAAATAACCCCAGATTCTCTATATACATTAGGAGAACTATCAGCAGAAATAAAAGTCGTATGAGAAACTTTTGGTTGAGTAAATCACTTTGAAATTTGGTAACACAGTGAACAATGGCTAAAAGCTCGTTTTTAACAGTAGAGTAGTTTTGCAGTGTTTGATTCCAAGCTCTTGAAGTAAAACGAACCAACTGTTCATTATTTGAAATCCTTTGTTTCAATATTCTTCCTAATCCTATCACTGAAGCATCACATTCAATTTTTTGAAAGTAGTAGGATTTGAGAGTGTGAGACAGCGTAATTCTTTAGCTTTTATTTTTATTTTTCTAACGGCCAAAGTATGCTCATTTGTTCATTTTGGTGGGTTCTTCTTTAACCTATGAAATAAAGGTTTAGCATCAATGGCTAGATCTTTATAAAAATTGACAATATAGTTAAGCCACCCCAAAAATCTTTGAAGCTAAGTTTTATCTAGAATAATGTCTGGGAACTTATCAGGAAATTCAATTGCCCTATCTATTGGGACAATACTACCTTGGAAGATGTTGTGTCCCAAAAATTGTATTTTGGTTTGGCAAAGACTAATCTTTCGGGCTGAGACCACCAATTCTACAGCTTTTATTGCTTTAATAAAAATATTAATGCATTTAAAATGCTGCTCAATATTTTCAGGAAATATTAAAACATCATCGATGTAAACAATCATAAATTTTATACAAGGATTGAAAATATCATTCATAATATTTTGAAATTCTGAGGGAGTGTTCTTGAGCCCAAAAGGCATCACATTCCACTCATACTGTCCAAAACGGACATTGAAAGCAGTTTTATATTTATCTTTTACAGCGATCTAGATTTGCCAGTATCCAAACTTCAAATCAAATTTGGAAAAAATGCAAGCATTGACAAGTCTATCTAGTAAATCTTTTTTATTTAGAGTAGGATACCTTATCCACCTTAAAACTTTATTTAGAGGTTTATAATTTATTACCAAGTGAGGAGCCCCTCTCTCTTTTTCAGAGGCCTTTTCCACATAGAAAGCTGAACAACTCCATTGAGAGGAACTTTTCCTGATAAGCTTCTTCTGCAATAAATAGTCAATTTCTTTTTTGCAAATTTCTAGAAGCCGTGGGTTCATTTGTATTGGCCTGGCTTTAGTAGGTATTTTATTTTCATGAAAATCATCCTCATATGGTAGATTAACAATATGTTTTTTTCTATTCCGGAATGCATTTGGTAATTCAGAACAAATTTCTGTTTCTCTTTTATTTTTGATCTTTTCTATTAAGGCTTTGTTTTCAGGAGTTAAGAGCTTATCTTCTATTATTTTATATTTTAGCTCTTCCTTAAGATGGTATAAAAAATGTTCTTTATTAGAAATTGTTTCTTTGATGTTATGTACTTCTCAAATTTTGGGTTTCTCAATAAATTCAAATTTTACATTATGCCTTTCTATATTAGCCTCGATTCCCGAACTAACTATTTTTATGGGATATAATATATTTAAGAAAGGTGTTCCTAATATTATGGACTGACTTAGTCCTTTTACCATGATAAAGGGGAGTTCAAAATAATTTCCATTATTGCAGACTGCAGCATCAGAAAGCTTATAATTTATAATAAGTCTACTACCTTCTGTTGTATTAAGGATTTGGGTTATTTTACTAAAATATTTAGTGGGAACTAATCCTTCATTTATACAGTTTAAATCAGCTCCTGAATCTATTTATGTTAGAGTTTGAAAACTGTATTCTTTATGGACTATTATTCTTACTAGTGTAAACCACTTTTGAGTAACTACTTTATCTAGTAAGTTTACTTAACTGTCAGTCTGTATTGTGCTTAAAGATTTTGGTTCTTCCTTTATAAGAGACAAGGGCTTTTTATATTTATTTATAATACTGTTAAATTCTAATTCCTCATCAGTATCACCGGAACTATCATCTTGAGGGCTAGAGGCTAGCTCTAAAACCTATATTCTATTTTTTAAATGTATTAGTTCATTCCGTACTTCATTTATGTCTGTCTTAGTTCACATATAGATGGTTCTCTTATAACATTATTTTTGTCTTCTACTCTTTTGAGTATTTTGGCGAAATTATAGTCCTTCTGAGTTCTAACAAGAGGAGGGGGATTCTTGCTAACTTTTGCCATATTGATATATTGTATCAAGGCTTCTCTTTTGGCCTCGGGATCAGTTATTTTTTTCTATTATATCAATGATCAGATGTTCTTCTCTAGAAAGTGTATTACAGAAGCAATTTGTATCATCATCTTCCGAATATGAACTACTAAAGATTAAATTCTCATCTTCTATTTCTCCAACAAGTTGTTCTGAGTCCGAATCAGATGAATTATCAGAAGATTCTTCATTCATTTGTAATATATGGAGTAGTTGACTTCTGATATTTTCTTTCAATTGCAAGGAATTTATTTTCTTTTTTATTCGACATTTATTTTTAAAATGTCCTACCTTGCCACAGTTATAACAGACAGGTAGTTTCCTTTTTCCTCTGAACTTCTTAAAACTACTCCAAGGAGAATTTTTTAGCAAACTTTTCCTTAGTATTTCTTATAGTTCCTGATTTATATTTCTTATTTCTATATTTCTTTCTATCAGCATCCTTGGCCGTTGCCAAAGTATTGTATCCAAATTGCTCACAGAAATCTCCTAACTCTTTTCTCCTTATCATTTTTTGTTTTTCTAATTGCCTTTTTAGCTTTAAATCAGTACAGAGAGCAAGGCCTTCATCACATACTTCTGCTGATAGTTCTCCTAATGTATAAAGAGAATATGGGGTTATTCCTCCATGTTTATTCTATAATCTTGTTTTGACTTTTTCAGCAAAAAGATGGGGTAAGCCAACAATGAATTTTTCTTTCCAGTAGTCTGACTTACTATCTTCTCTAGAGAGAAGTCTAGAAAAGAACACATCCTTGTACTATTTATAATGAGATAATGTTCGGCATCTAAGATTAGAGAGAAGGTCTTCCGATCTAACATCTAGCAATGAAGTACTTCCCGCGAAATGAAGGGTAATAGTATATATGAGTGTATTCACTGCATCATTCTCGTTATTGACTATGTCTTGGCCAAATTCATTTTTTACTACCCATTGCCTGGTAGCGGCCAGTATCTCTTTTTTTGTATTTTCATCAATATGGAAACCCCACCATCCTCTTAGCCATCCAGTAAACCCACAAATGATGGCCTTGGCTATTTCCTGATCATGATTTCCACTTATTTTGCACGCTGTTGCATACATGGTCATATGTTTCATTGCATCCAGTATTTGGTTTTCAGACATACCATCTATATTCCAATTGAAAATTGTTCTCCCTGAGTATGATACGGTACTGGTAATCAATTCTTCTTCAACTTGAATGTCTACAGGCGTTGGTCTTGGGTAGTACATCCTAGTCTGAGAAGTTGGTCTTATTTTTCTACTATAATCTATTCTATTTATTTCAGGACTGTTTTAAAAGCTTCTTCCATTTGTTGAATTTCATTATTGGATAGGGTTTCTTCTTGGAGTACCATAGTTTCTTGCTCAGTGGCTACTCCTTTTCCTTTTATACTCAGCTTAGCTAGCTTTTTTACCAATTCATCTATTAACTCTTTATTGTCCTCTTTCTTTTTTATGCCTTGTTAGCTGAATTGTTCCTTACTAAGGTCTGGAGGGGGTTTAAACAATTGAGCCTTTTTCTTATTTATTTCGGTTGCCCTATTTTGAGGTATACTTTGGGGTTTTCCAATCATATTTTCAATTCTTCTTGTCTGTTTCCCTATAGTTTGTAAGCAAAGATTAGTATAGTTATTTTGCTCAATTATATGAGGTATAATATCTATTTTATGGGTATGATGTTCAGTTTCTTTCGGAATCATTTTATAAGGCAAGGCTTTTGTCTCAGGTTTTTCCTTTAATGGCCCTTTTAACTGAAGACTCTTCTCTGGAGGGTGAATACTTTGTATTTCTTCTCCTTCATTGGTATAAAAGGTTTGGTACTGATTTTCTATAGTATTAAGACCAAAATTTGGAATTGGTATATCCTTTTCTTTCAGAGTGTGACTTAACCAGTCAGAATCCTATAATTGTTTATTTTTCTTTATAAATTATAGAATCTTTTATGATAAGCATCTAATAATTCTTGACGAAATTCTGCAAGATACCAGTCTCTTATTTCTCTATTTTCTTCAGACAAGAAGTCATTCTTAATTCCTTCTATATCTATTCTGAACTTTTCTTCCTTTTGAAGGGTAAGGATATTGAAGTCCAGGTCAGAAGGTGTAGGTTCATTATCAGATGAGCTTGGTTCTTATACCCTGTACACTGGTCTTTGTATATTACTATTTATTCTTGCCAATCCTTTTAATATAGGTCTTTGTGGTATGGAAGAGGTAGAGTGTCTCGAGGGCACAGAATGTCTTGATGGTGCTCGGACAAATTCTTCTGAAAGGTTTATCTTAGTGTGTCTGTTTGAATTGAATTGTATTTCTATATCTCCATCAGAGTATTCTATAATTTTGTCTGGTTCTCTATTAATTCGTATTCTAGACTGTTGGTTGTCAAAGTCTAAGGACCAATTTTCTGGAAGGGTTATTTGGGACCAGCTTATAAACTTATGTATGATTGTATTCGATTTCTTCATATTGGTTTGAAAAAACACAGTTTGTCCTTTGGTGTCCTTTTGGAGGGCATTAGGACGTAAAGTGTTCATCACTTTATAGCATATTCTATATACTAATGCAATATTTTGTGATAGAAGGTTCATATCAAACCCTTGGGTCTTTATATTCAAGGTAAGGACCTTTAAGAGGTTAGGGTCTGCTAAAGAGACAGAGAAGTTTGGGAAGCAGTTAAAATACATAGGTCCATTACAAAGACTAGACTCTATTATTCCTAAAAGGGAGTCAGAAAATTTATTATGACAATCATCCCGTAAACATAGTAAGATAGAGTTATTTAATCCTAACCTAGTTAAGCATTTTATAGCTATTTGTATAAGACATATATGTAAGTATTTATATTCTTTTTCTTTTTGATTTTGGATCATTTTATTAAAAAGTAATTGGAAACTTTCTTGTTCATTATTAATTGATATACTTTGTTCTACTGTTTTGATGGTAAAACTAGACTTGAATTCGAAAGATTCCTTCTTATAAATATCAGTTATAGGTACGTTTGGGATATTCCAATATTGAATCTGTCGTTCTATATTATCTATGGTCAATTCTTCTTTATTTTTAAGTACTATTAGATGAAGATGTTGTTCTATTGGATGGAGTCCTAATAAAATTTGCCATTTTAGGATAACGGTTGAATACTGAGTCAGTCGGAAACAATCCCTGTAGCTTTTTCACGACTCTTCCTGGCCTTTTTCAGTAGTACGGATCACGATGACTTTTAGTTTCAATCTTTGATTATTTGAATGGAAAATTTTATTAAGCTTTTAGCCTTTAGAACAGTACCTAAAGCTACAGTTCACCACTGTAAACCTATGGCTCTGATACCAAGACGACCAAGATCTAATTTAGCAACAACTATGTTATATTCGATAATAACAATTCTAGGCAATTATCAATAGTACACAAATTTCATAAGAAGAAATAATATTAGACAAACAACACATAGAAGGGGTGATACATCAACCACAAATCAGTTCACATAAGTAACATTTCTAACTTTTAAACAAAATATTACTTTAACTTGCATAATAGAGAAAAGGAAAACTCACATGTGGCACTTGCAATAACTAGAAAATATTCTCCACTCTTCTGGAAAGTAGCTTGGTAGAGAATTCAGATTACAATCACACATATACAATCAATCTTACAAACAAACTTGGTATGGTTAAATACACCACCTAATATACAGTAACTATAGTAAGAGAGTACAAGAGAGAGAGAGTGTATCAGAGAATTAAAGAGAAACGGTGAGGGTTATGGAATAATAGACTGTGTATTAGTGAGTAACAAACTGTGTATCAGATTGACACGGCAGAGGTTGCAGAGAGAAAGCAGAGAGATTCTGTAGAGCCACAGAGAGAGAGAGTCGGAGAGCAGAGAGAAAAAACAGAGAAGCAACAGAGGGCTATAGAGAGGTAGCAGAGAGCTATGGTGACGTAGCAGAGTAAAATAGAGAGATAGTAGAGATAGCAGAGAAGTAGAAGAGTGCTACAGATAAGTAACAGAGGTAGCAGAGGGAGAACAGAGAGGTAACTTACAGAGGCAACACAGAGAGGTGGTAGACTTTTTGGAGAGAAAGAGTTGCAGAGAAAGAGTTGCAGAGAGTCTTTAGGAAGAAGACTAGAGACTAAAGGCAGAGAGGAAAGGAAAGCTGTGGAGTAGCAGACTGAGAGACTGAGCGAGAGACTGAAGGCAGAGAGCCTAAAGGAATAACAGGGCAAACTGGGAGCAGAGGAGTGGATACTAGGAGAGAAGAACTCTTGGTGAAGAACTTGCCTTCAAGAACTTGCGGTGCCCCTTTATATAGAAGGCGGACACCAAAAATTCTATTTGAAATCCGTGGAAAGGTGTCGGTGGACAGGACTTAAAGTGTCGGCAAAAGGTGAAAGGACAAAAGGTGTCAGCCGATATGATCGAAAGTGGGAATAGTAAAAGGTGTCGGCTGACATGACCGAAAGTGGGAACAGTAAAAAGTGTCGGCTGACATGACCGAAAGTGGGAACAGTAAAAAGTGTCGGCAAACAGTGACTTGTCAAAAGGTGATATTGATAGGTGTCGGCAGCATCTTTGTTTTTATTTGATATTGACAGGTGTCGGCAGCATCTTTGTCTTTATTCGAGTGTTGTCTGCTTTAGTTTTGGGATAGTCTGAACTCGCAATCTTCGTTCTCCTGTGCATAATCCTCCTCGTTTTGTGTAGAAGTGGACATGGTTTTTCTTCTTTATCAAACATTTGAAGTAATTTCTTTTTGAGATCTTCTTTGGTTGCTGTGGGATGTTGCTGACACATTTTATTAATATATTCTGACATATTGATCCTTGCTTCAGGGGGTGTAATTGGCACTCTTTTCATTTTGATATTCTCTGAGTCAAGAGCTTTATTTTCATATACGTTCCACCATTTTATATATATTTATCTTCCCAATTCGGGAATGTATTCCCAATTATTTGTATAGTTGTATGATACTTGATAGGACCATTTCATGATCCAAGGTATTTGATATAGGGCCATGAAGTACATATGGAAGCTTATTCTTGTATCATTATTATTATATTCAACGAATTTCCTCTGTGAGGCTTGTATATTTGGGGGTAATATTTATGTTCCTGATCCCCTAAGTTGAAACCAGTTTTTAAACCAATTGGCGAATTCCCCTATTACTGGTATTTTATTTGAATAAACCATGTGTGAGAATTATTATTATTTTGGAAGGAAAAAACTTTATGCCAGGCTTCTATATAATCAAAATATCGAAAATATTTGTTATTGAAGCCTTTTGTTTGCAACCTTCTAGGTTTTACTGGGTCCATACCCCACTCCTTATATGATATAATTTTTCGTATTTGGAACTTGGAGTAGGCTATTATATTAGTATTTTTCCTATAGAAATTGACCAATGTAATTGATCATGTTTCTAAAAGGATGGCTTCAAACCATTCCCAGGTCTTATCATTATTGGATGGGTGAAGGTGATTATTCAATAAATATTCGCTATTTCATATGGATCTTTATCTTTATGAATATCTTCTATTATTATAGCAGATATAAACGAGGTCTCTAAAAACCTCGTTTTTTCTCCCCCTGAGTAATATATATATATATATATATATATATATATATATATATATGGGAAAAGATGGGATTAGCACACTAGCTCATATGAACATATGAGCCCAACGTTCCAGATTGATTTTGGGCCCATCTAACGATCACAGATATCCTGTCGTATTTGAATTTTTTTTTTTTTTACAAATCTAAATCACTTCAAATTTTAGGCGTGTGTTCATAAAAACTAGGTGAATCTTCGAAAAATATCAAAAAAATATTTTACATGAAATAAATTGACCAAAATACCCTAGAAAAGTTTTGAGGGGTACTTTGGTCTTTTTTCTTTCATGATTAATTTTTTTTATCTTTTTATTAGGTGTGCCTTGATGATAAAAACATACAACTAAAATTTCAAGTGATTTGGATCTATAAAAAAATAAATAAAATTCATGTACTATTGGACATCCATGATCGTCAGATCGGCCCAGATTCAATCTGGGCCGTTGGGCTCATATGTTCATATGAGCTAGTGGGCTTGTCCCATCTTTTCCATATATATATATATATATATATATATATATATAAGGGACAACATGAAGGTGGTTGAATATATAGAGTGTAAGTAAGCAACCTGTCACATCTAATCTTATTAGGACTGATGCCAATTTGTTCAAATTTGAATGTGTTGTTGACACCTTTTGATATGAGAGACATTGGGATACATTAGGTCTTATGTGAAGCGGAATTGAATGGTATTTGTAAGTTAATCTTGAAGTTTATATTTCTTACATGCTTGATTATAATAACTTCTTAATATCTCTTCAGCTTAATAGCATTCACTAATAAATGTAGAATCCACAGTTTTCATTTCCTCAAAATCCATAGAAAGCCTCCAAATTATAAGAAGTATAAAGATTATTTTTCAAAATGTAGGTATTGACCAATTCACTTCTTTGTCAAGAAAAACTTAGTTTTGCGTTATCAATGCTTTTTTTGGAATGTTGCATAATCCATATGCTAATGATCACAGGGAAGGATGGCAGTATTGTAGTACCGTTGCTGGAGAACAAATTTTTTGACATTCTCATGATTGCCTAAATTTCATTTGATATGGTTAGGTCCCTTGCGCATAATCTTCAAGCAACAGTTCGTCTCATAATGAACCCATCTTGCATGTTGATAATATAGCTCTCTATATCAGATATGGCTCAGGAAACAATCATAGAAATGACTGGTTCTGGCGATACAGTCATTCTTTCCCTCTTTCTCTTACTATCACATTGATTCAATCTTCGAAATATAAAGGAATCGAACCCCCTTTTCAACAAGGAAGGAGGATTATATAGATTTGTCATCTCATAACCACGAAATATTCAATCATTACCTTCTACTGATCTGCATCCTCATAATTACAAAGTGATAAACATGACAGCTGTGATCCTCGCATATCCTTTGATCATATGTCTTCATCTTCTTAATCCAATCTTCAAAGTGATAATTATGTGGTCCAAATATTCGTACAGGTGTCTACTGAGGATAATCACATATCTCGGTCAATGCTCATCTTCAATTTGAATACACAGATGGCAGATTCAATGGAGTCATCACGTGAAAAAATCAGGGATTCTGTTATCTCTTATCAAACGCAAGTTAAGCTTCTGCAACACAATTTCGACAAGTTTTCGTATTTCTTCAACCACTTTCAAATGATAGATTCGTTGATCATGAAATTTAGAGGGAAGAAAGATGAGTCATAGATGAACACAATGGTCCAAGTCTCACTTTAAATGGATCACGGATGAGAGAGATCTCGTCTATCAAAATTAACTTATTTATGTTTGAAATTATGTTAGCAGAACCAATATGATATCAGTAGATTACGGGTGCAACCGCCTCTTAATGACAAATTCTTTGAATGTAAAATTTGGTAAACTAAAAGAGGACTCAAAGATGAACAAAATAGTTCAAGTCTCACTTCAAATGGGTATCAGATAAGAGAGATATGATCTGTCCAAGTTACTATGTTTTAGCTGAAAATTACACCAACATAACCAGTAGATTGCGAATGCAACCGTTTCCAATATACAAATCAATTAATATTGTACATTTTAAGGATGAGAAAAAAGGGAAGCAAGATGTTGGGATGAAGAAGTCTGTTGTTGTGGGTAAGACTCCTAGCAAAGAAGCGGTGTAAACACCCTCTTGAAATTCTGGCTAAGCGAACTCCTAAATACCGTGTAGGTAGACCCTACCTAAAATTCTCAGCTTTTCTCCCAGCCTTAGGAACCTTAAATCTAGGTTAAAAGAACCTTAGATCTATCAATTCCAGCAAACAAAGGCATCCAAAAAAAGGAGATGGTGGCACAAATCGGAAGAGCGGCCTGATCCAAGACCGAAACTCCCTATTTGGGGTCCCTAGAGGTATATCACTTTTTTTTGCTTAATTTTGTTTGGTTTTCTCCATTTAATTCTCTGCTTTATTTTATTTTTTTGAAAATTAATTCATCATTAGATTTACTTAAATTTAGAAGTGGTTTTTAGTCAAATTACGGATTTGGAGCTGGCAATGGACTCAAAAAATACAAGATCGGTATAGATTTGGGATTCTTCTGAGCCCATAATTCAAGCGCCCTCACTTTCTCTACCTTCTCAAAACTATCTAAGTTTTTGCTAAGATTTGAGCGGATCTCATTCCAGAGATCAGCATAGATCAGAGCATAAACAAGCGGGTAAACCAAAAGCCAAAGGTAAAACTTAAGGAAGGGTATAAGGCCCTCTACTAGATTTGCAGGCCCGGGGAACTCCATATGCTAATTCAGCAGCGAGATGAATATTTATCTCTGATGAACATGTTATAGAGGTGACCTAGGGGCTTTCCTCTTCTTATTACTCTTCAGATGGGGAAGAGATCTTGGATGTGGCCATGAAGGAAGCTATATTCTTAGAAGAGGTCTTCTTCGACACAAGCAGGGACGGTCCAGGTTCCTCCTCTGCTAACCCATTCTCATGATTATTATTTCTTAGAATGTACGAGGTTTGGGCGACCTCAATCGTAATAAAGATGTCATCTTTTTTGTTTCTCATTTTAAGCATGTTATACTTATTTTGCAAGAAACTGAATTTCCTAGCCCCTCCAGAAAGTGCCAGGGAAGTTTGGGGACTTGGGTCAGCAGATTTCTTGGAATTGACTTTGTGGGTGCTTCCGGGGGTTTGTAGATTTTGTGGGATCCTACAACACTGCAGTCTTTTTGCTTTGTTTAAAAATATAATTTCTTGGTGGTTGGTCTTGTGGGGCCTGATTCTGATTTTAGGTGGGGTTTATTGAATATTTATGGTCCCTAAGGTTTTGCTCAAAAAGAAATCTTTATTAGTGACAATGTTTAGGTGTCTCGATCTCGTCCTCCGGGTCGAGTTGATCTGGTGGCGTGGTTCCGAGTTCAAGATGGACCCAAGACCTGAGATCACTCTCTCGGGATCCTCGTAAAGAAGACGTATGCAGAAGTACCAACCGATGAGAGAGGAGTTAAGGTCGTGAGGCGGGACTTACCTCACGTGGGTCCGTGATACTCTTGGACTGTCTAGCGTGGAAGCCCTCTTAGATCACGTTGGAATGCCCCTGGCCTAAGGCCGGTTTGGAATCGCCTCCCTTGACTTGTTTCTCTTTTCCTGCAAATACACACACATTAAACGTACAAACGAATGGAGCATAAGTCCCCACCTTGTTACAAGACGAAGTGAAAATGAGAGAAGTTTGACCAGGCAGCTAGATTGACACAATGACTGGACTAGTAGGTAATCTACTCGATGTGATAGCAAGACGGGCACGGTGACTCAGACTAGCACAAAAGCATTACTACTAGACGACGGAACCAACACCAACCACCCTGACACGATAGCTAGTCTGTCGTGGCAATAAGACGAGCACGGTAACTCTGATCGGCACAACGACATTATGGCTAGACGACAGAACCAGCATGACAGCAGGAGGCTCAGCCTGCCCTCTAGTCAAACAAGCGATGGAGAGAAAGAGTGAAAGTGAAGACTCGCTCGACTCGTGCTAGGTCTTCTAAAAGAGACGAAAGTGAAATAAGAGTGATCATAAAATAAGAATGATGGAAAATGAGATAAAATGAGAGAGATGAATTAAAATAAAAATTAGAAAATAAAATAAAATAAAATAGGTAAAAGAATAAATTGAAATAAAATGGAGTGAAGTAAAATAAAATAAAAGGGATAAAAGAAAAGAAAATAAAATGAGGTGATGGAAATAGTATAAAATAGATAAATGAAATTAAATAAAATGAATGAGGTAAATAAAATAAATAAAATAAAAATAAATAAAATAAGGTGAGATAAAATAAATGAAATAAACGAAAATAAACTAATGTAACATGAAATGGGTGAGGTTGAGTAGAATAAAATAAAGAAAGTTATAATTTGGTTAAGGAAAAAGTTATAATTTGGTTAAGGAAGAGAAAGTATTGTTGGATTGTTATGTTTGAATGAGAGAAGACAACGTATAAAATAAAACGAGTTGATTAAGAGAGAGAGAGTATGTTGTGCATTGGATTATTGGGTGCTCAAGGTAGCAGCGCAACGAGAAGTGGGACGAAACGAAAGTTTACGAAAGATATTGAAACGAAAAGAAAGCAACAAAGAGAAGAGTGCGGACTTCGTTCGTGGCTTCTAGAGAGAGAAAGAACAGGGGAATGCGAGACTGAAAGGATGGTCGGGAGCTGGAGGAAGGAAGGAAAGGGCTGGTCGCAGGTGATCAGAGGAGAAGAGAGAGACTCGCTATTGGGTTTTTTTTTTAGAGAGAGAGAAAAGAAGCGGAAGATTGCAGCGAGAAGCTCGCGAGTGGATGAGAGGGGCCCACGATTTAACTGCAAACGGTGGAGAAGAAGATGATTGAGTTCCTGGCTGCAAGTGGAGAGGAGACTGGTAAGTTGGAGAGAGAGAGAAAACGGCCGAGTGAAGTGGCTTCATGGGTTTTTATTTTGCGAGTTGTAGAGAGAGCGAAAGGAAGGCTGAAGCGAGAGGGGAGCACGAGGCTGCGAAGATGGCGGGGAAAGGTGGGGCTATGACGGAAATGGGACAGCAGTGAGGCGCAGCATGATTGACGGAAAGTAAGGGGGTTGGATCACATCTGATGGTGCGGAAATGGCGGAGAGAAGAGAGGAAAGAGAGGCGAGGGCAGTAGGTGGTGGTAGGAGTGGAGAGATGATTGTTGCTGGATGCAGCTGTAAGGTTGTGGTGTAGCAGCGGGAAGAGGCGGAGAAAAAATGGGGTTGCTGCGTGAGGTTAAGAGAGGCAGAGGTGGGTGCAGCCGAGGTGGAAAGAGAGGCGGAGATGGCTGAGGTGGTTTGCAGGTGGGTGAATATGAAGAAGAGAAGGGTAGGGAGAGAGGTGTAGATGGAGTTGCAGGGGCGAGGGAATGTTGGTGGATGGAATGGGCAAAGGAGGAAGTCGGGTTACCGTGCGAGGTTAAGGGGTGCGAGAGGTGACTCGCGTGCGGTTGGTGCAGACGGCAATGGGTAGAGGTTTACACACAGGACGATAGTAAGGAGGTTTCACAGGCGGCGTTGGGTAGGAAGGTTTTACAGGCGGCGATGGGTAGGAAGGTTTAACAGGGGGCTATGGTTTGGAAGGTTTCACCGACGGCGATGTGTAGGAAGAAAGATTCGTGGCATAGTGGTCTCACGGGACAACAGATTGTGAGTGGGAAAAGGGCGACGCCACGCGACACTACACGACACGAGGGCGCACAATATACGTAAAGTAAAGGTGTACTGAAAAAGAATAGAAAGTGAGATGGACACCAAGGACTACCTGAGAAAGAAGTAGGAGGTGGACCTGAGGGTGTACAGAAAGTAGGTGGACATGCATGTAGTCCAACAAAAAGAAGAAGAAGATAAGTGGACCAGAGGGACCACCAGGAGAAAGAAGGGAAAGGTGGTCATGAGGGACTATAGAGAGGGAGGGAGAGAAAAAGAGAGGAGAAAGAGTGAAACGGAGACAGCGATAGGCTTCCGCCCTATGTGATAGAGGAGAGAGAAAGAGAGAGAAGATAGAAGAGATAAGCCCAAGGGTCCCCGTCCAAAAATTTATCTCTCCTCCTTTGTCAAAACGTGACCGAATATTGAAGAAATATCAAAATTTTATTGAGCAAAATGGGATCTTTTGTAAAATGATAGTACGTGATATGTACAGCTTTTGCCCAAACATGGGTGGATAAATCAAAATTAATTTTAATTACTGAAAATTAAGATTTAACTGAATTAAAAGAATTTTTAAAAAAATGTGCAAAATGATTGTTTAGCCACTGGCTAACAATTCATGGAATTCCAAAACAGTCTCTGCTGCTGCCCTAGAATGTATGTGATCTTCCATATATGATCCGGGATTGCTCTGGTGCTCATTTGTCCGAAAGATGATTGTTTTCTTGCAGGGCTCGGCATGGCGAATGATTTGATACCAACTTTGAGCCATGGATCATGCTTTTAAGCCACAATCATGCGACTTGAAATTTGGATGAATATTGAAAACTTTGGCTCGATAGTGTACTCATTTCTTGATTTTTTCCCTGATTTTTTCACTAGATCACACTGAAGATGCCGTCACGATCGGGTGGCAACAAACGCAGCTCGATTTCGTGCCTAGACGAAGATTTTGCAACTTTAGAGTTTTGGCCGGAATCTAGAATTCTGACATCGGAATTTGCAATTACTTCGACGCCTTCATTTGCCAAATCCGACTGTGGGAAAATTCCTCATATCGATAGAGAATCTCAATTTTGGGGACCGAGTGTCAACTTGGATGTATCGCACGAAGCATAAGGCTTTTAGGGCTCTAACTACCCGGCTATGCGGAAGATGTGTTAAGCCATCTCTAATCGATAT
This sequence comes from Amborella trichopoda, assembly GCF_054954075.1. Taxonomy (NCBI): domain Eukaryota; kingdom Viridiplantae; phylum Streptophyta; class Magnoliopsida; order Amborellales; family Amborellaceae; genus Amborella; species Amborella trichopoda. The sequence goes on from NC_142340.1 coordinate 41,657,643, forward strand.
GAAACTTCAGGGTGAGGGTTATAATCCCTCAAAACATGAGTATCTGAGAATCTCAACTTAATCCCGAAAACATCTAGTTTTCTGGGTGTCAGTCAAGGCATATCTTAATTGACCATGGATACCAACATGGGTTAAGCCAAGTCCAAGTATTGCCCATGTTATATCACTCCAGAACTTTAAAGCATATAAGGCATCAACTTGTATATCTTCAAGGATTTACCTCAATATATCAGCATATGACGAGGTTTCCCTTATGCTCCATCTGTTAAAACCCCATATTCTTAATTGAGGGTTAAAACAGTTGTATCGCATCTCACCCAAAACTCCTCAAATATCCAGTGGAGAGGTATCTAAGTGTCATGGGAGTATATACATTCCATACGATGCACATGCATAACTAACAATGGATTCAAAAAAATATGTATATCAAACTGCATCAAGTTCCTCTAAATATCACATGGAAAAACATATCGAGCCTTAGGAGTATATATATCCTAGAACTTGTTTCACAATGAGATGGATTTCATATCCTCTATCATTGACCGTAAGCTAAACTTGAACAGGCGTAACTGACAAGTTATCATATTTGTTATCGGTTGCGAGTCAGACGATATAGAGCCTGACTGACGAGTCAGGGTTCTGAAAGCATATTAGCGTATTCAAATCACAAATCTTGAGCATATCATATCTTTCATATCATATGTTCATCTCATGAGGCATATCGAAGCAGATGTTATCAATAACCGTGCTCGTATCTTATCGGCCGTCAGTTAAAACAGTTATCCAGTGTACGTTACCAACTTTACTACATATTTGACATCTTCAATCTATCAAGCATTCGTTAGAACACACTTAGTCTTATATGAGGACTAAGAAATATGTTTATCATCCAAGATATATCTTCAAAGGTTAAGCTTGTCGAACTTATATATCTTCTATCCAGCATTCATTAAGACAACTTATCCAGCGTTCATTATAAAACTCAAGCTTTTATTAATAGAGTCAAGGCTCTAAACAATCAAATTAAAGCGCACCTTCAAATAGTGTCGAGAAATGTGGTTTTTGATATTTGAAATCCTTGTGATAGCCTTATAATATATTTTAATTATTAATTATAAAATTTAAAGCTTCCAAAATAGTGGAGATTGAGTAGATTTATGAAAACTTGAAAATCTTGAAAATTGACGGTCCAAAAATTTGTTAATACACTATTTTCGAAACTTGAAATCCAATTTTTTCTCCTGTCCATATATCTTGATGTTGAGATGATCAAATTGAGGATATTTGAACATCAAAACAACCTATTCTAGTGAAATTTTTGAGGTGGGCTCTAATTTGATTATTTAGAACCTCGGCTTTATATAAACTTTTCCTTTATTAATACCTCTATCAAATCTCCTTTAGAATATACTTAACCTCATATTTGACTAAAACCACACCCAACAATAATGTGAAAGTTTGTTATTCGGAAGTTGGAAGTGACAGTAGACGACTTTTCAAATTTCATAATGTGTATATGTACATGTGATCTAAACTTAAGAAAAAGAAAAAAAGCCTCCTTCCATGATCAAAATTTTAACTCATACATCAATGGATCAAAAATATCATGTATGACCCACAAAAATATTCTATGAAAGGGCAAAGAAAACAAAAATTGGCAACAATGCATAATACTTTTTCCAATACTTTAAGTTGCATAAAGGTGCAAACCTGGAAATTGCTCAGCCTATCCTTGGAAATTCTCAACTGGTATTGTATGTATAAATGAAACGCAAAAGAAACTTCTCTCCCCATATCGACAGAGTTAAAAATGAAAGAGGAAACCCAAAGAAATGCAAAAAGCTAGCAGAGAGAAAACACCTTTGAGCAAAAAGCTAGCAGAGAGAATCCAACTTCAAAATCATAGAGAGAAAACACCTAAAAAAAACTTATAATGAAAAGGAAAACAAAGCTCACATACCACTAGAGAGAGAAACTCTATCAGTTAAGAGCTCAAAAAATAGGCCAAAAGGTCCAAGAACTTCATGCCTAGATGTCCTTGTTATAAGTTGTTTTCTAATTTTTTTCTTTTTCTCTCCCCTTAAACTACAAACATCTCTCTAAATTTCTTGTTCTCTAATTTTTAACTTTTTCTCTCTCTCTTCCCTTAAACTATGCGCCACTCCTTCTAAATTTCAAACTTCTGCATATCATATGTCTCAATATTTTTCAACCAAAACAAAAACTTCCTATCTCTCTCTAACACGTCTCTCCTCTCTAATTTTCTAACTTTCTACATATCATATCTTTTTATAAATATGTATATTATGTAGAGATAGAGATGTCTACAGAGATAAAGATGTGTGTGAGAGAGAGAGGGCGTGATAGAGAAAAAAAAAGAGGGTGTAGAGAGAGAGGGCAATTTTGAAAAAAAAAAAGGACACTTGGCAGTATAATAGGCATGGACCTCCTCTCGCTAAACATATATTATTTTAATAACCAAGTTTGATCCACATGTACATGTATTTGATCCAAATTATTATTCGGATCCAAATTTTGGATTTGGATCTGACCTGTTGGATCCAAATCTTGGATCCATACCTAGATTCGGATAGGGTCTGAAATGCAGGATTCGAATCCAAACCGAGTAAATTCTTAACCCTACTTGGTATCCCCAACACCACTGGGTGATGCTCACGACTTTTTATTTGGATGTTGACAAGGTGATTTATCTGATTTGTAATGTTGGATATGATGATATTCAAAATCACCCAAAATAAAAAAAATCTCATAGTAAGTGGGATTGTTATTGATAATGAAATTGTTCTTGAAAAATTTCCTTAATGAAATAGAAATCCAAAAAAACTATCTTTGAATCTTTGGCACATTGAAAATTTAAATTGATAACCTTTCTCACCATGAAATTTATGTTACATGGTGGATCAAAATCCCCAATTTTTAAATTCCAAAGCTTATCCTCGTTGATGCCTCAAAAAACCCTTAGTTTTTTTTTAGAGAAATTCATAACTTTATTAATAAGAAAGTAAAAGGAAATTACAAAATCCGAGATAAGAGTCTCAGTTAAAGCAGTACCTCCTTTGGCAAGAAAATCCGCCAATACATTGGCTTCACGAAAAACATGCACAAAGGAGAAAAGAAAAGGTCTAGACATGTCCAAAATTTGTAGCAAAATAGACCGAAATTCCCAATGCGATTTTTATTCCCTATTAAACCACTTGATGACATTCAGTGAATTACCTTCCACAACACAATAAGACCCTAAATTCCTTGCTATAAAAAGTTTTAAACCATTAAAGAGAGCCAGGAGGTCTACATAGTTTGTTGTTTTCTCTCCCAGAGGGCCTGCATAAGAGACAATAGTTCCATTCCAATCCCTCACCACTCCTCCAAAATCAGTTAAACCTGGGTTCCCTAACGGGCTATCATCAAAATTAAGTTTAAATACCCCCTCCAATGGAGGTAGCCATCTCCCCTTAAGCATGCACTTAAAAGAGCCCAATTGGAAAAGATTCAATAAGTTTAATATTTTCTCCAAAATTCTCTCAGCAGGCATCCTTATCCCATAAAACACTCTTATAATCCTTTCCTTCCAAACCACATATAATATCAATCCTCTCGCTATTTGCCAAATCACCACACCTGTTGTTATTTGCCAAGTCATCGCATTTGTTTGTGGTAGCAGAGATAGAGCTAAGTTTGAGATAATCCCCTTAACTTCCGAAGTCATAACCATAGCAACCCCAAGTTGATAAAAAAACTAGCTCCAAATTTTAAACGTAAAAGAATAATGGAGAAACATATGAGCACCTGTTTCAGCATCATCTTTACACATTAGGCAGATATTTGGCAGAATCTTACCTCTCTTAATAAGATTATCAATAGTGAGAGTCTAATCTTGCACTACCAACCATAAGAAGGCTTGCACCTTAGCAAACAAGGCTATTTCCAAATAATGACAATTTCAAGCATAGACCATCTCCAAAGGTCATGGAAAAGTAGCTTATACATTGACTTTACCGAGTATAAACAATCTGTATCAATCTCCCAAACATCCTCATCAGATGCATTCTGTGAAATATAAACTTCATTCAATAGCGTTAACAGTCCAACGTACTGCCGAAAAATCTCTTTCGAAATTCTATTACAGGGGAGAAAAATATTTCACACAATCTGATTACCCTTGATTCCAAACATATAAGCAATAACAATATTGGGGTTATCCATACGCTGAAAAACTAGTGGGAAAATGTATTTCAAAGGTGAAGACCCTAACCACTCGTGCTGCCAGAGGGAGATATTGTGACTATCACCCAAACTTCAGCGAATGTCCCTGTGTATCAAAGATTTATATGAGTTAATAGATCTCCAACAATAGGACATTTCCCCCTTGTACCATTTCTCAATCCAACCCACATTTTATATCTATCCTCTCCATACTTTGCAAAAATAACTTGATACCATTGTTGATCTTTGAAGTTTAAACTTCTGCAGCACCATTTACAAAGTAAGGCGTGGTTTACAATTCTAATTTCCTAATTCCCAACCCACCTTCCTTTCTAGGAGTGCACATCCTATCCCAGCGAAGAATATGGTACTTTTTTTAGTTTTCAGAAGAGCCCCAGAGAAAATTCCTCATTAAAGATTCAATTTTCCTAGCAACCTGAGAAGGAATATACAACAGAACATCTGATAAATTGGTAAATTTGACAAACACGCATTTACCAAAGTAATCCTGCCTCCCAGCGATAGGTATTTATACTTCCACAAATCAAGCTTAACTTGTATCCATTTGATCACTTTATCCCAAATAGTCAAAGGTCGGTATTTATACTTCCGCAAATCAAGCTTAATTTGTATCCATTATATCATTTTATTCCAAACAGCCAAAGGTCGTCGGCTATCTGAAATTGGCAACCCGAAATATATGATTGGAAAAACTTCCACTTTACATCCCATCATCTCAGCAATCTCAAAGACCAAAAAATCATTACAATTAATACCAATCACTACATATTTATCAAAATTAACCTTAAGACCCAAAGCCACTTGCAACAATTCAAGAACATAACTATATTTTCAATCTGATCACACTTAGCCTCACAGAAAAGCAGTGTATCATCTGTATATTGTAAATGCGAAATGCAAAGACCATCATTAGGCATTTGAAAACCCACAAAATGGCTTTTAGATTCAACATTACGTACAAAACGGCTGAAGCACTCTGCATAAATGGTGAACAGAAAAGGAGACAAATGATCATCTTGACGAAGCCCCAAAAAAATCGGTTGGGCTTCCTTTGTACATGACAGAAAAATGTGCAGAGGATAAAAACCCATAAATCCAATTCCTCCACTTCTCACCAAAGCCCATATTTTTCATAATTTCTAAAAGAATGTTCCATTCAACCATGCCATAGGTTTTTTCCATGTCCAATTTAATCACAATCCCAACACTACTACTCAGAATTCTTGAATGAATGCACTCATGTACAACCAGGACACTATCAGTTATCAATCTGTCCTTAATGAAAACAAACTGAGGCTCTGTGATAATACCCGGTAAGACCACATTAAGCCTTTTCGTAAACACCTTAATGATAGTTTTATAGAGACTCGAGAGAAGGCTAATCAGCCTAATATCACCAAAGTTCGCAATGACAGACTTCTTGAGAATAAAAGCTATAAAAGTGAAATTAGCCCCTCTAAAATGCTTGCCTCTCCGAAGGAACCCTCGGACCATTTTCAACTAAGCTAGTTCTCTTTGTGGTGAATCCCGGGTGTGTGTGGGGAGAGAGAGAGAGAGAGAGAGAGAGAGAGAGAGAAAGTCATGTGGAGAGGAAGTTGCATGGAGGAACCTTAGGTCCATGGAGAGCCTTTGGAGAGAAGGTAGAGGTGCGTGGAGAGCCTTGAGAGAGAAAGTGGAGGTGCGTGGAGAACCTTGAGAGAGAAAGATAAGGGATGGGAAAGAAATAAGAAAAGGATCTCGTTATATGTGGGGCTATTTTTTTTCTGAACAACCTGTTTTTTTGGGGGGGTGATTGTCAAAATAATAGTAAATAGGCAATTTGTGTAACTTAAAAAAATATCTTTTTAGAGGAAGGGCATATGCATAGAAAATACAGTCCAAGGAGTATACATAATTTTCCGAGCTATAAAATAAAGTAATTTTAAAACATAAACGTACCAAATTCCCAAAACTTTTGGATGAAGATGGTAGAAAAAATGAATTTAGAAGGAAACCATTGATTTATTCTCATATAAAGGGGCAGCATAGCTTAATTACTCTGAATATTAATGCGAAGTTTAAACTTAGATCATCATCGTTTAAAGCTCAAATTAATTTAAGAAAATAATTAGCAAAGGATGCAATGCAAACAATTGAGAAAAATAAACTACATGGAGGATAGAATTTTATGCACTCTTGATATCAGGGAACAAACCCAATAAAAAATTTACAATATATGGATGAAACCATTGCAGATTCCAGTAAAAAAGTATATATGATGTGTCAACTTTATACTATAGAAGTGAGAAGAACTTCAAAAACCATTTAATACGAATTGCATCCAAGATATTTATTTTTTCAATTTTTAAATTGTTTTATTATGATTGGAGTTTAGATTTTTAAAAATTATTTAACTTAAAGTTTTTAGATTCCTAGTTTCCTATTTTTATGGTGAACATGGTAGTAGATCACGTGGTGTTCCATGGGGTCCTATTTTCAAGGAAGCAAATGGGTTACATGACTTAAGGAAATAAGAATGGGTAGGACGTTTGGTCTTGTATGGGATGTGCATGGGTGAGAAAAAATCCTAGAAAGGAGGATATAGGAGAGAAAATAGGAAAGTTTGAAAAAGGAATATAGGAGACAAAATAGGAAAGTTTGGAAAGGGGATCTAGAGAGTTTATTTTTGGGTTTTCTTTTTTCTTTTTAATTAGCTGGTATTTATGGTGGAACTTTCCCTTTAGAAGATTGACTGGGATATTTTTTAAGAGAGTTTTTATGAATGAAAAAAAGAGAGTTCTACTTCTCATGGCTTGATTTACAGCCCTATTATTTTATTTATTATTGTTGATTTTTTTTCTTGTTTAAGATTAAAAAAAAGTCGGATTTAATTTTCCGGACTCATTTCGCAACACCATTGAAAAAAATTGTTTGATGCTGAAAAATCCTTAAATGATCATCTCAAACAAACAATTTTTATGTCTCAACAATATTGCATCCCACATCAACATAAGGAATTCCCTCAAAGGGAACATTATTTTTCAATAGAGAAACATGTTGGGTTTATGTAGACTTTAAAGGCCTTATCAGTGATTATGATGAGACATTTGATATCGTTGAACTCAGCGGGAGTGTGGTCTCTTGAGACCATACCATGTAAACGATATTTGCAGATACCGGACTGTGCTTGACGGTCTAAGCCAAGCATTTGGGAAAAACCTATATTGCCTGGGCATAAAGAATAAACCGATAAGGGTTTTAATGGGTCATCCTTTGATGAGGTCGAAGTATGCCCGGATGAGTGACCCCAGGAACTGTGTGACCCTTATGTGTGATGGTTGCCTACGGAGACGGTGGCCAAAGCATCATCCATGTAGCATCACACGGCATACACATTGATAGACGGTTCGGGAAAGCAAGCTAGCCACCTTTTAGGGTGAAGCTCATACATGTGTGAGAGATACCCCTATTCGCCATAGAGTTGTAGTCGCATCAGGTCTAGGTAGCTTTGACTAGTCTCTAGGGGAGAACCTGAAATGCATAGAATGTGATTACTACTCCTTGGTTCATCGGCCAGACTTTGGTGACCCGCTAATGAGCCCCTGCTTGAATTGTGGGTTATAGACAATGCTGGGACGACATGATAAAACAACCGTGATCTGCAGTCCATTGTTGAAGGTGGAGTGCCCCATTGTTGATTTAATTCCTTGACCATATGGATCATTTTCCCATCAAATTAATTTAATTATGTTTCTTTTATGGTATATATTATATTAAAATTATTATTTGAATTTTTATAAATCCTTGAATATTTTATTTATAAAATTTGGGTTTATAAAATTAAAGATATTGATTTTTTAATGATTTAAATATTCAAATAATATTCTAAAATATATTTTTAATATATGAACTTTTTGGGGGGCCCATTGTGCACATGGGCCCACTATATCCAAATTTTATGGGGGACGAGGTTGCCATCCCTTGGGTGTCATGCCCCTATTTTAGGGGGTTGCCTACCCCATGGGAGGCATGCCCTATTTTTATGGATTGGTTGATTTTGATTTATCTTAAGTGGGTTTGAGATGATAAGTTAGTATGAGCTTTTGATATGACTTATTTAAATAACTTTGAGTTGATAAGTATGCTCTATCTTTAAGAGATTTGAGAAAAATCTTCTAGCAAGCCTGATAACGCTTATGAATATATTTCGGATAGAGCACAATATTTTCTTAATTAACTTTTATCTGATAGGATAATGGTCAAAGGAAAGGGAGATAATAGTTCAACACATTTCGTTGGTGGCATAGCTATCTCTCACCTCACAAATCACCTTTGATCAAGGATTAAAATTCAATCTTATGAGACAAGCAATAAAAATCTAGACCCAATATCCTATCTCTCTCTTCTCTCTCAAACTTTATCTTTTAAAGAAAAAATGGGGTCTCACGCCCCATTACCCTTTCCCAACTTATCCTCTCACACAACTCTCTCTCTCTCCTCCCTCTCATGAAACTCCCAATCTCTCTCAACTTATCTAAATAAAGGGGAGGCACACCCCCCTTCCCTCTCTCCCATACTTTATCCATCTCTCTCTTCTTTGGCTTCTATAAAAGGGGGGAGTACGTCTCTCTCTCGCATATAGAAAATTCTCAATTTTATTCAAAGTCCTAGGGTTCAAGAAAAATAAATGAGCGAGAATTTTTGTCTCAGTATTTTGAGGGATTGATCTCAAGAATCTAGCGTGAGCATAAGGGTTCCATTGAAGAGTTTGACTGAAAATAGCTTTTTTGGTTGAGATTGAATGAAGACTGTCGATCCCGCGTCATTGAATGGTGATGACTCGATGAAGGTTATAATAAGCCGGGTAGAGGTAATCTCCGACATTCTCTTTTGTTGCTTGCATATTTAATTATATAGTCTTTATATTCTCATGCACAAGATTTGTGGTTATTTTCTTTGATTAAAAAAAATTGGTTTAGTGGCACCGAAGTTCTTAAGATCTTGGATTTGTAAGTTTTTTATTTCTTTTAAGCAAGAGTTATTGTGATAAGACTACTTGTAAGTGATTTTTGTCAAAGAGAAGAAAAAACAAAACGCTAGAAAAAAAAATCCCCGGCAAGATCATATTGATCAAAATTTCATTGGTATCATAGCGAGGTTAATATTTGATTCCATTAGATGTATTTTCTCTTTATTCTGTCGAGATAAAGCTTGGGAATAAGATATGAGAAAGCCAATAATCTTTGTGGTCAAAGCAATATACTTCGGTTAAGAATTATTGAAATATTCAACACACCTCGAGACTGGAGAATGGGTATTCTTTGTTATTTTTTAGCACTTATATGAAGAGGATAATGATGATTTCTCTATTGTATATGTTAGTAATTTCGTGTGTCTTTGACAGTAGGATCTATTTGCAAAATTTCAGTAGGAGTTCCTAAGGGAATTGAGAGTTATGGACTCATGTCAGTTTTAACCCTCTAAAATTCAAGAACTGTCTACTGAGTTCCGTGATTTTTACCACCAGTCAAATGATTTTTGTTTCCACTGAAATTTGGGTGTAACTCATAAAATTAAGTCTAGTTTAAAAACAAAATAGCTTCATCAAGAAATTCCTTGTAGTTTGAAAGATATGGTCAATTACTAATGGCTGCACAAGTGTTGTTTTCTACAACAAAAACTATTTCAATGACTTGGAAGTAATGATTTTATTTCCATTCTTAACAGAATGTTTTTATGAATCACATTTACTTTCTAGACTTCCATTTTGAGTCTAGTTTCTAATGAAATTTATTTGAGAGATAAATATCAATAGGAAGAGAAGAATAAAATTTTTGGATTGAAAAGAGGTCATCCTGAATTTTCTGCAATTATGGTGTGCTCTTTATTGAGACTTAAATAAGTATAATTATCAAACCTACTTAACGTAGTGATATGAACCTTGTGAAAATATATTTGCTATTATTATGTGTCTACTCTCGAATAAAATTAGTTTGAAATAAAAAATCCACAAGGGTAGAGAGAAAATATAATTTTACTAGACAATATTCATCTTGGAATTCTGCAGTATGAGTTATTTTGTGATGTATATGTTCTTTATTTATTTCTCTGAAAGAAAGTATTATTAGGGACTCACACCATAATGTTATGATTTGGTTTTGACTCTAATTTTTTAATACAAGAGATTTCAGCAGGAAATTTTTTGGGCCTTGAGAGAAATATTTTTTTATCGAGAGATGCTCATCCTGATTTTTTGCTGAGAAAATTGCATTGTAATGTAAAAATCACTAAAAGGTATACTCACTAAGTGGTGTGATTTAATGATGGAACTGAGCACTATTTTATATTTTTTAGTCTATTTCAGTACTCAAAAGGATTCGGAGAGAAACTCTTTATGAATAAAGAGATATCATATCTTTACCATGAGATGCTCCTGATCTATTATGCATTAAATTAAAAGATGTGGCATGCTAAGGCACATCTTTGGATTCTCAATAATGGAGACCTTTTTAGGGCTCATTAAAAGGGGTTTTATAGTGTGTCATACGTATGGTTTATTATATTAAAACTTCAAAGATAGGTAATACAAAGTTGGCAAGGTACGACACTCTATATGAAGAATGTTCGATCTGGAAATAGCATAAAGAAGAAGAAACACAATACCTATAAAAACATCTTGATTTCTTCGAAATGAAATGATATATAGAGAGGCTTGGAGGTACTAAAGAAAAGCTAAAGATCAATGAGAGAATCAAATTTATGATATTTGAAATGATGGGATGACGAAGACGTTTTTCTTCACAGTGTTATACAAAGAAGAATCCAAGTGCCGAAGAGATTGACCCATCGTGACATGTGAAATCGAAGACCAATATATTCTTCATCAGTTATGTGCTCTTCCAATATCGTCAAACGATTGTAAAAACAATTAATCAATAAAGCCCAGGCACCACCAACTTGGTTTTGAGGTATGAAATATACCCCATATTACATAGTAAGATCATATGGGGATAGATAATTCAGTAACTTTTTATATGATTTAGTTGTATTTTGGCTAATTGTTTTATGAATATGTATGAAGTGTATAGACATTAAGTGATAGGCGATAACAAATTTGAAAGAGCCGGTTTGTGAATACCTTGTGTCTTAATGCCTCCTTATATTAACAGTATACACTACTTAAGGTAGTGATACACATGGAGATATGATTTGATCAAGGGCTTTGAAATCCTAAGTATGAGATACAAGATATGGATATGACAAATATATAAGTACGAAGGGAGTGTCTGATGGAACTCGATCTTACCTGTCGTTCTCTCAATAATGTCCAGTAATCTGATGTGTTGCATATGATAATGATCTCTTTATAAAGTCTCCATATTTGCCAAAAAGAATTTTTTGTCAAGATTTTGATAATCATTCTTTAGTCATGCTTTATTGTAATATGGACTTTATGGCTTGTTTTGTAGTTATAAACATGACTTGGTAGGTGAATGCGGTAAAATGATTTTTGAAGACTAAACATATATTTTAATACTAAATTGGATGTTTTGAGAGAAAAAAAAAAAAGAAAAAAGAAAAAAGAAAGAACCTAAGTCTATGAATGTCGTTTTTGAGAAAACCCTATAGTCATGTTAGGTCTACTAAGTCTTTATGAAAATCATGTTTTAACCGTCATATTAGTATCTAACCATTGCTTGTGAGATATATACCAAGTCAATTTTTTTTTTTTAAAAAAAAGAAGAAAACCATTATGCCTTCAAGGTATTTATAAAATTGGGAGAAAATATGTCATTCATAGGTTTTTAAATACTCATATGCCTTTACTCATGTTTGTAGTTATTTAGAATCCTCAATTACCTAAGACCGTGAATCATAAGGAATGTTGTAGGAAGATCATCTTGTTAGGCTTCATTGACACATGTTATATTGATTAGATAACTTGGTTTGTATGGATTTACTACCAAGATGACTAGTGTGATTGAACCTTTGTAGTTTATAAAGGTTGTGCATATTGTGAAACCAATGGGCATTGAATTATTTATTGCATGAGACTTGCTATGCTACCTCATGATATAGGCATAAGAATGTTGATAATATATATTGTATGTGCAATAATTGAGTGGGAGCTGCTACATTCCCATGACTTTTTTTAGTAGCTTGGATAATTAGATATACAAATGTAAGCTATCTCAAGGATCCAGATGTTGTGAAGTCTACATCTAGATACGTGTTCATGCTTGGAAGGAGAACAATTTCTTGAAAATCAAAGAAACATGATGCAATGACATTGTCCATCCTAGAGGCAGAATACGTGGTGTTCTGTTTAGCGGCCAATGAGGATGTATGGATTAATGTCGTGAGGCAGTAAGGATTTGTTCTGCGACAACAAGGCGACGATATGGGTGTACAATAGAGCCACGATTCCATAATAACTCAAAGCGTATAAAACTAAAAATTCTAGTGGGAGCACCTAGTGCTTGACAGGTCAGCTGAAACAACAGACTATGGTGTTGTTCACCCAAGGAACCCAGATGTGTGGCGCTGGTTGTATGGCTACAAAAAGAAGCGGCTTGTTTAAATAACTCATTTGAGTCCATGAAGATACGACCCCAACCGATGAGGATACGTGATGATCTTCTCTTACAAAAAGTCCATGATTCGTGGTATAATATGAAAGAAGGACTACGATCACTTTTAAGATGAGATCTGAGTAGCTGAAAGAAAGAGGTGTTGCCTCTATGAGTCCTTTTTGTGAGAGGATTGATGGAGAAAGCCATAATTAATGAATTGAGAGAGATTGTAATTGGAAGAGAGAGATGGGGATAAGAGAAAGTGAGGAAGAAAGAACGTCAGGCCTTCAAAGGCCAAGTGAGAGATGTTAGGTTTATGTGGCATTTAAAGGCCTTTATGAGTGATTGTGAGGAGACATTTGATAAAGTGGATTATGAACTCAGTGGGACTGTGGTTCCTCTTGGACCATACTATGCAAACGATGTTTACAAATACCAGACTGTGCTTGATGGTCTAGGCTGACCATACCATACAAATGATGTTTACAGATATCAGACTGTTCTTGATGGTCTAGGTTAGTTGGTTGGGAAAAAACCATATTGTCTGGGCATAGAGAATAAATCAATAAGGGTTCTAATGGATCATCCCTTGATAAGGTTGAAGTATGCTCGGATGAGTGAGTCGAGGGATTGTGTGACCCTTGCGTGTGATGTGGTCTACGGAGACGGGGACCAAAGCCCCATCCATGTACTATCACACGACATGCATATTGATAGACCGTTTGAAAAAGTAAGCAAACCAACTTTTAGGGTAAAACGTATGCGTGTGCTAGAGATACTCCTATGCGTCATAGAGTTATGATCGCATCAGGTCTAGGTGGCATTAACTCGTCTCTAAGGAAGAACCTGAAATCCACTGACTGAGATTGTAACCCTTTGGCTCATCGGCTAGACTTTGGTGACCCGCTAAATAGCTCCTGCTTAGACTGTGGGTCATGGGCAACCCCGGGTCGGCATGATAATGCAAGTGTTGTCTGTAATATACAGTTGAAGGTAGAGTGATTCATTGTTGATTTAATTCCTTCATCATATGGATCATTTCCCCATCAAATTAATTTAATTATATTTTTTTATGATAGATATTATTTTAGAATTATTATTTGAATTTTTATAAACTCATGAATATTTTATTTATAAAATTTAGGTTTATAAAATTAAAGATATTGATTTTATAATGATTTAAATATACAAATAATATTCTAAAATATATTTTTAATAAATGAAATTTTTTGAAGCCCATTGTACACATGGGCCCACTATACCTAAATTTTATGGGGGGCCCATTTTTCCATCCCTTAGGTGGCACGCCCCGATTTTAGGTGGTTGCCTATCCCCATGGGAGGCATGCCCTATTTTTATGGATTGGTTGATTTTGATTTATCTTAAGTGATTGAGATGATAAGTTAATATGAGTTTTTGATATGGTTTATCTAAATAACTTTAAGTTGATAAGTGTGCTCTATCTTTAAGAGATTTGAGTAAAATCTTCTAGCAGGCCTGATAAGGCTTATGAATATATTTGAGATAGAGCATAATATTTTCTTAATTAATTTCTATCTAATGGGATAATGGTCAAAGGAAAAGGGGATAATGATTCAGCACATTGGGTCAGATCTCTCACCCCACAACTCACCCTTGATCGACGGTTACATTCAATCTTGTGAGGCAAGTAATAAAAATTTAGACCCAATGTTATATCTCTCTCTTCTCTCTCAAACTTTATCTTTTAAAGAAAAAAAGGGGGCTCACACCCCATTATCCTCTATCAACTTATCCTCTCACACAATTCTCTCTCTCTCCTCCCTCTCATGAAACTCCCACTCTTTCTCAACTTATCCAAATAAAGGGGAGGCACGCCCCCCTTTCCTCTCTCCCGTACTTTATCCCTCTATCTCTTCTTTGGCTTTTATAAAAAAGGGAGTATGTTTCTCTCTCTTGTATATAGAAAATTATCAATTTTATTCAAACTCTTAGGGTTCAAGAAAAATAAATGAGGGAGAATTTTTGTCTCAGTATTTAGGGGATTGATCTCAAGAATCTAGCGTGAGCATAAGGGTCCATTGAAGAGCTTGGCCGAAAATAGCTTTTTGGTTGAGATTGAATGAAGACCGTCGATCCCGCATCATTGGATGGTGGTGACTCAGTATAGGGTGTAATGAGCCCAGTTGACGTAATATTCAGCATTCTCTTTTGTTGCTTGCATATTTAATTGTATAGTCTTTATATTATCAAGCACAAGATTTGTGGTTATTTTATTTGATTAAAGAAAATTGGTTTAGTGGCATCGAAGTTCTTAAGATCTTGGATTTGTAAGTTTTTTATTTTCTTTGAAGCAAGAGTGTAACAATCCTAAACTTTCAAAAAAAATAAAATAAAATAAAATAAAATAAAATAAAAAAAAGAAAAAAAAAATAAACTTTTAATACATGATGATTCGTTTGAACATGATGGTGTTTAGGAACCATCGCTACTTTTCAAAGCTTTTCGTTTAAAAGCTTTGTGTTTCCTTGCTCTTGCCACGTCCACTAAAGGACGTGGGCTTTAGGTGTTTAAAGCGTAAACTAACGCTCACACCTGTAACGTAATAAAAGCTTGAGGTGTTTAAAGCGTAAACTAACGCTCACACCTGTAACGTAATAAAAGAATAAAATAATATGTTAGTAGAATTTAAATTCAGAGAGGTGAAGACTCCTACCTTAGAAAACTTTTGAGATTTTTTCTCTGGTCGAAACACAGTGAACTCCTCTCTCGAGCCGAATTTTTGTCGGAAGCTCCCTCTCAAATATTTGTGAGTAAGTGACATCGTCTTCCTAAAAAATAGTATGTTTTTAATAAATAGTGATATTTCCGTCCAGGATCTTTATTTTATAAGTTTTGTGTGTAAGTGACCCCATTGTCTCGAAAAATAATCCATTCTTTTTAAAAATGAAATGAAATAATTAGTTCTGCTTATTATCATGAATTTTAGGCGCGATAAATTTTATTCGCACGTGACCTCATTATCTTGAAAAATGATCTTTTTAATAAAAATTGTGATATTTTATCTATGTTAGAAATTTTGAATGCTGTAAATTAGAAAAATAAATTTATTTATTTTTCTTGTCTATTGTTAGAAATAAATGTGATATTTCTGCTTTTAGTAAAATTGTGATATTTCTTTCTACTGTTTTGAATATTTAGACATTGTAAAATTCATGTGCAAATGACTGCCTTATTATTTAAAAATTGACATTTTTGCAATTGATTATAGTATTGTTGTGAAATGTTTATTTGTGAATTGATATTCCATAAAATGTGATAATTCCGTATTCTTGAATTTTTATAAGAGTTTTTCTATACATATTAAATTGGCAATTATGCTAGAATGCCTTTACAAACTGCTACCTTTCTAAATTTGAGCCTAAAATATTTGATTGGTTATTTTTGAAATGTTATAGAGAGTGACTGTTATTAATGGTTTAAGTGAAATTCATATTAATGGTTTCAGTGATATGTTGAGTACATGATATTGCTGCTTTCAAATGTTTAAAGAGATTTAGAAATAATTTAAGTATGCAAGTGAACACATCCGGTTCGCCGGTGAGGTATAAGTGGACCTATCTGGGATGCCGGTAGGGATTAAGTGGACTCATCCGGTACGCCGATGAGGTATAAGTGGACCTGCAGGGATTAAGTGGACCTATCTGGGACGCCGATAGGGATTAAGTGGACCCATCAGGACGCTGATGGGGTATATAGGTGACCTGCTTGGGACGCCAGTAGGGTATTTTGTGAAATCCTTTGAATTATGTACTGCCGTTAAAAGTGTTATAAGCATTTCAATTACTCGGATTATACTTAGTTATGCATTTATTGAAAGTGAAACTGTTGATGCATTTCTGTTAATAGATCTCATTTTGGAAAAATTATTTTTAGGATTATGATGATCACTTACTGAGTAGCCAAACTCATCAAACTATGGTAAATATTTTTTCAGGATAACTGCGGATTCATTTTGAGTGCTAGTCAAGATCAACCTTGGAAGATACTGTTGTTGTACTAGCTTTCTTTATTTACTTTGTAAGACCTCGCCACTGTAAATTTGTCATATTAATAGATGTATATATGTTTTGTCTGTCACATCTCAGGAATAACAGTATTGTAAATTCTTGGGGTGTGACAAAGAGTTATTGTAATAAGACTACTTGTAAGTGATTTTTGTCAAAAGAGAAGAAAAGAAAAAGGGTGAGAAAAAAAAAAATCCCCAGCAAGATTATATTGATCAAACTTTCAAAACAATCGTTTTTCATAAATAAAACAAAATGTTACCATTCAATAGATATCCATAATTCCCACCCGAAAACTCAAAACCCAAAAAATTTCAAAACAATCATTTTTTTTGTTTTTTTGGGAGTAATTCAATGGGGAACACATGCCTTTACCCTTTTTTTCAAGTAGAGAACACAAGCCCTACCTGTTTTTCTAAGTAGATTAGGAGTTAGCTTTTTGAAAATATTAGTGGGGTGGTCTTAGTGGTGGGAATAAAAACCACAACATGATGACTAGGGTGTGGAATGCTACCACCACGACCGAACCCTTTTTCCAAAAAATTATTTTTATAAAAAAAATATCGATATGTTTACCATTGCAACTAAGCTGAAAGGTAAGTAGGTTACGACTTACGACCTTTAAATACAACCAATTTGTATCCTTCCCCCCTTTTCTTTCTCTATACTGATTCTCCATTTTAGCGACATTTCATTTAAACTGAGGACAAGAAAAATTGAAACTCAGTGTCAGAATGAATCTTAGTTTGGAAGTGACTGTTAGATTTTCTTAAACTCAATTTTGTAATTTTTTTTTTCAAAGAAAAAAAAAAAACCCCAAACTACACTTTCTATGCAACTTACACCCAACCTACCTTTTTCTCTCGCTTTTTTCCCTAAAATACACTTTCTATGTAAATACCCCCCAACCAAATAAAAAAATACCTAAACTACCCTACCTTACTTTTACCTTACCCATGCCTCTCTCTCCTCTATCCCACCAAAATAGGGCTACCGCACTGTGTAAGTGCGGTCCAGCAGTAGAACACTCTGTAAAAGGAGGTTTGGTAGTAGATGTTTGTGGTCCGACAGTTGCAAAGGGCGGTCCGCAGTAGATGCTACTGGATTTCAAGGCTCTGGCAAATTCGTAGGTTCAATTCCTGCTGGATGCACGCCAATTGGAATGTTTAATAAGTCCATTGGAATTGGCTCTGTATCAATGGAATCTCATCATCCATGCATAACGAATTGGTATGGTATATTCATACTATAACATATGAACAGTAAGAACTAGAATTCTTATCAATACTGGAATTCATAGGGAAGAAAATGGATTTATGGATGGAATCAAGGCTCCGGTACTATGTAAAAGGTTGTCTGACAGTTCTCAGTTTCGGTCCAGTAGTTGTCTTAGGGCGAGCTGTCTAGAAATGTGATGGTGTGCTCCAGCAATGTGCTACTGGCGTTCAAAAGTCGCTGGGGCCCAAAAGTAAACGTCAAATCTAGCCAAAATGATTTTTGTGCACGGGAAGAGCATTTCCATCTAAAAAATGCACTTCTTTCCTTGAGGGGTATTTGCATAGAAAGTTTGTTTTGGGGAAAAAAATGAGAAAAAAGTTTAGGTTGGGGGTAAGTTGCATAGAAAGTGTTTTCTTGATTTTTTTTTTGCAATTTTCCCTATTTTCAACCAGGAATATGAGGTCTAGCCTAGATGTTGTTGTAGGCATATTAAACAACTTATCTTTACCTAGGGGTGGTAATGGGTTGGGTCGGGCCCATGTCCGGCCTGAATTGTACCCAGACCTAAAAAAGTATTATGGGACCACGATCAGGACCCGGACCTAACTGGACCCGAAGTCATAGGACCAGGACTCGAACCAAAAAATATAATGTGGGTACTTAGACCCAATGGTACCTAACCCATATATATATATATATATATATATATATATATATATATATATATATATATATATATATATATATATATATATATATATATATATATATATATGTGTGTGTGTGTGTGTGTGGAAAATGCTGGGATTAACCCACTAGCTCATATGAACATATGAATCCAATGACTTAAATTGAATCTGGGTCGATTTGACAGTCACAACCTCATTTTGCATTTGAAATTAAATTATTTTCTACAAATCCAAATAATTTAAAAGTTTAGGCATCCATTCTTCTCATCAAGGTTCACCTAATAAAAATAATTAAAAAATAATTAGAAAAATATAAATTGACCAAAATACCTCCAAAACATTTCATGGGTATTTTGATCAATTTATTTCTTGCAAATTATTTTTATTAAATTCTCCTATTTTTTAAGAACACATGCATAAATTTTCAAGTTATTTGGATGTGTAGAAAAAATATTAAAATTTAAATACAAATGAGGTCTTGACCGTCAGATCGGCCTTGATTCAATTTGGGCCATTGGCCTTATATGTTCATATGAGCTAGTGGGCTAATCCCAACATTTCTCTCTCTCTCTCTCTCTCTATATCTCTGTCTCTCTCACACACATTGAGGATATGACCCTAAAGATCAAAATAATGGACTAAGATGCGTGTAATCAACCTCAATAATTGAAAAAAAACTATGATGATGGTGATGATATGCATTTAAATATAATTAACTACTTTTTCCCTAACCCGAACCCAAATAATGTTCCGATCCAAAATTTGGACCTAGACCCTACTTGCCGAGTCCAATTTTTGTACCCAGGCCCGGCAATTGGTCATGTCTATCCTTAAGGTCCTGGGTTGGGTCCAGGTCCATTGTGACCCCTATCTTTACCTATCAAAGTCTTATTTCTAACAACAATGAAAACATAGAATTTTGAACATTTTTAGTGACATATAACGATACCACTTTTTCCGCGTAATAGTAAACTAATTTTAATTTTCTCTCTGACACTACCAACAAAACTCTATTATTGACATTTTTTTTTTTCTTGTGAACATGGTTGCATTCCCATTTATTAGAACATTAAAGGGTAGCGTGCCAAGCAGAAAGACTAATCATTTAGGAATAGCTAAAAAGAACTTTATTACTGTATTTCTCAAGGGTGCGGTTCCCAATCGGGGCCTCAACTATAGTCGAATGTGATTACAGAGAGGAGAGAGAGAATATCTACTTTGCCCTTTATCATAACTTTTAAGCCCTTAAAACTAAGAAAGTCTAACACCTTTATTTATTTTCACAGGCCGTTCAAGCTCCACAGAATATTGCCTTTCTACTATAGATCAACAAAAGGTGATTTGCACTAGGGGCATAAAAATACTTTATAAAAAGGAGTATATCAATGTGTGATATTGGCTTGAGATTGTTTTTTGGTTTGGTGAGAAAAATGAAGCAATTCGATATTCAGACGATTTGAGAGAAGATTTCGGAATTTTTTTTTTAATTTAGTATAAATAAATTAGATATTTATATATAAACTAAATACACATAATAGAAAAAATTTAAATAAAAAATAAAAGAAATACATTTATATAACTATTTATTTATTGGCCAATGCATACCCGAAGTAGGCCTGAAGCATATTTGAATTTGACCGAAGCAGTCCGAATCTGATCGAAGCGGTTTTATGCCTAAAATTCGAAAGCTTTGGCCTCTGAGAGAGCACCGTTGTGAATTTGATAACATTGGAGGAAGCGACAACACTACGCTTCGCTTTTTTTCGGTTTATGCTTAAAATTCGAAGGCTTTGGCATATGAGGCTGCGCCGTTGCGAATTTGATAACATTGAAGTGTATCCTCATAAAGGTTTTATAGTGTTTCAAGAAATTGTTTTTTGGTTAAGTAAGCAGGGATGGCGAGTCATTATCCATTTTTGAAAATAATCAATTTTATTTAATTTGTTCGTGAGAATGGAACTCAAGATCTTTAAGTGGGGTTCAGGTAGTACTACCACTACAATTCGAGCTCCATTCCTAAGCATTTCAAGACCTGGATAGGTGGGGCGGATTATTGACCTTTAGATCCGTATTAGATCGTTGGATTGATAGATGGGGCGGATTGTTGACTTTTAGATCCGTGTTGGAACGCTGGATTGAGTCCGGATCGACTTGATTTTGTGATTCAAAATATATTAAAAATAAATAAATAAATAAAATTAAAATAGACATTTATGAGGTGGGGATTTAAAGGGTACTTAAAAAAAATATTATTAGACAATCTTAGAAGAAATATTTGGATGGTTAAATATTATTAGACAATCTCATAAGAAATATTTGTTGGTAAGGGTTGCTTCAACTTGACCGCTACGGGTAAGGACGCATCCGTATGGAAACCTTACCCCGGTCTTTTTGGCCATTTCAATATTGCTCGAATCTGGCGTCGTTGCATTTTTAAAACCAGAACGGGTCTCAAACCAGCAGTGCATAATACTGTGTAAGAGAGAGAAAGTAGAGAGAGAGTTGAGATGGAGAGGATTGAGAAAGAGGCCGAAGAGGATTGAGAAAGAGGCCGAATATTGAGGAAAAGAAACTGTAAATATCAGAGTTCTCTGCAAGAAGATTGTAAGAGAGAAAGAAGAGCCAGAGAGAAAGAAGAGCCAGGAAGTTTGGCGTGAGAGGATAAGAGTGAGAAAGAGGAGAAAGAAAGAGCTAAGAGACTTCAATAATCTTTGCACATGTGAAGCTATTGAATGAGAGAGATGACGCCATTAGGTTTGAGAGTTTTTGTGTCTGTGATGTTATCAGCTGCAATCGCCATTAGAGCTTTGAGACGCAAGTCTCTCGACTGCTCCGCGGCAATCATAGGGTTCATTGTGATGTCTATACACCTAGCAACTAGTTACAGGTGCCATTCGTTACTTTTTCCTCTTTGTTTTTATCTTTTTCTTTTTTTTTGACACTGTTGCTCTCTCTTTCTTTGAAGATTTGGGGCTCTTTTACTGGTTTTCTTCTTCACTTCCTCACTTCTTACAAAGCTTGGAGAGGAAAAGAAACGGAGTATTGATGCTGATTTCAAAGAGGGAGGTCAACGTAACTGGTTAGCTTTAATGTCCCTGTACTTTTTATTTAATTTGTTAGTTTTTAGCTTCCATGTATTTTTCTGTGGATTTCTATTTAAGCAGTTAGTTTTTAGCGTACTGTATTTTTCTGTGGGAGAAGGAAGGCTTGGATTTGAAGTGATTTTAATGAATTCTTGAATTTCTGGCAATAATTTCTAGCGTAAAAGATGTTAGAGATTTGAATTCCTGTGTAACTTTCCTAAAAGATGTTAGGGATTTGAATTCGTGTGTAACTTTCTGAAGCCGCTTTCAATGAAGAAAATTAATGGAGAATGAGTAATTATAGAAGATTAATTATTTGGTTTAGAAGAGAGACAATTTTTTTATGTAGGTAGCTTTACCCCCACTCTCTCTCATTTCAATTGCTGTCTTTTACTTTCTTGTTCCCTTTTTTTATATAATTATTTTCTCTTCTGGCTGTTTTTCGTGGTTCTTTTACATCTCTCTCCAATTTCAAGTGCTGCAGAGTTTTTTACTCTCTTTTTCTCTTGTATAGTGGTTCTGTTCCTTTTCTGGCTATTTTTCATGGTTCTTTTATATGTTTTTTGTTTATTCGTGTTTTGTTATCTTCTTTGCTTCAGTTTTCACTACTTGGAATTCTTCTTGTGTCTTTTTCATTTCCTTCTCTTTTTTTTTGAGGTAGTTTTCTTGTTTTAAGAGCACTTCTATAAATTCTTTAGCTGGCATACTTGATATATCATGCGCAAGGTTCAAGTTCCTTTTTCAATTCAAAAGCTATATTAGTCTGATCGTATTTATCATAATATTATGCCTATGTATGTGTAAAAGAAAATAGTTCAGAAGTGATTTCTTTTTGCTTCTTTTTCTTTCTGAAGTTCTTTTCCTTCTGGTATTGGCACATTTGAATTGTGCTTCAAATTTCAGGTAATATTGTATTTAGCATAGTGCTATGGATCTCTCACTAAAATTCCTATTTCTTGGTCGGAATCTTATGCCTATTGATAAAAGAGAAACAGAAGAGAAAGGAAAGAAAAAGTTTGTTTAATTATACTCTGTGACTCATTAGTAGCATATACATATACAGAGTAGGTTCAAGTTTCTTTCTCAGAAGACATGAATATTAATTGTGATCTATCAAAAAGGAAAACAAAAAGTATCTCTTAAACAATCACGAATGCTTGAATTCTTCAGTTAGCTGGATCTAATAATAATAATATAGAGTTTGAAGGATTGCACCTAATAAATGTAGAGGCCCCCTAACTAATAGTAGAAACATCAGTTCCATTCTGTTTAGATTCTTGAAATATTTGATCACATCCATTTGTCCCTAGGATACAGTTCACATATCCATGCATATATGCACAAATAGAACATTTGTGCATTCGTACATATATAATTAAAGGGTGTGGTTTTTATAAGGTTAAAACCTTAAACAATCCAGTTAAGGTGCACCTTTAAATTTTATCAGAACACATAATTTTGGTGTAAAAAATTCTTAGGATTATCTTGAAATCTATTTTCATATCTAATTATAAAATTTTAAACTCCAAAAATTGTTAAAATGAAGCAGATCTATAAACATATGAAAATCTTGAAAATGAACGGTCTAGATAATGTGTTGCAAGATGTACTAGTTTTGGGACTCAAAAAATTTATTTTTTCCTATTCATATATCTCGATGTCGAGATGACCAATTAGAGGGATTTTCATCATTAAAACAACATTTTCTAATGGAGTTTTTAGGTGCATATGTAATTCTACATTTTAAGGTTGCAACCTTATATAAACTTTTTCCATAAGTAAACGCAGACATATATATATTTGCCCTATATATATATATATATATATATGGAATGGATGTTGTCAACCCACGGGCTGACTGCTACAGTGTCGGCCCATGACCTAGATTGAATCTGGGCCGATCTGATAGTCACGACTTTATTTCGTATTTAAATTTTCATTTTTTTTGTACAAATTCAAATCACTTAAAAATTTAGGAGTACATTTTACTCATTAAGGCGCACCTAATAAAAATATAAAAAAATAATTTGTAAAATATAAATTGACCAAAATACCCCCAAAAAGTTTCAGGGGTATTTTGATCAATTTATATTTTTCATATTATTGTTTAATATTTTTATTAGATTCTACTATTTTTTAAGAATAGACGTTCAAAATTTCTATTGATTTGGATTTGTATAAAAATAATAAAAAATTCAAATACGAAATGGCATCGTGACCATTGGATTGGGCCCAGATTCAATCTGGGCTGCTGACACTGTAGCTGTCAGCCCGTGGGCTGACAGGATCTTTTCCGATATATATATATATATATATATATATATATATATATATATATATATATATATATATATATTCTATAAAATTGTGAGAGGAATGCAAAGTTTAAAATTGTAAAATTTGTAACATACTTTATGTTATTTATTTATTTTTAATTCTTTGTATTTTCTCGTATTTTCAATTTAGTTTTCTTGCTTTTATTTTCATTTTCTTTTTTTGCTTATGTATTGTAGATATGTTTTTACTTGTAAATGAATATGTGAGGGGCTACTTATCAGACCCACATACTCCATTCTGCATCTTTATAAACTATTTTTTCCAATCATTTGGATGTTATACCTAAAATGCTCTTCACAATTATAAAAGCTAAAAGGCAAGCAACGAATAAAGGTGAAAAAGGGGAAAGCATGCCATGTTTATAGTATACAATACTTGAAGGCTCCATTTCCTCGATTGAATGATAACAGATACATTAGAGTGAGGCCACAAGGGCATTCACGAGGATACAGTTAAACCCCAACCATATCTCAGTTGAGACATGTGGTGTATCTTGGAGTATGATGTACTTTGCAACCAATGGATGATTGTTTCTCAAATTTTAGACAATATGAAAGTAAGTTAACATAAATAAATAAATAAATGAAAAGAAAAGAAAAGAAAACTATCAATAGATTGTGGAGAAACTATGGTTTCTCCCTTAGTTGTAATGATTGACAGCATTGGAGAGAAACTTGGATGGCCAAAACAGGACACGGCCAAATGGTGAGCCCCCGTCTCTTAGCATCACCATCCATCATTTCAATGGACGGTGATCATCCAAATGACTGGTCTTTCCATGTCCCCTGCATTATAATATACTTTCCCTATGCATTAGTTAATTCTAATATGGGTATATTTTCCTATTATTTTTTGCTCGTAGTTTTCTTAGTGGCGTGGGCTTTTTGCCAGTCTGATACACCAGCTCATTTCCTCATCAGGGTTCAGGTACTTGCAAATAGTGGCATTGCGTCGGCTTTGGTATTGTTCGTAGGGCATTTGACAGGATGGGAAGAACCTACTCTAAGTTCAGAGGGATCCCCACTTGTAAAATGTTTGATTGGTGGGATCATTGGTCACTATGCCTGCTGCAATGGAGATACATGGTCGTCTGAAGTTGGGATGCTTAGTGAATCTCAGCCTCGACTTATCACAACCTTCAAGGTATGGCATCTGATGTTATGTATTATACATTGGGCAATGGATTTCTAAGATCATTGAAAATTGGGTTCTCAATAAAATTGTGACTAAATACCTTAAGACCTGTTTGCACACTTGAAACTGAGTTCTAATCAATTGAGTTGAAAACCCCAAGACCACTTAGACCCTTGTAACAGTGTTTCTTAGTATACTCATTTTAGGTGCACTCAATACCACTAGTTACTTGTTCTTTAAAATCATTTTAAATGGAGGTCTAGCAAGTGTTTTTAATTAAACTTGACAGCGCATTTATCATGGTGACTGATTGAGAAAATCTTGTTAATGCTTCACTATTTTCCGATATTATTCTATAATGTTTAGATTGTTTCTAGTTTGTAGCAATTATAGAAGAGAAATAGTGCATGAAAGAGTATTTATTGGTTGTTTAGAGATTATATCAAGAAAAGTTTATATACCCACACACACCACACAGAGAGAGACACACACACATGTATATATGCTTGTTTATGTGTAGGCCTTTGAATGTCGGAGATAGTCGATAGAAGGTATGGATATGCAAGAAACAAACATTAAAACTGCACTTTAAATGGATATAGTTCATTAATTCCATTAATAATCAGATATGGATATGCAAAAAGCAAACATTAAAACTGCATTTTAAATGGATATAGTTATCATGTGTATCATACACCTTTGTAACTTATATTATGCATTTATGCAACAACCAAATGTTAAAACTGCATTCTAAATGGTTAAAATTATCATGTGTATCATACACCTTTATAGCTTATATGACCTCAAAACCAGCTCTAGTGAAAACTAGAGGTGCACACTTCCTATAAAATCTATTTCAAGTTGTATAAATTTCAATAAGATCATCACACATTTAGATCTCCATTTGTCAAATGAGTTGGGAAGCAGTAAAGTAATTAAAAGGGAACTTGATGCTCATCTATATTGATTTTTTTATAAATGAAATTCACTATCATTGTAGATGAATAATGGGAATTAGTTGACTTATTGGCTGAATGAGAGTTTGTTGATTCTGAAGTTGCTGCTTTCAAAAACAATTGAAAGACTGATGTTTATTTTGTGGAAATTGTCTTTGTTCTCGCTCTCTCATATTTTCGTCATTTGTTGTATCCAGAGTGTCCCAAAGGGTACTAATGGTGCTGTGACGACAACAGGACTCCTTGCAGCGGCAGCAGCAGGCTGTGTGATTGGCCTAACCTATCTTTTGGTTGGATTCTTCACAGGTGATTACAGAGGTCTAAAGCCACTCCTCGTAATACCTCTCTCTTTATTAGCAGGAGTCTTTGGAAGCCTAATTGATTCTGTTTTGGGCGCAACTGTGCAATACAGTGGCATCTGCCAAGTCCGGAAGAAGGTAAGAAACCATAACTTTATTTCCTTCTATATGAAGGATGGCATACTATAACCCAATAGAACATACAAAACCATAGTCCATCCAGTCAAATGAAATGGTGGACGGTGATGGAGAGTGGTATCCACCATTGTGATCATCTAGTGGGTCAGATTATCTCTCTTTCACAATCCGTTATTTCATTGGACAGTGATGAGTCGAGGACTATCATTTTCCATTTTTCCTTGGTACATTGGGGTATAATATACTCTCAAGCACACTCACACAAACACATAGACATACACGCCACACATGCACATGCACTCGCACTCACGAATGTGCACTCACACAGGTGTTTGGCATCAGGTTAACTATTCGTAGGATTCTCCATATGGGGGTAGTACACTCGTGACCCACTAGTGCAGGTCGAAATTAGTGGTTCCCAACTAAGGATTTGTCTCTGATTTTGAGTTAGTCTACTAAAGAGCCTTAGTGGTTCACTCAAAGGTAAATTACAGACATAATTAGTTTTAAATTTTATTAAAAGGGTTATGGATATTAATGAAAATAAAGAGGTAGCAGATGGTAAACTATTCATAACATGGAAATGATTATGTAGAAGTCGTGACTAACACAAATAATGTAGGCAAGACCTTCTCATCCCTTCTCAAAGATGGTATACTAAACTGGCATGAAAGGCTAGCTGGTTGAAATCCCTGTGTCCTCGAAAAGGGTTCCTAGTGTAGCCATGGTTTGTTTTATACATTGG
The DNA here is from genome assembly GCF_054954075.1 of Amborella trichopoda. Taxonomy (NCBI): domain Eukaryota; kingdom Viridiplantae; phylum Streptophyta; class Magnoliopsida; order Amborellales; family Amborellaceae; genus Amborella; species Amborella trichopoda. The sequence continues at coordinate 41,685,085 of NC_142340.1, forward strand.
AAGCTCGAGTGGGATAATATGTCTGTGTGTGTGCATGTTTGAGAGAGAGAGAGACAGATTTCGTCAAAACTACAAGGCTAAATTGAATCTTTTATTGTTTCTTCAAGGTAAGTTGGATGTCCCCTAATACTGATTTTGTACTTCTATATATCGGCAGGTTGTCGGAAAAAAGGGGCCTACAGTGAAGCGGATCTCAGGCAGTGCCATCCTTGACAACAATGGCGTCAATTTTGTCTCAGTGGTTTTAACCACCTTCGTCACTGCCATTTTATTTTTGTATGTCTTTTGAGAGAAACCTCTTCTTCTTCTCCTTATATTCTTTCAGTTGAATCGGTAGGCACCTCTTTTCAAACGTCAAAAATAAATGAATCACATCTAAAGTGCTGCTGACCCCATTGTACCCTTACTTGTCTTTTGACACAAACCTCTTTTTTTCTCATTTCATGGATTATTCCTTATTGTCAAATTGAAAAGAACCACATATGAAACTTGAAAAATATGCATGGAACCTATTCTTGATGCTTCTTGCTATCATCTTACTTAGATCAATGAATTCTCAACAAAGTTTGTTGCCCTAATAAGATTTTTCACCCAAGTACCACCTGTATCATTTTGTTAAAAAATGCACAAGATGTTCTAGTTCTCGGTTTAGAACTTTGAACAAGCAGGTGTATCTTTATTATTTTTCCTACTGTAGTGGGCCCTAGTCGTCCTCTTGTTCTGAGTTACAAACCTCGGTACAACAAAGATATTGTGATAGAAAAATGACATTTTATTGCCGAATAAATGTCTTGAGTTTTGTCATTTGAATTGGGCCTCTTATGCGTTAAACATCATAAATAACTTATTCTGGGTTCCAAAATTGGTACAAGAGATTTTAATTGAAGTACTCTCTTTTTATTGAAAGCACTTCAATGGTAAATAGTTTGAATTTTTCGCTTTTTTTTGTCAAGTTGAAAGTAGCCTTTTTCCAACTTTCATGAATAGGAACTTCTTTCTAAGCTGCTTTTAACCACCTTTTGTGTCATTATGTCTAGTGAGAGAATCCTTCAAAAAGGAGGCTCATCTCAAGCTTCAAAAACATATGTAAGTAAAAGATGTGCCTTTCCATGTTAGGTGGTCGTTGCGGTGCTTGGTTGACTGAGTTGTGGTACATCAACTCGGTCTTGGGTGTTGTGATCTCCGAGGCAACTCGCAAAATATTTTAAAATTTAAAAATAGAGATATTTAAAATGTGTTTTTAGATGATTTGATGATTTTGAGGATGATTTTGGAACTTTTTTTATCGAATAATCCTGATTTTTTTAGAAAAATATTAATGATATAGCTGAAAATTTTAAATAATATGTTTTTCATTTTTTATAGTATTTTAATGATTTCGATTACTACTTTTAATTCTGACTTATCTTTAACAAATTTTTTTACCTTTTTTTTGTGTTTAACAATTTTACATGGTGTAGATTACTCAGGGTTGAGTTCTAGGCCGAGGTTTTCTTTTCTTTTTCTTCGTAATTCAGTGGGGAAGACATACTCCTACCCGTATTTTCAAGTAGATTAGGAGTTAGCTTTTTGAAAGTATTAATGGGGTGGTGTTAGTGATGGAAATGGAAACCATAATGTGGTGATTAGGGTGTGGGGTGCTACCATTACGACCCCAACACTTTTCCCAAACTTGGTAAATCAGTGGGTATTTGGGTACCATTTGGTGACAATGGAATCAAATACCTCACCTTGGGGCTCGACAGTACTACTGCCAAGTTCCCAGGCCATTTTTAGTCGAGATGATTAAGAAAACATTGCTTTCACCATCCTTAATCAGTGGCTGCTAGGGGATATTAAATAGCATTTGCTAGGGCATATTAGATGATGAATGAAAGGAACATTATTCGAGATCTTTCTCCTTCCTCACAGCACACAATCATTGAAAATATGCGTTCTAATTAGAATTTTGAAACAGCATTGTGTTCTGGTAATTCTCTATTCAATTATAGTCTCCTTTCAAAAGTTACATCTTCAAAATTGATATTGAATGCCTCAATGTTCCAAAAAAAGGAATAAATCTGTTGATAATCTCGATGGCCACAATTATAAATCTAGAAAATAGATTAAACATAGATTACTTAAAGCTTAGCTGTGAATGTTTGCTCGATTTTATACTTTATTTTTATTAATACAATTATTTTAGATTTTAAACTTTTATCAATATAAATATTTTAGATTTTAAATTCTAATTTGCCAAGTCGTTTGTTTTCCCCTATTCGAATGTGAGCAATGAAACATGGACACGCATGTCCGAGGGTCTGACCATCCACAATACTTGGTGGACATGGGCAGGTGAGTCGACCCTCTAAAGATGCATGACACTTTATGGAGTGTCCAATAGTGTGTTTTTTGTGATGCCTAGTTGCTATTGTCCAAAGCAAATGTGGCCTTTCTTTATTGTCTCTCTCCTGCTTTCTTGTAAATGCTTGGATTGTGAGGAACCACTTGAAAATATATTTTCTTAGTTGTCACATTGTACTATTGCATCAAGCAACTTACATGCTATTTGGAACTTTTACAGATGAAATATGCTAAACATCTGTGGATTTCAATTCCATAGGAACAAATAAATCAAAAAATTGATGAATATCATCCTGTTCATATTGTTTCACCCATTGGATGCTGATACACAGTCCATCATTTTCAAATAGTTTTTTGATATGTTATAAGTTGTTCTACTTCCCTCACTTCCTCATCTAAACATGGACAGATATCTTCCAACAAATTGGGGTGTAACCCCATGACCAATACCTGTGATAGTGTGAATCATATAAATAGATCGGTTGTTTTCAATATAATAGACTTCACCAAATTGGGAAATAGAAAAAAAACTGTGACAAAACTGTAAAAGTAAACCAGTTAGATCAAAGTTATTATGACTTGGATCAAAGTATGTATCATGGGCATGCTGCATATCCAGGCCCTACAGCAAAAACCTGCTTCTCCACAACAATTTATTGAGATACGGACATCTGCTTTGTTCACACAATCACACCTGTCAATTGTAAGAATTTTAGCATTATTTATATTGAAATTGTTTTCAGCCAGTTTTTCATGCGCAGGCTGAGTGAAGAAAATCTCTTCAAATCACTCATTAATCTTCATCAGGTTACCACATGCAGTAGAATTTTACCACAGAGTAACAAAGAAGAACCGATTTGTTTACTAAGACCATGATCTGCAAGTAACATATTGTTCTGGTTAACATACTCCTTTATTATTATTTTTATTATTTTCTTTCTTTGGTTTTTAAAGCATGCAAGTCCAAATTACAATAAAGGGAATTGCAAAGATTCATTTTTTTTTTTTTTTAGGGTCCAATAGAGAACATTGTCACCTAACCACATAGAAATACAAATATTGGACAATACATAATCGATTGCGAAGTGGTTGTCAAAACAAGATTAGCTTGCAACCCTCTAATCCTCAAATTGTTAGTTTTGGAGTCTTGATACATAACAAAGACCAGTTGGTTAGAGATCATGTTCTACAACTGTTTGTTTTTTTTTTTTTTTGTGGGGGTGGTGGGAAGGGGGTGTTGAGGATTGATGTCTTGTATTCTGAAGAAATAGATCTATCAAGGTAGAGTCAAAAGGTCAACTCTGGAAGGCCGAAGGTGGGACTCAGATTGCTTTGTAATCAAAGAGAACAGAGATACGTGAGGAAGAGGGCTATAGTAACCCTATTATCCATTGTTAGTAAAGAAGCTCTCATCTCCCTTGGACATAGGCACGTTGCCGAACCACGTATATCTTTTCGTGGTGGTTGGTTGTTTCTTTCTTTTGTCTTTGTTTCTTCTTTTCGTTTCTACAAATTGGTATCAGAGCCTACAAGCTTATTCCGTGTTCTTGGGTTTGCTACCACGATTACAGGAAATGGCTCAAGCGTTAAGTATGACATTGAGAGGTTCAATGGAAAGAACAACTTCACTCTTTGGTGACAAAGGATGAATGATCTTCTGATACAGCAAGGTCTAGCTAAAGCTTTGCTAGGGAAATCAAAGAAACCGTCAAAGATAGACGATGAAGAGTGGCAAGAGATGGTGGAAAAGGACGTAAGTGCGATTCGTCTGAATCTCTCAGATGATGCATTGCGTTATGTCGTGGATCTCAAAACTGCTCCGGAGGTTTGGACAAAACTAGAGAGTATCTATATGACAAAATCTCTGATGAACAAGTTGTTCTTGAAGAAGCAGTTGTATTCTCTTCAGATAGAAGAAGGCACGGATTTGTTTGAACATCTCAACGAGTTCAACCAGATCATAAGCCAGTTAACAAGCCTTGAGGTCGAAATCGAGGATGAGGACAAGGCCCTACTTCTATTAGCTTCACATGATTACGTGGTTATGACTCTACTGTACGGGAATGAGACTCTTGAGGACGAAGTCACTGCTACTCTTATGTCAAACGAGAAAAGGAGGAAGACTAGCAATATTAAATCTCAAGGAGAATGTTTCTTTGGAAAACACAAAGAGAGTCGTGAAAGGGCCAAATCAAATCAAAGGAGGTCTGGAAGCAGAAGTCGGTCAAAATCGAAGGGGAATGGCAAGTTTATTTGCTATTACAACAAAAAGGAAGGTCATATGAAGAGAGACTGCCGAAAAGAAAGGAGGATATAAAAATGATAGAAATAGAAAAAACATCTGATGAAGCTAGCGTGACCGATAGCTCTGATGGAGATGATGGAGATCTTCTCTCTATATCTTCAAGTCAGAATCAATATACTGATTCTTAAATTTTAGATTCTGGTTGTTCTTTTCATATATGTCCAAATAGAACATAGTTCGAAACCTACAAATCATATAGTGGTGGGTCTGTTCTAATGGAAAATGATGCGGTATGCAAAATCATTGGAATATGAACTATCAAAATCAAGATATTTGATGGGATAGTATGAATCTTATCAGACGTGAGGCATATCCCACAATTAAAAAAAAACTTAATATCCGTGGAGGCTCTTGACTCGAATGGCTGCAACTATACAACAACATATGGAGTTCTCAAGGTTAGTAAGGGATCTATAGTTGTCATGAAAGGTCAGATAGTTGGGAACCTGTACAAGTTGATAGGGAATATAGTTACAGGTAGAGCTTATGTAACCACATATGTACAGTCCAGCACAGATGACACAAAATTGTAGCATATTCGTTTAGGGCATATGAGTAAACGAGATATGATGGAACTTCATAAAAGTAAATTGTTGAAGGGTGTTAGAGCCTGTAAATTGGATTTCTGTAAGTACTGTGTTTTTAGTAAACAGTGCAAGATTAGATTCAGAACTGCAGTTCATACGAGCAAGGATATACTAGATTATGTACACACTGATGTATGAGGGCCTTCACTAATAAAATCTAAGGGTGGGGCAAAATACTTCATTACCTTCATTGACGATTACTCAAGAAAGGTTTGGGTCTACTTCATGAAACACAAAAGTGAAGCATTCAGGAAATTTAAACAATGGAAAGCAGAGGTAGAAAAGAAGACAAGAAAGAAACCGAAATGCTTGAGATCAGATAATGGAGGGGAGTATAAGTTTAGAGAATTTCAAGAATTTTGTAAAGAAGAGGAGATTGTACATCACTTTACCACACCAGAAATTCTTCAATAAACTGGTGTGGCTGAGATGATGAACATGACTCTTCTGGAAAGAGCTCGCAGTATGATATTGAATGCAGATTTGAAGAAACATTTCTGGGCAGAAGCAATTAACATGGCCTGTTTCATCGTTAACAGGTCTCCATCTACAGGGATTGATTGCAAAATTCTAGTGGAAATGTCGACAAGAAAGCCGATAGATTTCTCTATACTGAGGATCTTCGGATGTCTAGCCTATGTCCATGTACAAAGTGAGCAACATTCCAAATTAGACTCTAGGTCTAGGCAATGCATTTTTCTTGGTTTTGAGAAGGGAGTGAAGAGATTCAAGCTTTGAGATCCTACTTCATATAAGATTGTGCTTAGCAGGGATGTTGTGTTTGATGAATCTCATATGGTGAAGTCAATCAACATACAAGATGACAAAGTACAAGTAGATGAAAGTGATGGAGAAAGATCGATAGTATAGGTGGAGCTAGAAGAGTCTGAAACACCAAAAGATGAAGAATCACCTAGCAGCATATCAGAACAGCGGCAATCACATGGTGAACCCTATAGTCTGAAAAAAGGCAGAAAGAAGCGTGTTCACAAAGCCCCTGTAAGATATGGCTTTGAAGATATGGTAGCCTTTGCTCTAACTGTTGGTACTGGGGAAATCAATTCCTTCAAAGATGCTCTAAGTGATGCACAAAGGGATAAATGGATGACAACCTTGATGAAGGAGATGAAGTCTCTGAAAAAGAACAAGACTTGAGAGCTTGTCAAGAGGCCCAAGAGAAGGAAAGTGATTGGGTGCAAGTGGATCTTTTGGAAGAAAGAGGCAACAATAGAAAAAGAATGTGAGATATTCAAGGCTAGGCTCGTAGCAAGGGTCTACGCTCAGAAGGAGGGAGTGGATTACAATGAAATATTCTCTCCGGTGTCAAGCACACTTCAATAACGCTATTATTTGCTTTAGTAGCCATGTTTGATTTGGAACTAGAACAGCTTGATGTGAAGACAACGTTTCTTCATGGTGATCTAGAGGAACAAATCTTTATGGAGCAACCTGAAGGCTTCAAGGTGCATGGAAAGGAAGATTAAGTTTGCTTACTCAAGAGATCGCTTTATGGTCTTAAGCAATCTCCCAGGCAGTGGTACAAGCATTTCAACTCTTTCATGATATGGATTGGCTATTCAAAAAGTGAGTTTGATTGTTGTATTTATTTTAAAGTTTTTTATGATAATTCCATTATTCTCTTGATGCTTTATGTTGATGACATGCTCATCGCTGCCAAGAATGCATATGACATAACAGCTCTCAAGCCTATGTTAAGTTCTGAGTTTAATATGAAGGATCTAAGGGTTGCTAATAGAATGATGGGATTTGGAGCTAAAGTTTCACAGGCTAAAAATCTAAACTACCATGCTCATGAATTTAGGAGATAAGGGAATTAGCATTAAAAGTGAATTATTATAAGATAATTAGAAATACAGTCCCAAAAAAAAGAAGAGAAAATAGAGTTTAAAATCGTATCCTTTAAAATTTAAATTTCAAATTCATCTAACTGTGCAATTTTATTTTGGATCTCTCAAGATGTATTTTGAAAGGAGATCACACATGATCAATCCACCCAACAAAACCCAGTGCTGAATAGACAATTCTATTCAAATGCTTCATATTATTCCTTTTGTCATGAATTATTGTCTCTCTAAGGATAGCATAACTCTTTATTTTTCTCTCTCTAAAAGGACATAAATTTGAACTTTTGCTAGATAGATATAAAAAATTAGAAAATATTTTTTGAAAAAAATTTAAAATTTATATAAAATCCTTAAAATTAAGGGATTTTGTTTAGAATGTATTTTTAAATTTTTTTTTTATCATTTTGGAAAAGATTTGAAAATATTTTGGCATTTTCCCATCTTTTTTAAAAAAGTTTCAAAAATAGCCCTAGGCACAAATGGATTCTTGGAAATCTATTTTTCATTAATTTTCAACTTCATTTGGACCTGATTTGTTTAATCATTTTTTAAAATATACTTTTTATATTTTATTTTATATCTTTTATATTTTTTTAACATTTTTTTGACTCCCGAGACTTGTTTGGATAGGCCGGTTGAACCGACTGGTTTAACCATTCCAGTTTGATTTTTCTTACATTGGTCACTATAGAAAAAATCAGGCGATTCAAATTCTAACCGCCCAGTTAGCCTAGTTAAATTAGATCTACTGATCGGTTCCGATTTTGGGGATCGGCTGGGTATTCAAGAAACAAAATTAAAATTGTAAATAAAATTCTAAAAAATAAGAGATTTTGTTTGGACTGTATTTTTAAATGTTTGTTTTATCATTTTGACGTAGATTTGAAAATATTTTGGCATTTTCCCACCTTTTTTTAAAAAATAAAAAATACCTTTAAGCACAAATCTGGTTGAACCGTTTCCGGCCCCAGTTAACCATTCCGGTTCGATCTTTTATAGGGGTTTTTGTTATCTTCTTTGCTTCAATTTTCTTTCTTGGAATTCTTCTCGTGTTCTTTTCATTTCCTTGTCTTTTTTTTGGGGTAGTTTTATTGTTTTAAGAGCACTTCTATAAATTCTTTAGTTGGCACACTTGATATATCTTGCCCACTTTTCAAATTATTTTTCCAATTCAGAAGCTACATTAGTCTTATCCTATGTGTCATATTTTTATGCCTATGTCTTTGTGTCAAAGAAAGATCCTATGTGTCATATTTTTATGCCTATGACTTTGTGTAAAAGAAATAATTGCAGAAGTGATTTCTTTTTGCTTCTTTTTCTTTCTACAAGTTCTTTTCCTTAGGGTTTTGGCACATGTGAATTGTGCTTCAAATTTCAGGTAATTATTGTTGTGCTATGGATCTCTCACTCAAATTCCCACTTCTTGGTTGGAATCTTGTGCCTACTTATCAAAGAGAAATAAAAGAAAAAGGAAAGAAACAGCTTGTTTAATTGGGTAGTGATCTAATGCAAAGGATGTATCATAGTATAATGCAACCACACTTCTAGAAAACTATTGTGGTATTTGTATGACCTAAAAGTTTGCACATATACTCTCTTCATCTCAATCATCAATCTCAAAAAAAAAAAAAAATAGTTCAAATTGAATCCTAGGTATGGTCAAAATGATTCCCCTCCAACAACGAATCTGGACCAGTCATTTGGTGAATTTCAATATCTTAGTCTTTAGAAACTCAAAATCATTTTTTTCCTTTTTAACATTATTCATCTAATGATAATAAAGCCATATAAAAAGATGGAAAAGAAAGAAAAAATCCTTCTAAGGCCTAGATCTAAGCGTCTTATCAAAATGGGCGGCCTATGTTAGTTTGGCTAAAAAAACATTTTCTAGGTTGTGTTTTCGAATTTTTCTTTTCGTGATTGTTTATTAGGATGAAAAATGTATATATTTTAAAACTTGGATTAAACAAATGATCCTAACATTGTTTTTAAAGATTGTTGCATTATATTATTATACAACCGTTGCATGAAATCACTGCCTTGTTTAATTAGGGCAGTGATTTTATGCAACTGTTGTATAGTAATATGATGGAACAACTTTTAAAAACCATCTTATGGCCATTTTTAGGCTAATTAACATAGGCCGTTCATTTTGGTGAGATGCTTAGATCTAAGCCTTAGAAGGATTTTTTTGTTCCCAATTTTTTTGGATGACTTTATTATCATTAAATGAACAATGTTAAAAAGGAAAAAAAAATGATTTTACGTTTATAAAGGCTAAGATCTTGAAATTCACAAAATGAATGGACTAGATTCGTTTTTGAAAGGGACTTATTTCGACCATATCCTGGATTCAAATTGAGCTTTTTTTTCTTTTTCTTTGGGGGTGAATTGATTATTGAGATGAAGAGAACGTATGTGCCAAATTTGAGGTCATACAAATACCACAAACAAGATTTTCTAGAAATGTCGTTTCATTATATTATGATACAACCGTTGCATTGGATCATTGCTCGTTTAATTATATTGTCTGACTTTTTAGTAGCATATACAAAATAACGTACATAGATTAGGTTCGATTTCGTTATCAAAAGACATGAATGTTGATTGTGATATATCAAAGAGGAAAAAGAAAGTAAGTCTTAAAAAATCACGGATGCTTTAATTCTTCAGTGATCTGGATATACTAATAATAGAGTTTGAAGGATTACACCTGATAAATGTAGAGGGCCCCCAAACTAATAGTAGAAACATCAGTTCTATTATGTTTAAATTCTTGAAATATCTGATCACATCCATCTGTCCCAAATAGTTCACCCGTGCATACGTAATATAAAAGTCAGTACATGTTCCATCAAATTGTGAGAAGAATGTAAAGTTTAAAATTGTTAAAGTAATACTTAAAACACTTTACGTTATTCATTTATTTTAATTCTGTGTATTTTCTCCTATTTTCAATTTAGTTTTTTTTGCTTTTTTTATTTTTTTCTCTTTCGACTTATGTATTACATAATAATATGTATACAAAAATAAAATGTATAATTTTCAATTATCCTTTATTGTTATTTGTATATTTGTATAGAAATAATGTGGTGTACACTAAATTTGTATTTATTTATAAACCCTTTTAAGGTTTCATGCAATGAGAATTGATCGAAATTGTTTCTCTCTAGACTATTGGTGAGCTCTTCTTCTTCTCTAAATCTAACATGGTATCAAAACCACAAAGTTCTGATCGTCTCTTCTCTGTTGCTTATCAGAGATCACCCTTTCTGCGAAGCAAACTCCTGCCTCAAATTTCGTTGCAACTTTGCAACTCAACCTTCTTTGATTCTACAGTCAACCTTCTTTGCATAACCTTAACGCCATCTTTCAATTTCATTGTTGCAAACGGCTGCTGAAACGGATGATGCTCTCTCTTGGCATTGCAGAAGTTGTCTGGGCATTATCATCTGAAACTTTGGTCGATAAAACTAGGGTATGAAAATGTTGCATCAAGAGCTTTAGAAGGGACTTGGCTTCCACAATATTCATTCTGATTTCCTTGCCAGATACCGTGAGGTTTTTCGTGTGCAGTGAAACCACTGGTTGATGCTTCCACAGATCTTGTGAACATGCTCCATTAACCAATGAAAGAGGCCACTTGGTAAACCACGCACCTGTGAGCTGCTCATGCCCCTTCACTTGAAGCCCACTTTCTAAACCACTCAAATTCCGTGAAATTGCAAGCTTCCTAAGCAAATTTTATTATTATCCGTCAAAATTTGCCTTTCATCTCTGTCAAAACTTATCTTGCGAGATTTGCATTGTAAAATTTTCCTTGTAGTATCTCGAATTAATTCCCATTGTTTACTCCAAATAATTGGTTTTCCTTTGCCATTTTTTTTTTGAGAGAAACTTTAATTCTCAAAAAAAAAAAGAAAAAAAAAGAAAAAAAAAATACCCATTTATGCTATATTTGAACATTTTAGATAAGGGAAAAGATCCTGTCAGCCCAAGGTCCAGATTAAACACCAACGGTTCAGATTGAGTCTCGATCGATCTAACAATCCTGAATGTTCGGCAGCATTTGAATTTTATTTTATTTTTTAAAAATCAAATTGATATAAAATTTGGAACTTGTGTACATAAAAAATAGGTGAATCTTTAAAAAATATAAAAAAATATTTTACATGAAAATAATTGGCCAAAAGAGCCCTGTAAAGTTTCGAGGGTATTTTAGTCAATTATTTTTATGGATTAGTTTTTTTATATTTTTATTAGATGCGTCTTGATGAGAATAATATACACCTAAACTTTCAAGTGATTTGAATTTATAAAAAATAAAATTAAAATTAAAATACGAGATGTCGTGACGGTCAGATCGGCCCATATTCAATCTGGACCATTGACATTTACCGTAGCGATGAGCTAGTGGGTGTATAGAATGCACTCCGTTTAGATAATATATTCTTTGTCTTCTGTAGTATTTTAATGATATCTATTACTCCTTTTAATTCCGTCTTAAATAATTTTTTTTATCCTTTTTTGTGTTTAACAAATATACATGATGTAGATTACTCTGTCAAACCTCGACCCTCGGCCGAGTCCCAAGGCCGAGGTGAATAAGAAAACATTGCTTTCCCCTTTCCTACATCAACGGTTGCTAGGGGATATTAATCAACATTTGCCAGGGCATATTAGATGATGAATGAAAGGAACATTATTCGAGAACTCTTTTCTTCTTGCTTACAGCACACGGTCATTGAAAATTTGCGTTCTAATTAGAATGTTGAAACATTGTGTTTTCTTGAAAATTGATATTGAATGTTAAATTTCATATGTCGACAATCTCAATGCTCAAAAAAAAGAAAAAAAATAAGTTGATAATCTTGATGGCCACAATTATAAATATAGAAAATAGATTAAACATACATTATTTAAGCTTTGTTGTGGATGTTTGCTCTATATTAGTACTTTATTTATATCAATATAATTATTTTAGATTTTAAATTCTAGTTTGTCAAGTCCTTTATTTTTCCTCACTCAAATGTGAGAAGATGAAACATGGATATATGTGTCCGAGGGTTTGACCATGTGTTAACACTTGGTATATATACATAAGAATACATAAGATAATCCTATGGAGTTAGTGTGTCTTTTTGTGGACAAGTTTTTTTTTTTGGAATGTGGCATTTAAACACATTTTTGAGGAATAATATTTTATTTTAAAAATAAAAACCATCTTAGAATTAAAAAAGTAGTTTAGAAGATAAATAATAAATATTTTTATTTTCTCAGCTAGAGTAAAATCACTATTCTCATACACTAGAAGTCCGCTTTTATTTCACGTACCGTTAGACCTTCTAGGGTTTTTCCTTCTCCAACTTGTGGTTTTTCTCTATCCAAATCATGCACCTAAGGATCTTCATCTCACCTCTTCCCTTAGTTATGAACAAGCCAATTGGCTTCTCCAGCTCTAATGGTTTCTATATATTCCAACTATTATTGATGTACTTGGTTTGATTTCAACATGATTGTTTATATTTTCATTTTTTCAAGTTTTTCAGACAGTTTTCTTGCGGATGCAATGGTATTTATAGTGATTAAGAAATTCTTTCACTTTTTAAGGGAATAAATGACATGGGTACTGAACTTCTTATTAGCCCTTCTCCTCATATTTATACGTATAGATTGTTCTTGAAAAGATATATTTTAAAATTTGAGTCAAACAAATATCTTCAATATAATTTTTTAAGATTATTTCATTATATTACTATACAACTATTGTGTGAAATCACTCCTCATTGTATAAATACGTTACTCTCTCCACAACAACAATAAAATATATGGCGGTTACAAAAGCAGGCAAAAAAACATTGTGGGAAGAGATTATTAAAAGAAAAAGGTTTGAAGCAAGATAGTTATGTGATTATTTGTGATAGTTAGATTGTTATTCACATAATCAAGAATGTTATATATCATAGTAGGACAAAGCATATAGATGCTCACTATAATTGGATGTACAACATTTTGGAGATTCCATTGATAAAGAAAATCTATAGCAATTGCATTCTATTGAATATGATGTCCGAGGCCCTAATAAAAGACAAGCAAGAGTTTGTAGAGACTTAACAAGCATTAGTGCTACTTGAGCACATGTACATTGGGCACGAGATCCATTAAGCATGGGGAGCACTCCTAATGGGTCTAGAAGAGGAGAAGAATATTGTAGGACTCTAGACCCATAAAGAGTGGGCTAGAAATAATGGGAAAAAAATTATAATGAGGTTTTTCTAATTATAAAATATAGTTCTTTTTTCTTTATAGATGATGAATTATAATGATCAAAGAGAGACGTTGAGGTGTTTTGTTTCCCATACTATCTCTCTCTATTATAACACATTGGTATAGGCAGTAGGCTACTGGTTCATATGCATAGAACTCAGAAGCAAGTTGAGACTTCTATTTTCCTATAGCCCGAGGACAACTTTGCCCCGTTAAAAAAGCCTTACTGTATATCCGAAAACAAAAAGGATTTTGTATTTTTTTTGTTTCTATTTCATCTACACCATATCCAAAATCGTTTTCTTAAGGTTTTAGGAAATACAAAAGGGGTTTTGAAGAAAATGACCTATGCTTGTGAGTGCTTGTTCTTTTGTCCCTCCCATTGTCATAGAAAATAAGGGGTTGGATTTTGCCGATAGACACTTCTCTCGAACCAATGATACAACATGATCTTGTTTTTCTCTCTAAAACTCTTTTTTTTCTTTGGCTCTCTCGACCCTTGGTTGTCTTTCTAAAATATTTTTTTCCAAAAACCAAGAGGAGGTGGTGCTCTTAAATTATTGGAAATGATCATTCTCTCTCCTAGCCGTAAAGAGGGTTCACTCTCTGCTCGCCACATAGAGGGTTCACTCTGCTCATGTTTCTCTCTCTGCTCGCCACACAGATGGTTCACTATCTGGCCCAATATAAGAAAAATCGAATCGGAATGGCTGTCCGGACATCTGGCCGAAAACAGTTCAACTAGCCTACCTGATAAACCGATCGGTTCTTGTGGGCAAGACTTGAACGGTCAAAAAACGTGTTAAAAAATATAAAATAAGTAAAATAAAGTTTAATAAAATATGAAAAAGTATATTTAAAAAATGATTAAACAAAGCATGTCCAAATGAAGTTGAAAATTAATGAAAAATAGATTTTAAGAAACAGAATTGTGCCTAAGGGTATTTTTGAAATTTTTTAAAAATAAAAAATACCAAAATATTTTTAAATCTTTACGAAAATGGTAAAAAAAAATTTAAAAATGCATTCCAAACACAATCCCTTATTTTTTAGGATTTTGTATAAATTTTAAATTTTTAAAAAAAATACCTAACCCGTTCATCAAAACCGAAACCGATCATTGATTGGGTCCGATTTAACCAAGCTAACCGGACCGTTAGAATTTGAAGTGCCTGATTTTTCCCACACTTATCCGGCCCTATAGCTCTCCCTAGCCTAAAAAGTATTCGCCTTTATTAGTTTGTTCTATTGATACCATTTGGAATACGGCCGTCATCTAAGCAATTGAAGCCTCTATAACAAAACAAAAAACAAAAAAAAAAAAAAAAAAAACAAAAAACAAAGAGGGTTAATGGTGCTCTCGAAGAAAATAACACATCCAGGCTCCAATAAAAAGGTTTTTTTTATAGTGGGACCTCGTTTAATAGTTAATGGGTCTTGGTAGGCATCATCTAACTGGACTGACCCCAATCTTGAATTCTTGAACTCTCCTACTCCACTGTAAATTCAACCACCATTATAGAACCCACCACAGCTCCCAAGTTTCAGAAAACATTAGTGAGTTTAAGGAAAAATAGATTGGAAAAATAATGATTTCAGTTTGAGAGAGACATGGCGAGAAAACAAGAGCTAAGAAAGGGTATAGAGAGAAAGAGAGAGAGATCATGCGGTAGAGGGAGAAAGAAAGAAATGAACGGATTCACTAGAAAGAGAGATAGATAGGGAAAGTCCCACAATTAAGGGTGCGGCTTGTATAGAGTTGAGGCTCTAAATAATCAAATAAAATGCACATTCAAATAATGTCGAGAAATATGGTTTCAATACTGAAAATCTTTGTGATAGCCTTAAAATATGTTTTTATCTTTAATTATAAAATGTAAAGTTTTAAAAATAATGTAGAAAGAGCAAATCTATGAAAACTTATAAATATGAAAAATTGAAGGTCCAAAAATATGTTACAAGATGTACTATTTTCAAAATTTGAAATTTATTTTTTCCTCATCTCCATACATATTGATGTCCAGTTGATCAATTTGAAGATATTTAAGCATCAAAAGAATTTCTTGCAGTGAAATTTTTGAGGGGAGTTCTAATTTACTTGTTTAGACTTTAGAGCCTAGGCTCTATATAAAACATAACATTTTCCTATAATTAATAGGGGTATCTTTTGAAAAAGTCGAAAAAGAGAAACAGGGTTCCCTTCTCTTGTGCTTTATGCCATGTACTCTCTTTTATATCTTGTGTCACATGTTTACTTGATTTTGTCTAATGTTAACTGATTGATTTGTACTTATATAATATCCTATAATTGAAAATATTTTATTGTAAAAAGCCCTAAAAAGGTCGATACGCTTAATATAAAGTAGGCTTTATAGGAAAAGGTAAATTCCCACTACAGACCTCGTTAAGAAAATGCGGTTCTAACCTCGAAAACTTTTATGATGTCTCAAAAATCTATTTCTACCCCAACTATGTAAGTCTAAGCTGTAATTTTCGGATTCGGATGAGTCGAATCAGCCTCGCCCCACTGACGAGGCGGAGTGGCACTAAGTCCATGGTACAGTTTCAGATTCGGATGAGTCAACTCAGCTTCGCCCTACTGTCGAGGCCGAGGAGCCCTAAGTCCATGGTACAGTAGCTGTTCGTTTAATGGGTGAACAAGAATTGTTGAAAAAACCGAAAACTCGGTTAATAAAACACGAAAACCATTGCGCTATTGGCTGATAATACTTGTTTTTCATAATAGGAAACTTTTATAAACTGAAAATCTGAAATTTGGGATGATTTTGATCGAGTTTTGGAACCTTTCCATGTTTTTAACAAAAATATTATGTTTATGCTAAGATTTGGGTTCATCAAAACCCAAATCGAACAACAATTTATTATGAAATTATCGGCTTTTTAGGGTTCTTCGTTCATCCAAAAAGAAAACGCCAAATCTCTTCTATTCTCTCTTATTTATCTACGAAATTGATTGGTTATGGGTTATTTTTCAATCTATTGAAGTTATCTGTAAAAGACCTCTACTGATTCTTGTTTTTGTCAAGTTTAATCACCTTAAATTTACAGTTTTAGGGTTCTATCTGTGATTTTTTTTTTTTCCGGCAAACTTCATTTTCTTGCAATTTTTACACCAAATCAGAAGATTTTTTGCTTGTTTTGAAGCTTTTGAAATCAACTTCAAGTTCTTGCAATTTTTACACCAAATCAGAAGATTTTTTGCTTGTTTTGAAGCTTTTGAAATCAACTTCAAGAGACGTATACAGATTAGTTGTTTTCTTTCGCCATTATCAACTTATTTCGTGCATCATTCTTTCGCCATTATCGACTTATTTCGTGCATCATTC
This sequence comes from Amborella trichopoda, assembly GCF_054954075.1. Taxonomy (NCBI): domain Eukaryota; kingdom Viridiplantae; phylum Streptophyta; class Magnoliopsida; order Amborellales; family Amborellaceae; genus Amborella; species Amborella trichopoda. Next base: position 41,701,799 of record NC_142340.1, read on the forward strand.
TTTCGCCATTATCAACTTATTTCGTGCATCAAAGAGGTAACGTCGTTATTATGTGAAAAAATAGTCAATTCTATTATTTCTCTAATTACATCATAATTTTTTATGATTTTTAGTTTATTTTTAAGCTTTTGACATTATCTTCAAAAGCCCTATAGAAATTTTGGGGTTTTTTTGCTCCGATATTGAATGATTTCGTGCAACATAGAGCTACTATAGATGAACAATCAAAAAATTGTAAAATCGAATATTTTTCAATTCTATTATTTCTCTTTAATTACATCATAATTTTTTATGATTTTTAGTTTATTTTTAAGCTTTTGACATTATGTTCAAAAGCCCTATAGAAATTTGGTGGTTTTTTTGCTCCAATATTGAATGATTTCGTGCAACATAGAGCTAATATCGATGAACAATCAAAACATTGTAAAATCGAATATTTTTCTCTAATTTATCAACAATAATATTTTGATTATTATTTGTTTTTTAAGATATTGAAATAACTTGAAAACCCCTATATTGCTTTGTGTTTGTTTGCTTCAATATCGATTGACTTATTGCATCATAGAGGTAATATCGTTGAACTATGTAAAACTTAATATTTTTCTCTAATTTATCAACAACAATGTTCTGATTATTATTATTTTTAAGATATTCTTATTTTATTTGTATTTGAACCCATTTTATTTTTCAATAGATTTTTCTTTATCTTTTATTTGATCTTTTACTTTTTTATTGTATTCATAAATTTCTATTCTATTTTATAATTCATGAGATGTAAAAATTTATTTTTTAAAGAGTTAATATAAAAAGAGTTTCAAAAAAAATGTAGCCCCCTCCTCCAATCGAACTCAATACCTCTTATAGACTCACACAACATAAATTTTTGTTTCAAGAGAGTTATAAAAAAAAGAGCTCCAAGATAAATCCAAGCCAATAAGAAATATAGAGTTAAAAATATATTTTTTAATAGAGTTGTGGAAAAAAGAACTCGAAAATAGAAGTCATTGAGAACGACCAAGGGTACTAACCAATTTGCCATACATAACCACAGTAATAATGGTGGCGGGCATTTTATTTAGTGCTCATCTTTATTTGCTCTAAAGAAAAAATAACGGTAGTATCAATGGTGGCGCCTACATTTTATGGACAAAAAATGGTAGTAACAATGGTGGAGCGCCTGCATTTTATGTAGAGCGAGTCTTTATTTGCTATAAAGACAAAAAATAGTTTAAGAGCCAGCACGCTACCACAAAGCCAACGCACAATTAATGAATACAATTTCCTTCTCAGTTTATACATATATTTAATTTGCGTGATTTTTTTGCTTAAAAAAAAAAGAGCATTACTCGGCCAAGTACATCGTCTCGGCCAGGGCCTAAGTACCGTGGCCGAGTTGATATTTTGAACCTTGGTTTAAACTCTAAAATTGATGTAGCAGATTTGTGTACGTTTAAAAATAGACAGTTTAGATAATCCGTTATAAGATGTATTATTTTTAGAACTTCAAATCATTTTTTCCTTTCTAGTGAGATTTGATGTGCGCTATACTTCTCATTTAAAGTTTTGGCCTCAAGCATACATTTTCCAACAAAAAGAATTTGATTTTCCCCATCCATAAATGGGTACAGTTTGCATAAAGTTGATGATTTATGTTAAGAAGTAAATGCACCCCAAAACCCAACTCAAAAATGCAATTCTAGCTGTAAAAACCAATATGATCGTTAGAAAATCTATTAAATGTAAGGTTTAAGAAAACGGATCGGTGACCCGGATCGTTCTTATCTATATGCGTGTCAGATTGGTAGATTGGAGAATTGGTCGAATCGACAAGTTTCATCTTACAAAATTTTCAAAAAATCACTATAAATCTCTAAAAATAGTATTATTTTAGTTTCTAAAAGAAATTAGGAGGGATGCATTATGTATTTTCATTACTTAGTAAAAATAAGTGAATACTGAAAAATTATTTTTTTGCTTGGATGTCTATATAATTATTAATTATAATATAATATTATAATATTACATCATAATAATTTAAAATATTATAAAATACTTCCATATTATAAAATTAAAAAATTAATTTCTCATAGTGAAGTATCACATCAAAATATCATTACTCATCCAAAATTATCACAACATAACTAATTAAAAATATAATTTTTATATTATCTTTTTTATAAAAAAATTTGTTTGGTTCTCGGCTCTGACCCAAGTTAGGTCTTGGTCAAGTCGAGGTCCAAATCAAACCATACCCCGACGGATCCATTGCCACCCTACATCTAATGGCCTTTGAATATAGAATAATGCCGTTTTCTAAACATTATTATTATTTACCATAATTTAACCATCAGATAAGTTTTACACTAACTCAAAATGTGAACGAAAAAGTTCATATTAAAAATAGTGCATCTTGCAATACATTATCTAGGCCGTCCATTTTCAAGATTTTCATATGTTTATAGATCTCCTCGATTTTAATTATTTTTAAAGTTTAAAATTTTTTAATTAAATATAAAAATAGATTTTAAGATAATTTTAATAATTTTTTACAACAAAATTACATATTATGATAAAATTGGTATGCCTTAATTGGATTGTATAAAGTTACAACCTGAAACCGCACCCAAATGTGAATTGACCAAGATATACACGGAGGAGGTATTGGGGATAATAAAATTGGTGATGATCAAATGAATAGATTACTTTCTAGTGGTTACTTTTTCGAGAATTGAATATATGGCTGTAAAAGGTCTGAAGCTATCATCAATTCCACGTGCGAGAGACATGGAGCTCCTAAAAGGGATAATGTTTATATAGTGCCACTTGTGAGGTGGTGCTACATGAGTCTTAAAGAATAGTTTTTAAAAATAAGCAACGATGAGCACGGATAATTTTTTTTAAAAAAAAATCATCAAGAATCGGTAAGAAAAATCGGTTATGTCGATAAGTTTGCATAACTTCAGCATAGCGTTCCCAGGAAAAATCAGGTGGTCATGAGTACAAGAAAAATCAGGTGGTTCAAATTCTAACCGTCTCGTTAGACCCGGTTCAACAAAACTGAACTGGTGGGGTAATTTAAAAAACAGTTATATAAAATCTCAAAAAAGCACGGATTTTATTTGAAATGTATTTTTAATTATTATTTTTTTATCATTTTTGTAAAGATTGGAAAATGTTTTGGTATTTTTTATTTTTTAAAAAAAAATTCAAAAATACCTTTAAGCACAAATCAATTTTTTTAAAATTAATTTTTTATTAATTTTCAACTTGGATATGTTTTGTTTAATCATTCTTTAAATAGTTTTTTTATATCTCATTAGATTTTATTTTATATTTCTTTAAGACTTTTTTGACAGCCTGAGACTTGCTCAGTTCAGCCGGTTTATTGGTTAGGCCAGTTGGACTGCTTCCAAGCCCATGTCTGGTAAACTGCTCTGATTCGATTTTTCCTACACTGGTCATATGTCAAAACGGTCGGATCCCCTTTTTTAAAGGGATATGAGACGACTCCATCGACACCCCATCCGGATCAAATCGAAAAAAATTTAAACCTTCGTTAGATGTGAAGATCCAAAAACTGTACATGTGTCGTATAAATGTGAAGACTGGAAAACAGAATGCTCTAGATGATATGTTACAATTACACTGTGCATGTGTTGTATATATGTGAAAAGGAAAAAAGAATGCTCTAGATGATATGTTAACACTAATTTTAAAGATTAAAAGCAAGGTCGAGAATATCAATTTGAGACTATCAATAACAATAGTTATCAAGAACGCAGTCTGACCGGTGGCCCAGATCAATTTGAGAAATCAACAACTATAATTATCAAGACCGCAATTTGACTGGTTGGAACACCGATCCGTGTCTTGGTCAGTCTAGTCCAGAGTAAAAACTGAGATTTTGATTGGTTCGACTAGTTTAACTGGCCAAACAAAGCAGACAACTTCTCTTTTTTGTAATATATTACATATTTTCATACTATAATGCATATTTTTTGAAATTTTTAAAATTCAATCTAACCGGTTTGACCGGCAATCAAATCACCATAACCTTCACCAGTTGAGTGAAGATAAAACTTCTACCAACTTTAAAACTAGCGTTGGCAACATGCCAATAGCCCAAACCATCCTAGCCCTATAAAAGTAGGGCCTTGGCCACATAATGTGGCCTAAGGTTTGGGCTAGGGCCAAAGTCAGCTCCGTTTGCCCCTGTCCAATCCTCTTTTTTTATTTCCTTTTTTATTATATTTTCATTTATGTTCGGCCAGCCTGACCAAATCCTAATAGGGCTAAAGCCAAAACCTAGCCAATCTTAAAGGGACAAGGGCTAGGCGGGGCCGGGCCGTTGCCGCCCTTGTTACTAGAACTACACTTGTGTGGTTGGGTCTTGAGATCTAACTTGACTTTCTAGGGAACATCATACTTCGTACTACATAGAGTTGGCCTCTTTCTATTGGCACCCAGGATCAAACCACCACCACATACTTCCTCCACCACCCCATCAAATTTGGGCTTACTTTTCCTAATTTGTGCAACCAACGCTCAATAATTTAAAAGTCAGAAGATAGAGTCATGGGTCTTTTTCACTTGTGTCAGGTCACATAAAAACCCTACCCTCCAAAAAATTAGTTTTACAGTTGAACTCAACATGTGCAAATCAATGCAAAAACAACCGTGCCTTTATATATGCAGTAGTGCCACCCTTCAAGACTAAAACAATACAAGTCCCCCACAAATTCTATTCTTTATACGTGGAATTATTGGAGAATTATTAAAAAACTTAAAGTATAGGTAATGACTATATTAAACAAATAATAACCATTAGAAATGTAATTTATGGGCTAAATAATGGCTTAATTATTAAGAATAACGGGTAATTGACCTGGAAAAGTAAACTTTTATGCGATTATTCTTAAGGAAAGCTTTCTATACTTGGATTAAAAGATATTACTTTTTTAAAAAATTTATACTTGAATGTGAATGTTACTTATTTATTAGAAAATAAATTGAGAGACTGGAAGCTTTTCGCTTCGAAAAAGTATATAACATAAGGGATTTTCTATGAAGAAACCATTTAACACACCCAAGTTATCAAATTTCATATCGAATTGTTGTAAGTCATTGTGACTTTTTCGTAATAAAGGTAAATGGTCTCATTGTATGCAATCCTTTTATCTTTTGTACAAAGAGGTCACAATCATTTTCACTTAGTAGATATTAAATTAGATGGCTTAGGGTGAGTCATGAAGTCCGAGAACATTTTTTTTAGAGCTTTGTGCCTATTAAGAGACACTCTTACAAACACCCGTTTTGAAATTTAAGGGAATAGAATAATTGCAACTTCCATATATAAAAGATAAATGGTCTCTTTGTAGACAATCCTATAACTTAGAGGTGAAGTTTGTATAAGGTGTGGCACTTTATACTATACCATTGAGGAGTAAGTCCAAATTTTACTAGAAGATATAGTTTCAGTATTAAAAACCTTACAATGGCTAGTAAATCTATGTAGAACATACAGATCTATCAAATCTATAACATTTCAAAAATCCTGAAATAGACAGTCCAGATAACTTGTTACAAGACACACTATATTTAGGACATAATTATTATTTTTTTCTCTTTATATTCATATTCTGAACGTTCTATTTTACAGGATTTTTGATATGCACTTTACTTCTACAATATAGGGTTACAACCTTATATAAATTTTTCCTAATATAATAAAGTTTTTGGAACCCCACTAAATAGTGGAAATTTAATACTTAGGAGTAAGCCCAAGTGTGAGCCTCTCTCTCTCTGTCTTCGTGGTGTTTTGTGATTATTAATCCCAGGTGTATATGGCCTTCTCATGTATACTCCCACATAATTGATCTAAAACTTTGGGATCCATTTTAGAAAAGGAGTATTTTTAACAAAATAAAATAAAATAAAAAAGATTTTGGTGTAATAACTATGCATAGGATGAGCATCATTATTATTATTTTTTATAAATTTGATTGCTAGGTTGAGGAGATTACATCCATGAGATTTGGGGCATTAAAAAATGCTATTTAATGGGATTCTTAGTTGAGGGTCATACATACAATCCTGAAATCCTTTTGTTTTTGCTTTAAATGTGATTTTCCTAAAAGTACTCTATAAATTAAAAAAAAAATATTTCAACCCATGATTTTGGAATCAATTAAAAAATGTTATTTCTCAAATTTGAAATAGATTTGTAGACGCCCCATTTTAAAAACTGGTAAATTCTGTGATACTCTTGAACCTTTATGACCATACTATCTCAATAAACCCCTAAACCATAGAACCATCATAGTCTGTAATCCCTATTTTGTGATCCAAAATCCTACAAGACCATTGTTTTAGTAATAAATCAAGTAAAAATAACAAAAAAACTTATATTTACCTGATTTTATGGTAGGCAATATCACAAAAATGTAACTGCTAATTTTGGTCAGATTTGAGCTCCCATTGACCCCCAAAATGGCAATTTGGCTGGCAAATCTGCTTGAAATTGATATATATCTATTCTAGTATGATTTGAGCCTTTATATAAACACATTTTGTGACTCATTTAGTATAGGACTTTGTGAATGGGCCAGGAAACAAGAGAGAAAACCTGAAAAAAGTCTAGACCTAGGAAAAACCTAGCCTTAGGCCACTTGTAGCCCTTACATTAAAAAATATATTAAATCAAGCCAAGGCCTGGTCAAAACCTTAAGAGAGACAAAGAGTACGTACGGTATAAACTCAGTCGGTTCTGATACGGCTGAGGCCTCGAAGCATTGGGAGTCCGGGCCAATTGGCCTGGTCTGGTACATTTTTACTCTTTCTTATGTTTCTTTTATTTTTGTTTATTTTATGAGAACTAAATTAGTTTTATTGTATTTTATATTGTATTTCATGTTTTTTGGATCGATGCTGGCTTTGCCACTGATTTGAGAGCGAATCTATTCGTTTTTAATAAATCTGGCTTCATATCAGAATTTGATTTTCTCCACTCTATATCACTTTTTTAAAATAAGTTTGTGGTACAGGTCTGAAGGATCTTCCTCTGAAGATCTCTCCAATTTGCAGTGTAAACAGTTTGGCGCCCACCATGGGGCATTTCGAGCTAGATCTATGCACGAACAAAAGAAAGAAAGAGATGTTTACGATGCAAATCGGAGAGATTTTTAAAAGAAGATCCATCAGATCTGTACCACAAACGGATTTTAAAAAAGTGATAAAGAGTGAGGAAAATCAAATTCTGAAATGAAGCCAGATCTATTAAAAAACGAATAGATTTGCTCTCATATCAGTGGCAATGCCAGCATCAATCCAAAAAGCACAAAATACAATATAAAACGTAATAAAACTAATTTAATTCTAATAAAATAAACAAAAATAAAAGAAATACAAGAAAGAGCAAAATGTACCAAACCGGCCAGTTGGGACTCCCAAAGCTTCGAGGCCTCACCCGTATCACGACCAGCTGAGTTTATGTTATGTGAACTATTTGTCTCTCTTCAGGTTTTGACTAGCCCTTAGCTTGGTTTGATAGATTTCTTGATCTAAGGGCTGCAAATGGTCTAAGGCTGAGGTTTTCCTAGTTCTAGGTTTTTCTCAGGTTTTCTCTCTTGTTTCCTAGCCTATGGGTTCACAAAGTCCTATACTAAATGGGTCACAAAATGTGTTTATATAAAGGCTCAAATCATACTAGAATGGATATATACCAATGTCAAGCATATTTGCAAGCCAAATTTCCATTTTTGGGGGTCAAAGGGAGCCCAAATCTAACCAAAATTAGCTGTTGTGTTTTTGTGATATTACCTACCAAAAAATTAGATAAAAATAATATGTTTTTCTATTTTTATTTGATTTATTACTAAAACAATGGTCTTGCAGGATTCAATATCATAGAATAGAAATCACAGACTATGATGGTCTATGGTTCAAGGGTTTACTAGGATAATATAGTCTTAAGGGTTCAAGAGTATCATAGAATTTGCCAGTTTTTTAAAATGGGGTGTCTACAAGATTTAAAAATTTCCATAAAATTATTTTTCTGCTTTTTTGTTAATTTGCAATCAAATATATCCCTTTATTTATCAGCAACGAGGTCTCTACATTAGTTTATTAACTGACTTACATTGTAAACTCAAGTTTTTATATTTTCTAAAAATTTCTATCCTTCCCTCGTTTTCTTCCATAGATTTTGGTCCCTTATCTGTGAGGAACTCTGGTGAGAGGTTTTATGTCAAGGGGCAAACTTTTTAAAGGGGTATACTCAACTTTTATTGCTTTAATCCTTAAGAAATCAGTCATTGCAGAGTTGACTGATATTCGACCCATCAATCTATTGATTAGCCTTTATAAGATTATGGCAAAGGCGTTAGCAGAAAGGCTGAAATTTGTATTTTCATTTCTTATTTCAAGACCGCAATCAGCTTTATCCAAAACCATTTGATTACAGATAGTGTGCTTTTAACTTACGAATATATTCATTCTAGGTTTGCTAGTCAGGAATCTAGAGGCATGCTCAAGCTGGATTTAGAGAAGGCATATGATAGAGTTGAATGGTGTATTCTTTTGGGAGTTACGAAGAAAATGAGTTTTGGGGAGAAACATAGATGTTGGATTTTTGGGTGGCTATCTTCTGCGCATTTCACCATTCTTTATAAAAGTAGTCCAAAAGGTTTTTTTGGAGCATCGAGAGGGATACGCCAGGGAGATCCTCTCTCTCCATTCCTTTTCACGCTTTATGGGGAGTGTTTCAGTCTCATGATAGATAATGTTGTAAGTAAAGGATATTTTTCAGGATTCAAAGTGGCTCAGAGGGGTCCAACTATTTCGTATTTGCAGTATCAAATGATACGCTGCTATTCTGTAGCGCTGATATGGATCGTCAAAAATATTAGAAGGTTTCTGAGATGTTGTGAGATAGGGTTGGGACTTAAAGTTAATCTTAGCAAAACTTCGCTAATAGGAATTAAATGTGATGCTTCCTTGTCTAGAGAGTTAGCAAGCTCCATTGGGTGTAAGGTGGACTTTTTTTTATCACTTATCTTGGACTACCTATTTTAGATAATAGGCCTGTAGTTTCAGCCTGGGATAAAGTAGTACAAAGGGTGCAAGGTAAACTTGACTTATGGAAGCTTAAGTACTTATCCATTTGGGGTAGGTCCACATTGGTATGGTCATGTTGGGCTAATTTACCGCCATATCAAATGTCTTTATACCAGATGCCTAGATCGTCGGCTGAGAGATTAGAGAGTATGATGTGGAATCCGGAACTTCTTGTGGGGCTGGGGAGATGAGATGAGGAAATACTATATGTTGAGATGGGATAGAGTATGCACACCAAAAAAGGAAGGTGGTTTGGGGGTCCGGAAGATCTCTTTGTTTAATAAAGCATTGCTCTCTGAAAAGTGGTAAAGGAGTTTGCAGTGTAAAGATCAATTGTGGTGTAAGGTTTTGGCAGCAAAATATGGTTTATATAGACATGGGGTGTGGGTGGGAGTTAGCAGGAATAATTTGAATAAATTGTTTTGTTGAAAGGCTATCTCCCTATGCATACCAATGGTCAAAGAAAATGTGTGTTGGAGCGTAGGTTGTGGGGTTGAGGTGGCCTTTTGGGATCATAAGTTGTTTGGAGATGAAGTTTTTAAAGATGCTTATCCTGTTATATTTAAAAAAGTCCAACTACCTACAGTAAAGTTTTTTATTTAGTGGAGAGGAATGGTGACCAAATATTTTGGGATCTTAGACTTCCCTATAATAGGGTACTTGATGAGTTTGCTTCCATGATAATGGCGTTGATTCAATATTTAAATTGCGTTATTTTGCATAGCAATGCTGATGATGAGATAATCTGAGAGGTGGAAAATGATGGTATTTTTACGAGAGGTGGAAAAGGATGGCATTTTTATGGTTACGTCCATGTATCATTTACTTTTCCATAAACATAACAAGTGGTCTCTTATATAAATAACACAGTTGTGGAAGTAGCTGGTGCCTTATAAGGTGCAAATTTTTATTTGGCTAGCAGCTCAAAATAAAATCTTGACCATTGATAACCTTATTAAAAGGGATAAGATATTGCCAAATGTCTGTCGTATGTGCAAGATAGATGGCGAATCAGGTGCGCATTTTTTGATTCATTGCCCTTTTGTTATACGTATTTGGTCTTAGTTTTTTTCTCAATTGGGTACGTTTATTGTTTTGCCAAAATCGACCTTGGGAATTATTATTCAACTAGTATTCTCAGACTTGCAAAGGTGGGCCGTTGCATTTGGATGATAATTCGAAGGGTTGTGTTGTGGGAGGTTTGAAAAGAGAGACATCGTAGACCCTTTGATGGGATTACAGTTCCTTTTGAGAGAGTTTTAAGTACTATCCAGCACACTATTTGGTGCTGGTTGGTGGTTACTGAGGAAGGTAGGGGCATCTTATCGATGGATCTTTTACTAAACCTCTTTAGCATAGTCAACCTTAAGTTGGTTAAGCGACCAAGGTGCTCTTTGATCGACTCCCCAACATGGTTGGTTTAAGTTTAATTGTGAAAATTCAATTGGAAATACGGGACCGGCAAGTGTAGGAGGGGTGGTTAGAGATTGGTATGGTAATATAATCTTGTGGTATGCTGGTTCTATTGGTGTTGAGACTACTAATTGTGCTGAAATTATAGCTCTACTTACTGGACTGCGTATTTTTAAACAGATGGGGTGTGGCGGTAACTGTACTAATTGAATTACGTGCGTTGCACGTATGCAATTACTTGTAGTAGATTAACTAAATATTCACTGATCAAAGAAATCTATTATCATTTTTAACTACTTATCATTTTTATGAAGTAAATCCTATTAAAACTTTGGTTTCCTAAAATCCAATTTAAGAGATTCTCTCTTTCTCTACTCTTCAAAAGAGTCCATGAAATTCTCTCTCTTATGAAATCTGTCATTCTCTATCTATTGGGCATGCTCTCTCTCCTTCTCAAATTCTCTCACAATATTGAGATCTCTATCTCTTGTGTGCACTCATATTCTCTTTCCCTCCCTCTCTAATTAAGATATAAAAATAACATGGAAATAAGAAAATAATATTAAGATATCTCTCTCTTGTGTATACTCATACTCTCTCTCCTAAAATAAGTGCTAATTCTATCCACCTTTTCTAAAGTTTGGAATGTGTAAAACAATCTCTACAAAATTAGGGTGCCTTCTTATTCCGTTGGGATAATCTTTTCCCTTAAAGGTGAGAATGTCTCCTACAATCGGTAGGATCACTTTCTATTTTCACCTCTTTTACTATGGCTTCATATATATATATATATATATAAAAGTCATGATCCAAACCCATAATTTCATAATTTAGTATGCATCACTATCTTAAGTCTAAGATCAGTTGGAACGGATAAGAGAGACACACGGATCTCTATACTCATTCCAAAAAAATTAGATATTTGAAAAGAAAATTAAAAAATACATTTAAAAAAGGAAGCTTGCACATTAGGAGATTTCCTAAAATCTCTCACTCTCTCTCTATCTTTTGCGTACTCTCCCTCCATTTTAATCTCTATCATCCACGTCCTACTAAATTCCATCTTACTAAATTCTTGATAGAAGATCTTCTCATTCTCTCTCTTGTGGGTCTCCTAAAATCGCTCAATCATTCTCTCTCTATGTTGTGCGTACTCCCTCTCCATCTTTTTCTCTATCAACCATCATTTTAAGAAAGAGTATCTATTCTCTCCTACGAACACCATGTAACTACATCCTCTTCTAAACCATCTAAACCCATCTTCTAAACCATCTAAACAATTAAATGCACCTAAACTTTGCATCTATCTCATATACCTCTTTCTTTTTCTCTATCAACCACATCATAGGCATTTCCCATCAAAGAGGGAAATATATGGAAAGATTATTATCATATCAACTTTTCATGAGACATATATAAAAAGATTTTAGCCGTTTCTAATAAATTGTAGAGAGTCTCCAATCAAGAAGGAATATGCTGGGAAAGGTTTGACTAACCATATTATCTTAAAAAGGTAGATATGACACCCATATAAATTCTCACAAAAAACAGAATGAATGCGAGCACCTCATATATATATATATATATATAAAGTGAGAAAAAGAGTATATAATAACCGTTAAAAAAAATTAGATGGGTTTCTCAATTAATCCATGAACAAAATTCTAAGATTCTTTTACCAAAAACTAGAAGAATAACCTGAACAATATACAATAACTATCAAACTAAAAGGCCATAACTTCCTTAAATCAAATAACAAACAAACTTCCTTAAATCAAATAACAAACAAAAACTCATAAATACATAAATTGATGAAACTCGTGCATAAACATAATTAACAAATTGATGAATCTCAGGCATAAACAGAAAGAGGGGGAGAGAGAGAAACGAAGCACACCTTGTTGCATGAAAAATAAAAAATAGCATACCTATTTTGAGAGGTTGAGAGGGGCACATGAAGGCTTCCTAACCTATTTATAAGATTTCTAAAGCATGATAGAGATATTTTAGGTTAAGAAATAGTACGTATAGATTTTAAGATATAGATGAAATATAGATGGGAAAGCTTTCTATATTCTCCCTACAACATAGAAATCCTATCTTCCCCATACCATCCAGCCGTCTATTTTTTATCAAGAGAGCCACTCACCGTTTGATCTTAGATCCGACGTCTCAAAGAATTTTATTTTTAGTTTTTTTAATACAAATTTTCTTAATATGAAATTTGGTACGTGCCATCTTCTCATTGGGACACACCTATAAAAAATATTAACAATAATTTTTCAATAAAAAATAATGACCAAAATACCCCTTAAATCTTTCAGGGGTATTTTGATCATTTTATTTTTATTGGAAATATTTTTTCTATATTTTTTGTTAGTGTCTGTTTAATAGAGGAATGGACGTCCAAAATTTGGTATTTATAGAAAAATAATTAAAAATAGAATAGTGTAGAGATGTGACAATGTAATTGGGGCAAATCTTAGACCTCTATTAAAAAATGGAGGGATAAAGGGAGGATAGAACTTCTATGTTGTAAGGAGAACATTGAAAGCTTTCCCAATATAGATTTCTCTCTCTTTTTTCCCTAAAATATGCTCTTTCTCTCTCTCTCAAATTAGTTAAAAAGATAGAAAATATATCATATAAATATCACCCCATAAAATTTATGTGTATTCTCTCTCTCTCTTCTTTCTTCCCATGTAGATGAGATATAGATTGCTCTCTCTCTCTTTCCCTAAAATATGCTCTCTCTCATATACTGCTCTCTTCTCTCTCAAATTAGTTGAAAAGTTGTGATATAGATTGCTCTCTCTTTCTCTAAAATATTATCTTTCTCTCTCTCTCTCTCTCAATCTCAATATGCTCTCACTCTTACAGGTGCTCTCTCTCTCTCTCTCAAATTAGTTGAAAATATGAGATATAAATTGCTTTTTCTCCCTTTCCTTAAAATATGCTTTTTATCTCTCTCTTATACATTCTCTCTCTTGTGTTTCTAAAAATGTTATCACATGCAGGACTTGACTTTTCTA